>NC_079405.1:9304023-9674023 GCF_029220125.1 Pseudoliparis swirei | reverse complement strand
GAAAACTGCTAAATAACTGCTGAGTTGCAGCACCATTGTATAGAAGAATGAATAAATGTATATATCCGTCTTTTGTCATAAATCTCTATGTTCTCACAAAATATACCGAGAATATCGGTAATATGTGATTAATCATGATTAATCCACAGAAACCTGTGATTAACCTGATTAAAAATTTTAATCGTTTCACAGCCCTAATTATTTTATATCACCGTCTTGATATCAGCTATAAATCACAAAAGACTCAAATTTGAAATCCATATTTCTTTGAAACAATTACCGCACAGTTTAGTACAGAGGTTCATTATTGACATATGATGATCCCCTGACTCTTCCACGTTTTAAGGTGTTGAGGGAAATGTCTGATTGGATGGATTCATTCATGTTCCCCTCAAATAACTTTAAACCTGCCCTTTTCAAGGGAAATCATTAATCTGTCCAATACTTTATGACCATATACTATGTAACTAATGACATTACTATCAGCCTCAGCTGTACTTTGTGTTCAGTGCTAATTAGCAACAGTTAGCATCCTATGCTAAACTAAGATAACGAACATGTTGTACATCAAACCTGCGAAACATCACTATATTTTATCGGCATTATTTTAGCATACTTATGTTAGCATCTTTAAAACCTCGCCGGGCTGCTAACATGCTGCCCACTCGTCAGGCTAAATGCTTTCATGCCTCCACTGTGCAAGACATCTAAATGGGTTTAGACATTCAGGTTAAAATAAAGTCACATTAGGTTAAAAAGTGATATCTTTATTGCGATGTCCTTATCTCAAACTAAAGTATGTCTTGTCACATTGCATTGCACAAAACTTTTTCAAGAACATTCACGGCTACACGGGCGCCGCAGCGCTGGTGTGAAAGATAAAGACGTCTAGTGTTCAGTGGGTCATCGCTACTTCGCCAAGAGTGGTTTGGAAAACCCTGTCACTGTGGCAGAGTGCTGGATTCCTTCTGCAGCGATGGAAACGCCCACATTTCTGAATCCAGGTCGAGAGATTCACCCATCTGGGGACCACCGCATGCATTCCAGCTGTGATGACACAGAAAAGAAAGCTGTGAGACAGAAGAAAAGAAGGCAGCAGAGATCGTAGCCCAATGGGTTAGTGTTCCAGTAGTCGTGTGTTTTTCTGCACCAGGAGATGATGCGATGTCAGGTTACACAGCGGCGGCTTTAAGCCAGCAGTGGAGCCGTGGCCTGGTGTGCCTCCATATCTCTCAAGCATTCAGACAGTCTCATCACATATTTATGTGCCGAGGGAAACATATTTTGTGGCTCTGAGAAAATAGTAAAAGTCAGCCGATAAATGTTTGATGGACACTGCTGTGCTGAACTTTCGGGGTAAACGGGATTGACAAAGAGCAGAATAGAGGAAGCTGATGAAGAGACATGGTGGACCTTTTAATGATCTCTGCATACTTAAATACATACACAATAGACATAGAAAAATAATACTGAATCGGAACTTCGGGGCTGCAATAGGGAAGTTGATCTCAGACATGACAAATGTACCCACTGGTGTGCAGTGAGACTTGGTGTGTGTGTGTGTGTGTGTGTGTGTGGTCTGTGGTTATAAAGTCACAAGCATTGAATCCTCTCTGTTCAAAGACAGTGGACTAAGTATTGCTTGAAGGATTTTGCTCTTTACTGACGCCGTGTTACGTGATTTCTGGGTAATTAAGTATATCAAACAATCACAGCGTCATAGTTATATGCTGCTGCAAGTTGGGGGACAGTGTGCTATAATAAATCAAAGCTGTTCTGGATTTACAAGACTAGTGTGACTTCATAATGCTCATCTCAGGAAGAGCCGTCTATATTTAGTCCAGTATTTCACTCCATAAAAAAAAAGAGTTTGACAGTGGAAGTCTACGGTCAATAAACCACAGCTCTGCTGGAATCTCTCGTAACGATGCAGCTCCTGTGGGCAGTTTGACAAAATACAGTCGCCACTATATTACAAGAACCTCCACAAACACTGAGCAACGTTCCAACTTCCTAAGCTGCAGGTTATCCTTTATATGAGGGTTTGACTCAGAATGACAGAAATGCATGACCAGTCAACTTGGAAATCCAATATTAGACTTTACCATCAGGACATGAATGCAGAATGATAGTTATGCCCTGAAACTCGCATTAATCACATATCCCCAAGAAAAAGTAACATTGATTTATCCAACTGATCTTATAAGTTTTGCAAACAAAGGAAAAAAAAAAATCTGGAAAAACAAAACCTCATTTCAATTGAAGATATTAGTTGCAATAACACAGAAGAAAATAGGTTCTTAATTATATGACAAGCTTTTGTATCCATTCAAATGTGAGTTTGAGTTGCACAAGTACAGTTTTATGACTGTATATGAGAATTTTGGGGGTCTTCGCCAGCTGTATCCTTCTTTTGCTTTAGTCGTAGCATCACCGTGTTTGTTTTGGATCAAATCAAAGTGCCCTCTAATCGCCAGGCCGCAACAGCTGCACCCGCTCTGGGCTTCACAGGGCCGTGCCGAGCTCCTCCACGGGGGTTAGAGTTGAAACCCACATCTTTAAATTGGGATATATCTGGGGCAGGTAATCACAGAGCTGAGAGAAGTTCCTACGTATTTTTTCTTCAACTCTTGCCTGGAACATGAACCCGAAAGGACCCACGGGACAACTCTTTCCAACACAGCTCGAGATGTATTTATTCCTTCTCTCTTAGTGGTTGGCTCATCAGGTTGAAAACCTTCAAAACACAAAAAAGCAAATAAACTTTAAACAATTTCAATCCAACAAATGAAATAAAACAAGAAAACACATCACAATAAATGTTGTTACAGTACCAGTGGCTTCTTTGCTTGTACCTTTCATCTCTCGCTCTCTGCTGAAATGTTTCCTAAGAGAGACCTTCCACTTGCAGGTGTTCCAATTTAAAGTCATTAGCAGCCTGCACTGGCCTGCTGGTGGTGCATTATGGGAGTTGCAGTCTTTTTGCCAAAGTCAAGTGAGCTGACCTGATGAGGAACTGAAATGAAACTTGAACAATGGCGAAATTGGAGAATTCCTCTGTCTTGTCTCAACACACACACACACACACACACACTCCCACACACACACCTCCTTCAAATGTTAAAAGCTTTATTTAGTCTCATTAAATTAATTAGTGTGCATGTAGTTTGCAGCAGGGTAAGGTTTTGTACAGTGACACACACACACACACACACACATGCTCACACACTCTGCCCTCCACTCCTCATCAGGCTTCCCCAGTGCTGCTGTTCCTCCTCAGGGGCTGTGCTGGATGTCTCATCTCATCCCATCACTCTCCTCTTCCACCTCCTCCCCCTACGCACATTGGGACTAAAATAAAGGGCAGAGATGCTCCACCTTAGACTCCTCGCAAAAAGCCACAGCAGGCTGTCGTAAAAAAGAGTCATTTTAGGAAAGACAGACTCTAAAGTTACTCATTGCAAACTATTTCTCACCTTCTGACCTGACGCAACAGAAAGGTTGTGTTAGCAACGCCTGTCTCCTGTGTCGTCTGCACACAGTTAGAGAGCCAGTTTCCTCTGAGAGCAATGAGGATATAGTGCAATAAAGCCGTTCTTTAACATCACACACTCACCCTCAGTTAGAGGTTCATGAAATGTTTTCTATATTTAGTTATTTGCTGATTGGGTTTGTTAGATTGTGGTGGATTTTATGTACACTTGCACATGTAAATAAGGAAGTCTATTGTTTTAAATAATTCATATAGAACGATAATTTACATAGTGAATGTTAGGGAGGAATATTCTGATTTAATGTATTATAAAAACATAGGAAAGTATGATCACTGTATTATATTTGTAACTGTAAGGTTGATTTTATGATGTTCCACGGTAAAAGTTAGGGACTTTCCTAACCAAAAGCCGTGGGTTGATAGATCCATCCGTGAAGCTGTGAACGCCCGTACTGCTGCCTATAACTCCGGTCTTGTATCCGGCAACATGGACGAGTACAAGGCAGCGGTCTATGGACTGAGGAGGGCGGTGAAGGAGGCCAAGAGGAGGTACCGAGACAGAGTGGAATCACAGATGGAGCAGCGCGACACCAGGCGCCTATGGCAGGGGCTACGGACTATCACAAACTACCAGAGCAGACCCCGCGCAATGGTGAGTGCCGACGCATCCCTAGCGGACGACCTGAACTCATTTTATGCACGGTTTGAGGCTAGCAACAACAGCGCTTCCGGGCTAACAACAACACCGTTAAGCGTAGCGGGTGAGTTCTACCGCTGAGGATGAACACACACTCTCTGTGACCGAGCACAGTGTGAGGAGGGCTCTGTTGAGGATGCACACCAGGAAAGCTGCAGGAGCAGATGGCACATCTGGCAGTACTGAAGACCTGTGCTAACCAGCTAGCTCCAGTGTTCACCACAATATTCAACCTCTCCCTGGCTGAGTCCGTGGTCCCCGCCTGCTTCAAGAGATCCACTATTGTCCCTGTGCCCAAGAATGCTTCTCCAGCATGTATGAATGACTACCGACCGGTGGCCCTCACCTCGGTGGTCATGAAATGCTTTGAGAGGCTGATAAAGGACTACATCTGCGCCTTCCTCCCTTCCTCCATGGACCCGCTGCAGTTTGCTTATCGCCCAAACAGATCCACGGATGATGCTGTCTCCCAGGTACTGCACACCACACTCTCTCATCTGGACAGCCAGAGGGGGCTATGTGAGACTGCTGTTCATTGATTATAGTTCAGCTTTCAACACCATAGTCCCTCCAGACTGGCCGGCAAGCTGATTGAGCTGGGACTGAACACCCCCTGTGTGCTTGGATCCTGGACTTCCTGACCGCCAGGCCACAGGTGGTCAGGGTGGCAGACACACCTCAAATCCTCACCCTGAACACCTGAACACAGGATCCCCAGGGTTGCGTCCTCAGCCCCTACTGTACTCCCTGTACACATGACTGTGTGGCCAGGTTCAGCTCCAACACCATCATCAAGTTTGCGGATGACACAGTGGTGGTGGGCCTGATCTCCGACAACTACCTGGAGGAAGTTGCTGATCTGTCACTCTGGTGCCAGGACAACAGCCTCATCATGAATGTCACCAAAACTAAGGAGCTGATTGTGGACTTTAGGAGGGTACAACAACAGAGGACGTACTCACCACTGGGGATTAACGGGACTACTGTGGAGAGGGAGCGGGGTATAAATACCTGGGAGTCCACATCACCGAGGATCTGACATGGTCAACAAACACAGACACTCTGGTGAGAAAGGCAAGGCAGCGCCTCTACCACCTCAGGCAGCTGAGGAAATTTAAAGTTTCCCAGAGGATCCTTCAGTCCTTCTACTCTGGAGCTGTAGAGAGCGTCCTGACAGGAAGCATCACAGCCTGGTTTGGCAACTGCCCCGCTCAGGACAGGAAGGCTCTGCAGAGAGTAGTGCGTTCGGCTGAGCGCACTATTGAACTACACTCCCACCCTGCAGGACTTGTACACCAGGAGGTGCAGAACCAGAGCCGGCAGGATCATGAAGGATCCTCACCACCCCAACAACAGACTGTTTCAGCTGCTGCGGTCAGGCAGGCGCCACCGTAGTCACGCTGCAAGAACAGAGAGACTGAGACGGAGTTTCTTTCCTCAGGCCATCAGGATTGTGAACTCCGACCTCACCAGGACCCCACATAGACCCACACAACTGCCCCTCTTAGGCACACACACACACACACACACACACACACACACACACACACACACACACATAACACACACACACACACATTGTGTTGTTTTTTTTTTATTTGTTAGTGTGTTTGTTGTGTCTTTATTCCCTGCTGCTTATTTTAGCACTTTTTTCTGCACACTGCTGGTGTGTATGTGACAAATAAAACATCTTGAATCTTGAATCTTGAAAGTACAAATGTAATAAAAAGTACAAAAGTAATAAAAAAGTAATAAAAAGTACAAAAGTAATAACAAAGTAATAAAAAGTACAAAAGTAATAACAAAGTAATAAAAAGTACAAAAGTAATAAGTCATAAAGTAATAAAAAGTACAAAAGTAATAAAAAAGTAAAAGTAATAAAAAGTACAAAAGTAATAAAAAAGTCATAACGTAATACAAAGTACAAAAGTAATAAAAAGTACAAAAGTAATAAAAGTCAAAAGTAATAAAAAGTACAAAAGTAATAAAAAGTACAAAAGTAATAAAAAAGTAAAAGTAATAAAAAGTACAAAAGTAATAAAAAAGTAATAAAAGTACAAATAAAAAGTCAAAGTAAGTAACAAAGTACAAAAGTAATAAAAAGAACAAAAGTAATAAAAAAGTCATAACGTAATAAAAAGTACAAAAGTAATAAGTCTTAAAGTAATAACAAGTACAAATAAAAAAGTCATAACGTAATACAAAGTACAAAAGTAATAAAAAAGTAATAAAAAGAACAAAAGTAATAAAAAAGTAATACAGTAATAAAAAGTACAAAAGTAATAAGTCTTAAAGTAATAACAAGTACAAATAAAAAAAGTCATAACGTAATACAAAGTACAAAAGTAATAAAAAAGTAATAAAAAGAACAAAAGTAATGAAAAAGTAATACAGTAATAAAAAGTACAAAAGTAATAAAAAAGTCAAAGTAATAAAAAGTACAAAAGTAATAAGTCTTAAAGTAATAACAAGTACAAATAAAAAAAGTCATAACGTAATACAAAGTACAAAAGTAATAAAAAGAACAAAAGTAATGAAAAAGCACAAAAGTAATAAAAAAGTAATACAGTAATAAAAAGTACAAAAGTAATAAAAAAGTCAAAGTAATAAAAAGTACAAAAGTAATAAGTCTTAAAGTAATAACAAGTACAAATAAAAAAAGTCATAACGTAATACAAAGTACAAAAGTAATAAAAAAGTAATAAAAAGTACAAAAGTAATAAAAAAGTAATACAGTAATAAAAAGTACAAAAGTAATAAGTCTTAAAGTAATAACAAGTACAAAATAAAAAAGTCATGTCCTTAAAAGTGTCTTTATGTCTTTGTGTTCTTGTGTCTTTATGTCTTTGTGTCCTTGTGTCTTTATGTCTTCATGTCCTTGTGTCTTTGTCTTTGTGTCTTCATGTCTTTGTGTCCTTGTGTCTTCATGTACTTGTGTCTTTGCGTCTTTGTCTTCATGTCTTTGTGTCCTTGTGTCTTTGTGTCCTTGTGTCTTTATGTCTTTGCGTCTTTGTCTTCATGTCTTTGTCTTTATGTCTTTGTGTTCTTGTGTATTTATGTCTTTGTGTCTTTGTCTTTATGTCTTTGTGTTCTTGTGTCTTTATGTCTTCATTTCTTTGTGTCTTTATGTCCTTGTGTCTTTATGTCTTCATGTCTTTGTGTTCTTGTGTCTTTATGTCCTTGTGTCTTCATGTCTTTATGTCCTTGTGTCTTTATGTCTTTGTCTTCATGTCTTTGTGTTCTTGTGTCTTTATGTCTTCATGTCCTTGTGTCTTCATGTCTTTGTGTCCTTGTGTCTTTGTGTTCTTGTGTCTTTATGTCCTTGTGTCTTTGTGTCTTCATGTCTTTGTGTCCTTGTGTCTTCATGTCTTTGTGTCTTCATGTCTTTGTCTTCATGTCTTTGTGTCTTTATGTCTTCATGTCTTTGTGTCTTTATGTCTTCATGTATTTGTGTCTTTATGTCTTTGCATCTTTGTCTTCATGTCTTTGTCTTTATGTCTTTGTGTTCTTGTGTCTTTGTCTTTATGTCTTTGTGTTCTTGTGTCTTTATGTCTTCATTTCTTTGTCTTTATGTCTTTGTGTTCTTGTGTCTTTATGTCTTCGTGTCTTCATGTCTTTGTGTCCTTGTGTCTTTATGTCTTCATGTCCTTGTGTCTTTATGTCCTTGTGTCTTTATGTCTTTGTGTCTTCATGTCCTTGTGTCTTCATGTCCTTGTGTCTTCATGTCTTTGTGTCCTTGTGTCTTTATGTCTTCATGTCCTTGTGTCTTTGTGTCTTCATGTCTTTGTGTCTTCATGTCTTTGTGTCTTGTGTCTTTATGTCTTCATGTCCTTGTGTCTTTATGTCTTCATGTATTTGTGTCTTTAAGTCTTTGCGTCTTTGTCTTCATGTCTTTGTCTTCATGTCTTTGTGTCTTTATGTCTTCATGTCTTTGTGTCCTTGTGTCTTCATGTCTTTGTCTTTATGTCTTTGTGTTCTTGTGTATTTATGTCTTTGTGTCTTTATGTCTTTGTGTTCTTGTGTCTTTATGTCTTCATTTCTTTGTGTCTTTGTCTTTATGTCTTTGTGTTCTTGTGTCTTCATGTCTTTGCGTCTTTGTCTTCATGTCTTTGTGTCCTTGTGTCTTTATGTCCTTGTGTCTTTATGTCTTCATGTCCTTGTGTCTTCATGTCTTTGTGTCCTTGTGTCTTTATGTCCTTGTGTCTTTGTGTCCTTGTGTCTTTATGTCTTCATGTCCTTGTGTCTTTATGTCTTCATGTCTTTGTGTCTTCATGTCTTTGTGTCTTTATGTCTTTGTCTTTATGTCTTTGTGTTCTTGTGTCTTTATGTCTTCATGTCTTTGTGTCCTTGTGTCTTCATGTCTTTGTGTCTTTATGTCTTCATGTCCTTGTGTCTTCATGTCTTTGTGTCCTTGTGTCTTTATGTCCTTGTGTCTTCATGTCCTTGTGTCTTCATGTCTTTGTCTTTATGTCTTTGTGTTCTTGTGTATTTATGTCTTTGTGTCTTTGTCTTTATGTCTTTGTGTTCTTGTGTCTTTATGTCTTCATTTCTTTGTCTTTATGTCTTTGTGTTCTTGTGTCTTCATGTCTTTGTGTCCTTGTGTCTGTGTCCTTGTGTCTTTGTCTTCATGTCCTTGTGTCTTTATGTCTTTGTATCATTGTGTCTTTATGTCCTTGTGTCTTGATGTCTTCATGTTTTTGTCTTCATGTATTTGTGTCTTTGTCTTTGTGTTCTTGTGTCTTCATTTCTTTGTGTCTTTATGTCTTTGTCTTTATGTCTTTGTCTTCATGTCTTTGTGTCCTTGTGTCTTTATGTCTTCATGTATTTGTGTCTTTGTCTTCATGTCTTTGTGTCTTTGTCTTTATGTTCTTGTGTCTTCATTTCTTTGTGTCTTTATGTCTTTGTCTTTATGTTCTTGTGTCTTTGTCTTCATGTCTTTGTGTCCTTGTGTCTTCATTTCTTTATGTCTTCATGTCCTTGTGTCTTCATGTCTTTATGACCTTGTGTATTTATGTCTTCATGTCCTTGTGTCTTTATGTCTTTGTCTTTATGTCTTTGTGTTCTTCTGTATTTATGTCTTTGTCTTTATGTCTTTGTGTTCTTGTGTCTTTATGTCTTCATTTCTTTGTGTCTTTATGTCTTTGTGTTCTTGTGTCTTTATGTCTTCATGTCTGTGTCTTTGTGTCCTTGTCTTCATGTCTTTATGTCTTTGTGTTCTTGTGTCTTTATGTCTTTGCATCTTTGTCTTCATGTCTTTGTCTTTATGTCTTTGTGTTCTTGTGTCTTTATGTCTTCATGTCTTTGCGTCTTTGTCTTCATGTCCTTGTGTCTTCATGTCTTTATATCTTTGCGTCTTTGTCTTCATGTCTTTGTGTCTTTATCTTTATGTCTTCATGTCTTTGTCTTTATGTCTTTGTGTTCTTGTGTCTTCATTTCTTTGTGTCTTTGTCTTTATGTCTTTGTGTTCTTGTGTCTTTATGTCTTTGTGTCCTTATGTCTTTGTGTCCTTGTGTCTTTATGTCTTCATTTCTTTATGTCTTCATGTCTTTGTGTCCTTGTGTCTTTATGTCTTCATGTCCTTGTCTTTATGTCTTTGTGTTCTTGTGTATTTATGTCTTTGTGTCTTTGTCTTTATGTCTTTGTGTTCTTGTGTCTTTATGTCTTCATTTCTTTGTGTCTTTGTCTTTATGTCTTTGTGTTCTTGTGTCTTTATGTCTTCATGTCTTTGTGTCCTTGTGTCTTCATGTCCTTGTGTCTTTGTCTTCATGTCCTTGTGTCTTTATGTCGTCATGTCATTGTGTCTTCATGTCTTTGTGTCCTCATGTCTTTGTGTCTTTATGTCTTTGTCTTCATGTCTTTATGTATTTGTGTCTTTGTCTTTATGTCTTTGTGTTCTTGTGTCTTCATGTCCTTGTGTCTTCATGTCTTTGTCTTTATGTCTTTGTGTTCTTGTGTATTTATCTTTGTGTCTTTGTCTTTATGTCTTTGTGTTCTTGTGTCTTTATGTCTTCATTTCTTTGTGTCTTTATGTCTTTGTCTTTATGTCTTTGTGTTCTTGTGTCTTTATGTCTTCATGTCTGTGTCTTTGTGTCCTTGTCTTCATGTCTTTGTCTTTATGTCTTTGTGTTCTTGTGTCTTTATGTCTTCATGTCTTTGCATCTTTGTGTTCTTGTGTCTTCATGTCTTTGCGTCTTTGTCTTCATGTCCTTGTGTCTTCATGTCTTTATATCTTTGCGTCTTTGTCTTCATGTCTTTGTCTTTATGTCTTTGTGTCTTCATGTCTTTGTCTTCATGTCTTTGTGTCTTTATGTCTTTGTGTCTTTGTGTTCTTGTGTCTTCATTTCTTTGTGTCTTTGTCTTTATGTCTTTGTGTTCTTGTGTCTTTATGTCTTCATGTCTTTGTGTCCTTGTGTCTTTATGTCTTCATGTCTTCATTTCTTTATGTCTTCATGTCCTTGTGTCTTCATGTCTTTGTGTCTTTGTCTTTATGTCTTTGTGTTCTTGTGTATTTATGTCTTTATGTCTTTGTGTTCTTGTGTCTTTATGTCTTCATTTCTTTGTGTCTTTGTCTTTATGTCTTTGTGTTCTTGTGTCTTTATGTCTTCATGTCTTTGTCTTTATGTCCTTGTGTCTTTATGTCTTTGTCTTTATGTCTTTGTGTACTTGTGTCTTTATGTCTTTGTGTACTTGTGTCTTTATGTCTTCATGTCTTTGTGTCTTTATGTCTTTGTCTGTATGTCTTTATATCTTTGCGTCTTTGTCTTTGTGTTCTTGTGTCTTCATTTCTTTGTGTCTTTATGTCTTTGTGTCTTTTGTCTTCATGTCCTTGTGTCTTTATGTCTTTGTCTTCATGTCTTTGTCTTTATGTCCTTGTGTCTTCATTTCTTTATGTCTTTGTGTCTGTCTTCATGTCTTTGTGTCTTTATGTCTTTGTGTCTTTGTCTTTATGTCTTCATGTCCTTGTGTCTTCATGTCTTTGTGTCCTTGTGTCTTTATGTCTTCATGTCCTTGTGTCTTCATGTCTTGTGTCTTTATGTCTTCATGTCTTTGTGTCCTTGTGTCTTTATGTCTTCATGTCCTTGTGTCTTTGTGTCTTTGTCTTCATGTCCTTGTCTTTATGTCTTTGTGTACTTGTGTCTTTGTGTCTTTATGTCTTCATGTCTTTGTCTGTATGTCTTTATGTCTTTATATCTTTGCGTCTTTGTCTTCATGTCCTTGTGTCTTCATGTCTATGTCTTTGTGTCTTCATGTCCTTGTGTCTTCATGTCTTTGTCTTTATGTCTTTGTCTTTATGTCTTTGTGTTCTTGTGTATTTATGTCTTTGTGTCTTTATGTCTTTGTGTTCTTGTGTCTTTGTCTTTATGTCTTTATGTCTTTGTGTTCTTGTGTCTTTATGTCTTCATGTCTTTGTGTTCTTGTGTCTTTATGTCTTCATGTCTTTGTCTTTATGTCTTTGTGTTCTTGTGTCTTTATGTCTTTATGTCCTTGTGTCTTCATGTCTTTATGTCCTTGTGTCTTTGCGTCTTTGTCTTCATGTCTTTGTGTTCTTGTGTCTTCATGTCTTTGTGTCTTCATGTCTTTGTCTTTATGTCTTTGTGTTCTTGTGTCTTTATGTCTTTGTCTTTATCTTTATGTCTTTGTCTTCATGTCTTTATGTCTTTGTCTTTATGTCTTTACGTCTTTGTGTTCTTGTGTCTTAATGTCTTTGTGTTCTTGTGTCTTTATGTCTTTGTGTCCTTGTGTCTTGGTGTCTTCATGTCTTTGTCTTCATGTCTTTGTGTCTTTATGTATTTGTGTCTTTGTCTTTGTGTTCTTGTGTCTTTGTCTTTGTGTCTTTATGTCCTTGTGTCTTTATGTCTTTGTGTCTTCATGTCTTTGTGTCATGTCTTTGTGTCCTTGTGTCTTTATGTCTTCATTTCTTTATGTCTTCATGTCCTTGTGTCTTCATGTCTTTGTGTCCTTGTGTCTTTATGACCTTGTGTATTTATGTCTTCATGTCCTTGTGTCTTCATGTCTTTGTGTCTTTATGTCTTTGTCTTTATGTCTTTGTGTTCTTGTGTCTTTATGTCTTTGTGTTCTTGTGTCTTTATGTCTTCATGTCTTTGTGTTCTTGTGTCTTTGTCTTCATGTCTTTGTCTTTATGTCTTTGTGTTCTTGTGTCTTTATGTCTTTGTGTTCTTGTGTCTTTATGTCTTTGTCTTTATGTCTTTGTGTTCTTGTGTCTTCATGTCTTTGTGTCTTTATGTCTTTGTCTTCATGTCCTTGTGTCTTTATGTCTTTATGTTCTTGTGTCTGTCTTTGTGTCTTTGTCTTTATGTACTTGTGTCTTTATGTCTTCATGTCTTTGTCTTTATGTCTTTGTGTTCTTGTGTCTTCATTTCTTTGTGTCTTTATGTCTTTGTGTTCTTGTGTCTTTATGTCTTCATGTCTTTGTGTCTTTATGTCTTTGTCTTTATGTCTTCATGTCTTTGTCTTTATGTTCTTGTGTCTTTATGTCCTTGTGTCTTCATGTCTTTATGTCCTTGTGTCTTTATGTCTTTGCGTCTTTGTCTTTATGTCTTTGTCTTTATGTCTTTGTGTTCTTGTGTCTTTATGTCTTTGTCTTTATGTCTTTGTGTTCTTGTGTCTTTATGTCTTTGTGTCTTTATGTCTTTATGTCTTTGTCTTTATGTCTTCATGTCTTTGTGTCTTCATGTCTTTGTGTCTTTATGTCTTTGTGTTCTTGTGTCTTCATGTCTTTGTCTTCATGTCCTTGTGTCTTTATGTCTTCATGTCCTTGTGTCTTTATGTCTTCATGTCTTTGTGTCCTTGTGTCTTTATGTCTTTGTCTTCATGTCCTTGTGTCTTTATGTCTTTGTATCATTGTGTCTTTGTCTTTATGTCTTCATGTCTTTATGTCTTTGTGTCCTTGTGTCTTTATGTCTTCATGTCCTTGTGTCTTCATGTCTTTGTGTCTTCATGTCTTTGTGTCTTCATGTCTTTGTGTCTTCATGTCTTTGTGTACTTATGTCTTCATGTCTTTGTGTCTTTATGTCTTTGTCTGTATGTCTTTATATCTTTGCGTCTTTGTCTTCATGTCCTTGTGTTCTTGTGTCTATGTCTTTGTGTCCTTGTGTCTTCATGTCTTTGTGTCTTCATGTCTTTGTGTCTTTATGTCTTTGTCTTCATGTCTCTGTGTCTTTGTGTTCTTGTGTCTTTATGTCTTAATGTCTTTGTGTTCTTGTGTCTTTGTCTTTATGTCTTTGTGTTCTTGTGTCTTTGTCATTATGTCTTTGTGTTCTTGTGTCTTTATGTCTTTATGTCTTTGTGTTCTTGTGTCTTTGTGTCTTTATGTCTTTGTGTCTTTATGTCTTCATGTCTTTGTGTCTTTGTGTCTTTATGTCTTCATGTCTTTATGTCTTTGTGTTCTTGTGTCTTTATGTCTTTGTGTCTTTTGTCTTTATGTCTTTGTGTTCTTGTGTCTTTATGTCTTCATGTCTTTGTGTTCTTTTGTCTTCATGTCTTTATGTCCTTGTGTCTTCATGTCTTTGCGTCTTTATGTCTTTGTCTTCATGTCTTTGTCTTTCAGTCTTTATCTTTATGTCTTTGTCTTCACGTCTTTGTGTCTTTGTCTTTGTCTTCATGTCTTTGTGTCTTGTGTCTTTGTCTTTGTCTTTATGTCCTTGTGTCTTCATGTCTTTATGTCCTTGTGTCTTCATGTCTTTGTCTTTATGTCTTCATGTCTTTGTGTCTTTATGTCTTCATGTCCTTGTGTCTTTGTGTCTTTGTCTTCATGTCCTTGTGTCTTTATGTCTTTGTGTCTTTATGTCTTTGTCTTTATGTCTTTGTGTTCTTGTGTCTTTATGTCTTTGTGTTCTTGTGTCTTTGTGTTCTTGTGTCTTTATGTCTTTGTGTTCTTGTGTCTTTATGTCTTTATGTCTTTATATCTTTGCGTCTTGTGTCTTTTGTCTTCATGTCCTTGTGTCTTCATGTCTTTCTGTCTTCATGTCTTTGTGTCTTCATGTCTTTGTCTTCATGTCCTTGTGTCTTTATGTCTTTGTCTTTATGTCTTTGTGTTCTTGTGTCTTTATGTCTTTGTGTCCTTGTGTCTTCATGTCTTTGTGTCTTTGTCTTTATGTCTTTGTCTTTATGTCTTTGTGTTCTTGTGTCTTCATGTCTTTGTGTCTTTATGTCTTTGTGTCTTTATGTCTTTGTGTCTTTATGTCTTTGTCTTCATGTCTTTGTGTCTTTCAGTCTTTGTCTTTATGTCTTTGTGTCCTTGTGTCTTTGTGTCTTCATGTCTTTGTGTTCTTGTGTCTTTATGTCTTTATGTCTTCATGTCTTTGTGTCTTTGTGTCTTTATGTCTTTATGTCTTTGCGTCTTTGTCTTCATGTCCTTGTGTCTATGTCTTTGTGTCTTCATGTCCTTGTGTCTTTATGTCTTTGTGTCTTCATGTCTTTGTGTCTTTGTGTTTTCATGTCTTTGTGTCCTTATGTCTTCATGTCTTTGTGTCCTTGTGTCTTTATGTCTTGTGTCTTTATGTCTTTGTGTCTTTGTGTTCTTGTGTCTTTATGTCTTAATGTCTTTGTGTCTTTATGTCTTTTCTTGTCTTGTGTCTTTATGTCTTTGTGTCTTGTGTCTTTATGTCTTCATGTCTTTATGTCTTCATGTCTTTGTCTTATGTCTTTATGTCTTCATGTCTTTATGTCTTCATGTCATTCTGTCTTCATGTCCTTGTGTTCTTGTGTCTTTATGTCTTTGTGTACTTGTGTCTTTATGTCTTTGTGTACTTATGTCTTCATGTCTTTGTGTCTTTGTGTCTTTATGTCTTTGTGTTCTTGTGTCTTTATGTCTTTGTCTTTATGTCTTCATGTCTTTGTGTTCTTGTGTCTTTTGTCTTCATGTCTTGTGTCTTTGTGTCTTGTGTCCTTGTGTCTTTGTCTTTATGTCTTTGTGTCTTTATGTCTTCATTTCTTTGTCTTTATGTCTTTGTCCTTGTGTCTTCATGTCTTTGTGTTCTTGTGTCTTTATGTCTTCATTTCTTTGTCTTTATGTCTTTGTGTTCTTGTGTCTTTGTCTTTGTCTTTATGTCTTTGTGTTCATGTCTTTGTGTCTTTATGTCTTTGTGTCTTCATGTCCTTGTGTCTTTATGTCTTTATGTCTTTGTGTTCTTGTGTATTTATGTCTTTGTGTCTTTGTCTTTATGTCTTTGTGTTCTTGTGTCTTTATGTCTTCATGTCCTTGTGTCTTTATGTCTTTGTCTTCATGTCTTTGTCTTTATGTCCTTGTGTCTTCATGTCTTTATGTCTTTATGTCTTCATGTCTTTGTCTTTATGTCTTTGTCTTCATGTCTTTGTGTCCTTGTGTCTTTATGTCTTTGTGTCTTTGTCTTTATGTCTTTGTGTCTTCATGTCTTTGTGTCTTTATGTCTTTGTGTCTTGTGTCTTCATGTCTTTATGTCTTTGTGTCTTCATGTCTTTATGTCTTCATGTCCTTGTGTCTTCATGTCTTTGTGTCTTTATGTCTTTGTGTCTTTATGTCTTTGTCTTTGTCTTTCTGTCTTTGTCTTTATGTCTTTGTGTTCTTCTTTATGTCTTTTGTCTTTATGTCTTTGTGTCTTGTGTCTTTATCTTTGTCTTCATGTCTTTGTGTCCTTGTGTCTTTATGTCTTGTGTCTTTATGTCTTTATGTCTTTGTGTCTTTATGTCTTTTTATGTCTTGTGTCTTTATTTTGTGTCTTTATGTCTTTATGTCCTTTGTCTTTATGTCTTCATGTCTTTATGTCTTTGTCTTGTGTCTTTATGTCTTTGTGTCTTTGTCTTCATGTCTTCATGTCTTGTGTCTTTGTGTTCTTTGTCTTCATGTCTTGTCTTTGTCTTTATGTCTTTGTGTTCTTGTGTCTTTATGTCTTTGTCTTTATGTCTTCATGTCTTTGTGTCCTTGTGTCTTCATGTCTTTATGTCTTTGTGTTCTTGTCTTTTGTCTTCATGTCTTTATGTCCTTGTGTCTTCATGTCTTTATGTCCTTGTGTCTTTATGTCTTTGTGTCTTTGTCTTTGTGTTCTTGTGTCTTTGTCTTTATGTCTTTGTGTCTTTATGTCTTCATGTCTTTGTGTCTTTGTCTTTATGTCTTTGTGTCTTTGTCTTCATGTCTTTGTCTTTATCTTTATGTCTTCATGTCTTTGTGTCTTTATGTCTTCATGTCTTTATGTCTTTGTGTCTTTGTCTTTATGTCTTCATGTCTTTATGTCTTTGTGTCTTTGTCTTTATGTCTTCATGTCCTTGTGTCTTTGTGTCTTTATGTCTTCATTTCTTTATGTCTTCATGTCCTTGTGTCTTTGTCTTTATGTCTTTGTGTTCTTGTGTCTTTATGTCTTCATGTCTTTATGTCTTTGTGTCTTTGTCTTTATGTCTTCATGTCTTTGTCTTGTCTTTGTGTCTTCATGTTCTCTTTGTCTTTACGTCTTTATGTCTTTGTCTTTATGTCTTTACGTCTTTGTCTTTTTGTCTTTGTCTTTATATCTTTGTCTTTATGTCTTTGTGTCATGTCTTTATGTCTTTGTCTTCTTGTCTTATGTCTTCATGTCTTTGTCTTTATGTCTTTGTGTCTTTGTCTTTGTCTTCTTGTCTTTATGTCTTGTGTCTTCATGTCTTTGTATCATTGTGTCTTTGTCTTTATGTCTTTGTGTCTTTATGTCTTTATGTCTTTGTATCATTGTGTCTTTGTCTTTATGTCTTTGTGTTCTTCATGTCTTTGTCTTTATGTCTTTGTGTCTTCATGTCTTTGTGTCTTTATGTCTTTGTCTTTGTGTTCTTGTGTCTTTATGTCTTTATGTCTTTGTCTTTATGTCTTTGTCTTTGTGTCTTTATGTCTTTGTGTTCTTGTGTCTTTGTCTTTATGTCTTTGTGTCTTTGTGTCTTTATGTCTTGGTGTCTTTATGTCTTTGTGTCTTTATGTCTTTGTGTTCTTGTGTCTTTATGTCTTCATGTCCTTGTGTCTTTATGTCTTCATGTCTTTGTATCATTGTGTCTTTGTCTTTATGTCTTTGTGTCCTTGTGTCTTTATGTCTTCATGTCTTTGTGTCTTCATGTCTTTATGTCTTTGTCTTTATGTCTTTGTGTTCTTGTGTCTTTATGTCTTTGTCTTTATGTCTTTGTGTTCTTGTGTCTTTATGTCTTCATGTCTTTGTGTCTTGTGTCTTTATGTCTTCATGTCCTTGTGTCTTTGTGTCTTTGTCTTTATGTCCTTGTGTCTTTGTGTCTTTGTCTTGTCTTTATGTCTTTGTGTCTTTATGTCTTCATGTCTTTGTCTTTATGTCTTTGTCTTTATGTCTTTGTGTTCTTGTGTCTTTATGTCTTTGTGTCTTTGTCTTTATGTCTTTGTGTCTTTTGTCTTCATGTCCTTGTGTTCTTGTGTCTTCATGTCTTTGTATCATTGTGTCTTTGTCTTTATGTCTTTGTGTCTTTGTGTCTTTGTCTTTATGTCTTTGTGTCTTTGTGTCTTTATGTCTTCATGTCTTTGTGTCCTTGTGTCTTTATGTCTTTGTCTTTATGTCTTTGTCTTTACGTCTTTATGTCTTCGTCTTTATGTCTTTGTGTTCTTGTGTCTTTATGTCTTTGTGTCTTTATGTCTTTATGTCTTTGTATCATTGTGTCTTTGTCTTTATGTCTTTATGTCCTTGTGTCTTTATGTCTTTGTGTCCTTGTCTTCATGTCTTTATGTCCTTGTGTCTTCATGTCTTTATGTCCTTGTGTTCTTGTGTCTTTATGTCTTCATGTCTTTGTGTCCTTGTGTCTTTATGTCTTGTGTCTTTGTCTTTATGTCTTTGTGTCTTCATTTCTTTGTCTTTATGTTCTTGTGTCTTTATGTCTTCGTGTCTTCATGTCTTTGTGTCTTCATGTCTTTATGTCCTTGTGTCTTCATGTCTTTGTGTCTTTATGTCTTTATGTCTTTGTGTACTTATGTCTTCATGTCTTTGTGTCTTTATGTCTTTGTCTGTATGTCCTTTTTGTCTTCATGTCTTTGTGTCTTTGTGTCTTTATGTCTTTGTGTTCTTGTGTCTTTATGTCTTCATGTCTTTGTGTCTTTGTCTTTGTGTTCTTGTGTCTTCATGTCTTTGTGTCTTCATGTCTTTGTGTCTATGTCTTTGTCTTTGTCTTGTTTTGTCTTTGTCTTTATGTCTTTATGTCTTTGTCTTTATGTTCTTGTGTCTTTATGTCTTCATGTCTTTGTGTTCTTGTGTCTTCATGTCTTTATGTCCTTGTGTCTTCATGTCTTTATGTCCTTGTGTCTTTATGTCTTTGCGTCTTGTGTCTTGTCTTTGTCTGTCTTATGTCTTTGTCTTCATGTCTTTGTGTCTTTATGTCTTCATGTCTTTGTGTCTTTATGTCTTCATGTCTTTGTGTCTTTGTCTTCATGTCTTTATGTCCTTGTGTCTTTGTGTCTTTATGTCTTTGTCTTTATGTCTTTGTGTTCTTGTGTCTTCATGTCTTTGCATCTTTGTCTTCATGTCCTTGTGTCTTCATGTCTTTGTGTCTTTGTGTCTTTGTGTCTTCATGTATTTGTGTTCTTGTGTCTTTATGTCTTTGTCTTCATGTCTTTGTGTCCTTGTGTCTTTATGTCTTCATGTCTTTTCTTTGTGTCTTTACGTCTTTGTGTCTTTGCGTCTTTATGTCTTTGTCTTTATGTCTTTGTCTTTACGTCTTTATGTCTTGTGTCTTCATGTCTTTGTATCATTGTGTCTTTATGTCTTTGTGTCCTTGTGTCTTCATGTCTTTGTCTTTATGTCTTTGTGTTCTTGTGTCTTTATGTCTTTGTGTTCTTGTGTCTTTATGTCTTCATGTCTTTGTCTTTATGTCTTTGTGTCTTTATGTCTTTGTGTCCTTGTGTCTTTATGTCTTTGTCTTTCTTCATGTCTTGTGTCTTTGTCTTCATGTCCTTGTGTCTTCATGTCTTTGTGTCCTTGTGTCTTTATGTCTTTGTGTTCTTGTGTATTTATGTCTTTGTCTTTATGTCTTCATGTCTTTGTCTTTATGTCTTTGTGTCTTTGTCTTTATGTATTTGTGTTCTTGTGTCTTTATGTCTTTGTGTTCTTGTGTCTTTGTCTTGTGTCTTTATGTCTTCATGTCTTTGTATCATTGTGTCTTTATGTCTTTGTCTTTGTGTCCTTGTGTCTTTGTCTTTATGTCTTTATGTCTTCATGTCTTTGTGTCTTTGTCTTATGTCTTGTGTCTTGTGTCTTCATGTCTTTGTGTTCTTGTGTCTTTGTGTCTTTATGTCTTCATGTCTTTGTCTTTGTGTCCTTGTGTCTTTATGTCTTTATGTCTTTGTGTTCTTGTGTCTTGTGTCTTCATGTCTTTGTGTCTTCATGTCCTTGTGTCTTTGTCTTTATGTCTTTGTGTTCTTGTGTATTTATGTCTTTGTGTCTTTGTCTTTATGTCTTCATGTCTTTGTGTCTTTATGTCTTTGTGTCTTTGTCTTTATCTTTGTCTTTGTCTTTATGTCTTCATGTCTTTGTCTTCATGTCTTTGTGTCTTTATGTCTTCATGTCCTTGTGTCTTTGTCTTCATGTCTTTGTGTCTTCATGTCTTTGTGTCTTCATGTCTTTGTGTCCTTGTGTCTTTATGTCTTTGTGTTCTTGTGTCTTCATGTCTTTATGTCTTTGTGTTCTTGTGTATTTATGTCTTTGTCTTTATGTCTTCATGTCTTTATGTCTTTGTGTTCTTGTGTCTTCATGTCTTTGTGTTCTTGTGTCTTTGTGTCTTTATGTCTTCATGTCTTTATGTCTTTGTGTTCTTGTGTCTTTGTCTTTATGTCTTTGTGTTCTTGTGTCTTCATGTCTTTGTGTTCTTGTGTCTTTTGTCTTCATGTCTTTGTCTTTATGTCCTTGTGTTCTTGTGTCTTTATGTCTTCATGTCTTTGTGTTCTTGTGTCTTTATGTCTTCATGTCCTTGTGTCTTTGTCTTCATGTCCTTGTGTCTTCATGGTCTTTATGTCTTTCTTGTGTCTTTGCGTCTTTGTCTTCATGTCCTTGTGTCCTTGTGTCTATGTCTTTGTGTCTTCATGTCTTTGTCTTCATGTCCTTGTGTCTTCATGTCTTTATATCTTTGCGTCTTTGTCTTCATGTCTTTGTGTCTTTATCTTTATGTCTTCATGTCTTTGTCTTTATGTCTTTGTGTTCTTGTGTCTTCATTTCTTTGTGTCTTTGTCTTTGTGTTCTTGTGTCTTTATGTCTTCATGTCTTTGTGTCCTTATGTCTTCATGTCTTTGTGTCCTTGTGTCTTTATGTCTTCATTTCTTTATGTCTTCATGTCTTTGTGTCCTTGTGTCTTCATGTCCTTGTGTCTTCATGTCTTTGTGTCCTTGTGTCTTTATGTCTTTGTGTTCTTGTGTATTTATGTCTTTGTCTTCATGTCTCTGTGTCTTTGTGTTCTTGTGTCTTTATGTCTTAATGTCTTTGTCTTTATGTCTTTGTGTCTTTATGTCTTTGTGTCTTTGTCTTCATGTCTTTGTGTCCTTGTGTCTTCATGTCTTTATGTCTTTGTCTTTATGTCTTTGTGTTCTTGTGTCTTTATGTCTTCATGTCTTTGTGTCTTTATGTCTTCATGTCTTCATGTCTTTGTGTCTTTGTCTTTATGTCTTTGTGTTCTTGTGTCTTTATGTCTTTGTCTTCATGTCTTTGTGTCCTTGTGTCTTTATGTCTTTGTGTCTTTGTCTTCATGTCTTTGTGTCTTTGTCTTTATGTCTTTGTGTTCTTGTGTATTTATGTCTTTGTCTTTATGTCTTTGTGTTCTTGTGTCTTTATGTCTTCATTTCTTTGTCTTTGTCTTTATGTCTTTGTGTTCTTGTGTCTTTATGTCTTCGTGTCTTCATGTCTTTGTGTCCTTGTGTCTTTATGTCTTCATGTCCTTGTGTCTTTGTCTTCATGTCCTTGTGTCTTTATGTCTTCATGTCTTTGTATCATTGTGTCTTTGTCTTTATGTCTTTGTGTCTTTGTCTTTATGTCTTTGTGTTCTTGTGTCTTGGTGTCTTCATGTATTTGTGTCTTTGTCTTGTGTCTTCATTTCTTCATGTCTTTGTGTCTTTGTCTTTATGTCTTTGTGTTCTTGTGTCTTTGTGTCCTTGTGTCTTCATGTCCTTGTGTCTTTATTTCTTTATGTCCTTGTGTCCTTATGTCTTCATGTCCTTGTGTCTTCATGTCTTTGTGTCCTTATGTCTTCATGTCATTGTGTCTTCATGTCTTTGTGTCTTCATGTCTTTGTGTCTATGTCTTCATGTCCTTGTGTCTTTATGTCCTTGTGTCTTTATGTCTTTGCGTCTTTGTCTTCATGTCTTTATGTCTTTGTGTTCTTGTGTCTTTATGTCTTTGTGTTCTTGTGTCTTCATGTCTTTGTCTTTGTGTTCTTGTGTCTTTATGTCTTCATGTCTTTGTCTTCATGTCCTTGTGTCTTCATGTCTTTATATCTTTGCGTCTTTGTCTTCATGTCTTTATGTCTTTGTGTTCTTGTGTCTTTATCTTTATGTCTTCATGTCTTTGTGTCCTCATGTCTTTATGTATTTGTGTCTTTGTCTTTATGTCTTTGTGTTCTTGTGTCTTCATTTCTTTGTGTCTTCATGTCCTTGTGTCTTCATGTCTTCATGTCTTTGTGTCTTTGTCTTTATGTCTTTGTGTTCTTGTGTATTTATCTTTGTGTCTTTGTCTTTGTGTTCTTGTGTCTTCATTTCTTTATGTCTTTGTGTCTTTGTCTTTATGTCTTTGTGTTCTTGTGTCTTTATGTCTTCATGTCCTTGTGTCTTTATGTCTTCATGTCTTTGTGTTCTTGTGTCTTCATGTCTTTGCATCTTTGTCTTCATGTCTTTGTCTTTATGTCTTTGTGTTCTTGTGTCTTTATGTCTTTGTCTTCATGTCCTTGTGTCTTCATGTCTTTGTGTCCTTGTGTCTTTATGTCTTCATGTCCTTGTGTCTTCATGTCTTTGTCTTTATGTCTTTGTGTTCTTGTGTCTTTGTCTTTATGTCTTTGTGTTCTTGTGTCTTTATGTCTTCATTTCTTTGTGTCTTTATGTCTTTGTGTTCTTGTGTCTTTATGTCTTCATGTCTGTGTCTTTGTGTCCTTGTCTTCATGTCTTTGTCTTTGTGTTCTTGTGTCTTCATGTCTTTGCATCTTTGTCTTCATGTCTTTGTCTTTATGTCTTTGTGTTCTTGTGTCTTTATGTCTTCATGTCTTTGCGTCTTTGTCTTCATGTCCTTGTGTCTTCATGTCTTTATATCTTTGCGTCTTTGTCTTCATGTCTTTGTGTCTTTGTCTTTATGTCTTTATGTCTTCATGTCTTTGTGTCTTCATGTCTTTGTCTTCATGTCTTTGTGTCTTTATGTATTTGTGTCTTTGTCTTTATGTCTTTGTGTTCTTGTGTCTTCATTTCTTTGTGTCTTTGTCTTTATGTCTTTGTGTTCTTGTGTCTTTATGTCTTTGTGTCCTTGTGTCTTTATGTCTTTGTGTCCTTGTGTCTTCATTTCTTTATGTATTCATGTCCTTGTGTCCTTGTGTCTTTATGTCTTCATGTCTTTATGTCTTCATGTCCTTGTGTCTTTATGTCTTTGTGTATTTATGTCTTTGTGTTCTTGTGTCTTTATGTCTTCATTTCTTTGTGTCTTTGTCTTTATGTCTTTGTGTTCTTGTGTCTTTATGTCTTCATTTCTTTGTGTCTTTGTCTTTATCTTTATGTCTTTGTGTTCTTGTGTCTTCATGTCCTTGTGTCTTTGTGTCTTTGTCTTCATGTCCTTGTGTCTTTATGTCTTTGTATCATTGTGTCTTTGTCTTTATGTCCTTGTGTCTTGGTGTCTTTATGTCTTCATGTCTTTGTGTCTTTGTCTTAATGTCTTTATGTATTTGTGTCTTTGTCTTTGTGTTCTTGTGTCTTCATTTCTTTGTGTCTTTATGTCTTTGTGTTCTTGTGTCTTCATGTCTTTGTGTCCTTGTGTCTTCATGTCTTTGTGTCCTTGTGTCTTTATGTCTTCATATCTTTATGTCTTCATGTCCTTGTGTCTTCATGTCTTTGTGTCCTTGTGTCTTCATGTCTTCATGTCCTTGTGTCTTTATGTCTTTGTGTCCTTGTGTCTTTGTGTCTTTATGTCTTCATGTCCTTGTGTCTTTATGTCTTCATGTCATTGTGTCTTCATGTCTTTGTGTCTATGTCTTCATGTCCTTGTGTCTTTATGTCTTCATGTCATTCTGTCTTCATGTCTTCATGTCCTTGTGTCTGTCTTTGTGTCTTTATGTCTTCGTGTCTTCATGTCCTGTGTCTTTGTGTCTTTGTCTTCATGTCCTTGTGTCTTCATGTCTTTGTATCCTTGTGTCTTTGTCTTTATGTCTTCATGTCTTTGTGTCCTTGTGTCTTTGTGTCTTCATGTCTTTGTGTCCTTGTGTCTTCATGTATTTGTGTCTTTGTCTTCACATCTTTGTGTCTTCATGTCTTTATGTCTTCATGTCTTTGTCTTTATGTCTTTGTGTTCTTGTGTATTTGTGTCTTTGTCTTTATGTCTTTGTGTTCTTGTGTCTTGATGTCTTCATTTCTTTGTGTCTTTGTCTTTATGTCTTCATGTCTTTGCGTCTTTGTCTTCATGTCCTTGTGGCTTCATGTCTTTGTGTCCTTGTGTCTTTATGTCTTCATGTCCTTGTGTCTTCATGTCTTTGTCTTTATGTCTTTGTGTTCTTGTGTATTTGTCTTTGTGTCTTTGTCTTTATGTCTTTGTGTCTTTATGTCTTCATTTCTTTGTGTCTTTATGTCTTTGTGTTCTTGTGTCTTTATGTCTTCATGTCTGTGTCTTTGTGTCCTTGTCTTCATGTCTTTGTGTTCTTGTGTCTTCATGTCTTTGCATCTTTGTCTTCATGTCTTTGTGTTCTTGTGTCTTTATGTCTTCATGTCTTTGTCTTCATGTCCTTGTGTCTTCATGTCTTTATATCTTTGTCTTCATGTCTTTGTCTTTGTCTTTATGTCTTTGTGTCTTCATGTCTTTGTCTTCATGTCTTTGTGTCTTTATGTATTTGTGTCTTTGTCTTTATGTCTTTGTGTTCTTGTGTCTTCATTTCTTTGTGTCTTTGTCTTTGTGTTCTTGTGTCTTTGTGTCCTTGTGTCTTTATGTCTTTGTGTCCTTGTGTCTTCATTTCTTTATGTATTCATGTCCTTGTGTCTTTATGTCTTCATGTCTTTATGTCTTCATGTCCTTGTGTCTTCATGTCCTTGTGTTCTTGTGTCTTTATGTCTTCATTTCTTTGTGTCTTTGTCTTTATCTTTATGTCTTTGTGTTCTTGTGTCTTCATGTCCTTGTGTCTTTATCTTCATGTCCTTGTGTCTTTATGTCTTTGTATCATTGTGTCTTTGTCTTTGTGTCCTTGTGTCTTGGTGTCTTTATGTCTTCATGTCTTTGTGTCTTTGTCTTCATGTCTTTATGTATTTGTGTCTTTGTCTTTGTGTTCTTGTGTCTTCATTTCTTTGTGTCTTTATGTCTTTGTGTTCTTGTGTCTTCATGTCTTTGTGTCCTTATGTCTTCATGTCTTTGTGTCCTTGTGTCTTTATGTCTTCATTTCTTTATGTCTTCATGTCCTTGTGTCTTCATGTCTTTGTGTCCTTGTGTCTTTATGTCTTCATGTCCTTGTGTCTTTATGTCTTTGTGTCCTTGTGTCTTTATGTCTTCATGTCCTTGTGTCTTTATGTCTTCATGTCATTGTGTCTTCATGTCTTTGTGTCTATGTCTTCATGTCCTTGTGTCTTTATGTCTTCATGTCATTCTGTCTTCATGTCCTTGTGTTCTTGTGTCTGTCTTTGTCTTTATGTCTTTGTGTCTTCATGTCCTTGTGTCTTTGTGTCTTTGTCTTCATGTCCTTGTGTCTTCATGTCTTTGTCTTTATGTCTTCATGTCTTTGTGTCCTTGTGTTCTTGTGTCTTTGTGTCCTTGTGTCTTTGTGTCTTGGTGTCTTCATGTCTTTGTGTCCTTGTGTCTTCATGTATTTGTGTCTTTATGTCTTTGTCTTCACGTCTTTGTGTCTTCATGTCTTTATGTCTTCATGTCTTTGTCTTTATGTCTTTGTGTTCTTGTGTATTTGTGTGTCTTTATGTCTTTGTGTTCTTGTGTCTTTATGTCTTCATTTCTTTGTGTCTTTGTCTTTATGTCTTTGTGTTCTTGTGTCTTTATGTCTTCATGTCTTTGTGTCTTCATGTCTTTGTGTCCTTGTGTCTTTATGTCTTCATGTCCTTGTGTCTTTATGTCTTTGTGTCTTTATGTCTTTGTGTCTTCATGTCCTTGTGTCTTTATGTCTTCATGTCCTTGTGTCTTCATGTCTTTGTGTCCTTGTGTCTTTGTCTTTATGTCCTTGTGTCTTCATGTCCTTGTGTCTTCATGTCTTTGTGTCTTCATGTCCTTGTGTCTTCATGTCCTTGTGTCTTCATGTCTTTGTGTCCTTGTGTCTTCATGTCTTTGTGTCTTTATGTCTTCATGTCTTTGTGTCTTCGTGTCCTTGTGTCTTTATGTCTTCATGTATTTGTGTCTTTATGTCTTTGTCTTCATGTCTTTGTCTTCATGTCGTTGTGTCCTTGTGTCTTCATGTCTTTGTGTCCTTGTGTCTTTGTCTTCATGTCTTTGTGTCTTTATGTCTTTGTGTTCTTGTGTATTTATGTCTTTGTGTTCTTGTGTCTTTATGTCTTCATTTCTTTGTGTCTTAATGTCTTTGTCTTTATGTCTTTGTCTTTATGTCTTTGTGTTCTTGTGTCTTTATGTCTTCATGTCTTTGTGTCCTTGTGTCTTTATGTCTTCATGTCTTTGTGTCCTTGTGTCTTTATGTCTTTGCGTCTTTGTCTTCATGTCTTTATATCTTTGCGTCTTTGTCTTCATGTCTTTGTGTCTTTATATCTTTGCGTCTTTGTCTTCATGTCCTTGTGTTCTTGTGTCTATGTCTTTGTGTCTTCATGTCTTTATGTCTTTGTGTCTTTGTCTTCATGTCTTTATGTCTTTGTCTTCATGTCCTTGTGTCTTCATGTCTTTATATCTTTGCGTCTTTGTCTTCATGTCTTTGTCTTTATGTCTTTGTGTCTTCATGTCTTTATATCTTTGCATCTTTGTCTTCATGTCTTTGTCTTTATGTCTCTCGTCCATGCATGCTCTATCAGATCCTGAAACGAAAGGGACAAAATGCAGACAGCGTCCAGTCTCTGCAAGGAGAGTCATTCGTCCTGCTCTCAACACTGAAACGAAAGGGAAAAAGAACGTTGCAGTCAATGCTAGTTTGACCGTTGCGTGACAAGCCACAATAATGCCGGCCTTGACGTTGATGCGATCTTCTGTCCCTGCGTTGGGCGTCTCTCGTCCTGCTCTCTGAACCTGATGATGTGGGTCCTACTTACACACTCAGAGTGAGTAGTGTGATGTCACTAATGACGTCAGCTCTCTTTGGAGTGAGCAGTTTGATGGGATCAAAGCCACATCTGTGATGTCACACAGTGAGGTCATCAGCTCTCAATTATCAAATTGAACGTGCACATTATTCAACAGAAAATATTTTCCAGAAGTTTAACATATTTTCTATTGAATAATGTGCACGTTCAATTTGATAATTTAATGACTTTCCTGGAACTAAAAACAAAATTTTTCTAACAAAGGTATATTATAACATGTAGTAACTTGATATATTTGACAAAAATACATTTTGCTTGATACTTATTAGTGCTGAGTGATCTTCTGTCCCTGCGTTGGGCGTCTCGTCCATGCATGCTCTATCAGAACCTGAAACGAAAGGGACAAAATGCAGACAGCGTCCAGTCTCTGCAAGGAGAGTCATTCGTCCTGCTCTCAACGCTGAAACGAAAGGAAAAGAACGTTGCAGTCAATGCTAGTTTGACCGTTGCGTGACAAGCCACAATAATGCCGGCCTTGACGTTGATGCGATCTTCTGTCCCTGCGTTGGGCGTCTCTCGTCCTGCTCTCTGAACCTGATGATGTGGGTCCTACTTACACACTCTGAGAGTGAGTAGTGTGATGTCACTAACGACGTCAGCTCTCTTTGGAGTGAGCAGTTTGATGGGATCAAAGCCACATCTGTGATGTCACACAGTGAGGTCATCAGCTCTCAATTATCAAATTGAACGTGCACATTATTCAACAGAAAATATTTTCCAGAAGTTTAACATATTTTCTATTGAATAATGTGCACGTTCAATTTGATAATTTAATGACTTTTCCTGGAACTAAAAACATAATTTTTCTAACAAAGGTATATTATAACATGTAGTAACTTGATATATTTGACAAAAATACATTTTGCTTGATACTTATTAGTGTTGATTGATCTTCTGTCCCTGCGTTGGGCTCTCGTCCATGCATGCTCTATCAGATCCTGAAATGAAAGGGACAAAATGCAGACAGCGTCCAGTCTCTGCAAGGAGAGTCATTCGTCCTGCTCTCAACACTGAAACGAAAGGGAAAAAGAACGTTGCAGTCAATGCTAGTTTGACCGTTGCGTGACAAGCCACAATAATGCCGGCCTTGACGTTGATGCGATCTTCTGTCCCTGCGTTGGGCGTCTCTCGTCCTGCTCTCTGAACCTGATGATGTGGGTCCTACTTACACACTCAGAGTGAGTAGTGTGATGTCACTAATGACGTCAGCTCTCTTTGGAGTGAGCAGTTTGATGGGATCAAAGCCACATCTGTGATGTCACACAGTGAGGTCATCAGCTCTCAATTATCAAATTGAACGTGCACATTATTCAACAGAAAATATTTTCCAGAAGTTTAACATATTTTCTATTGAATAATGTGCACGTTCAATTTGATAATTTAATGACTTTTCCTGGAACTAAAAACAAAATTTTTCTAACAAAGGTATATTATAACATGTAGTAACTTGATATATTTGACAAAAATACATTTTGCTTGATACTTATTAGTGCTGAGTGATCTTCTGTCCCTGCGTTGGGCGTCTCTCGTCCATGCATGCTCTATCAGATCCTGAAACGAAAGGGACAAAATGCAGACAGCGTCCAGTCTCTGCAAGGAGAGTCATTCGTCCTGCTCTCAACGCTGAAACGAAGGAAAAGAACGTTGCAGTCAATGCTAGTTTGACCGTTGCGTGACAAGCCACAATAATGCCGGCCTTGACGTTGATGCGATCTTCTGTCCCTGCGTTGGGCGTCTCTCGTCCTGCTCTCTGAACCTGATGATGTGGGTCCTACTTACACACTCTGAGAGTGAGTAGTGTGATGTCACTAACGACGTCAGCTCTCTTTGGAGTGAGCAGTTTGATGGGATCAAAGCCACATCTGTGATGTCACACAGTGAGGTCATCAGCTCTCAATTATCAAATTGAACGTGCACATTATTCAACAGAAAATATTTTCCAGAAGTTTAACATATTTTCTATTGAATAATGTGCACGTTCAATTTGATAATTTAATGACTTTTCCTGGAACTAAAAACAAAATTTTTCTAACAAAGGTATATTATAACATGTAGTAACTTGATATATTTGACAAAAATACATTTTGCTTGATACTTATTAGTGCTGAGTGATCTTCTGTCCCTGCGTTACGTCTCGTCCATGCATGCTCTATCAGATCCTGAAACGAAAGGGACAAAATGCAGACAGCGTCCAGTCTCTGCAAGGAGAGTCATTCGTCCTGCTCTCAACGCTGAAACGAAAGGGAAAAAGAACGTTGCAGTCAATGCTAGTTTGACCGTTGCGTGACAAGCCACAATAATGCCGGCCTTGACGTTGATGCGATCTTCTGTCCCTGCGTTGGGCGTCTCGTCCTGCTCTCTGAACCTGATGATGTGGGTCCTACTTACACACTCTGAGAGTGAGTAGTGTGATGTCACTAACGACGTCAGCTCTCTTTGGAGTGAGCAGTTTGATGGGATCAAAGCCACATCTGTGATGTCACACAGTGAGGTCATCAGCTCTCAATTATCAAATTGAACGTGCATTATTCAACAGAAAATATTTTCCAGAAGTTTAACATATTTTCTATTGAATAATGTGCACGTTCAATTTGATAATTTAATGACTTTTCCTGGAACTAAAACAAAATTTTTCTAACAAAGGTATATTATAACATGTAGTAACTTGATATATTTGACAAAAATACATTTTGCTTGATACTTATTAGTGCTGAGTGATCTTCTGTCCCTGCGTTGGGCGTCTCTCGTCCATGCATGCTCTATCAGATCCTGAAACGAAAGGGACAAAATGCAGACAGCGTCCAGTCTCTGCAAGGAGAGTCATTCGTCCTGCTCTCAACGCTGAAACGAAAGGGAAAAAGAACGTTGCAGTCAATGCTAGTTTGACCGTTGCGTGACAAGCCACAATAATGCCGGCCTTGACGTTGATGCGATCTTCTGTCCCTGCGTTGGGCGTCTCTCGTCCTGCTCTCTGAACCTGATGATGTGGGTCCTACTTACACACTCTGAGAGTGAGTAGTGTGATGTCACTAACGACGTCAGCTCTCTTTGGAGTGAGCAGTTTGATGGGATCAAAGCCACATCTGTGATGTCACACAGTGAGGTCATCAGCTCTCAACCAATGAGTTTTAGTCAAAGGCTCACTGGTCCGTGTACGTTTTGTTCGTTTGTATTTTCGTTTCATTCAAAATACGGAAACCGGAAATAACGTGTTTTGTTCACTTCTGTATTTCGTTTCTGTCGTTTGAATCCAGAAACGATAGAACGGAAGTGCTTAAAATGAAATTCAAAATAAAAGCCTGTGATATGTATTCGTATATACAGTGTTCTATGATGCAAACACATAGCAGGGTAACGTTAGAAGAATATTAATTAGTCAATATAAAGAATAAATAATTCAACCTGGATATTTTAACGATGCAAACACATAGCAGGGTAACGCTAGAAGAATATTAATTATTATTGGGTTTAAGGCTTATTTACAGCAGCTCCCCTGACAGACAGCATGAATGACTTTCCATTTTATATTCCCCTAATGTTTATTCATATCCATTTGCAGACAAAGATGTCTGCTTCAGCATTAAGCTTGTTAAAAATATTTTTTCATCAACTTTTGCAGTTTCCACTCAGAGGTTCTAATTTGGTCATTTGCATGAAAATACTTGGATTTATTTAATAGATCCAAAACTTAACACGGCAAAGCTCCCTGGTCGACGGGGAGTGTGGAGCAATAGATGTGCTGAGAATTAGCAACCGGCTCTACGACATTTCAGCTGCTATCAGGGTCCATCGGACTGCAGTCGAGACATTTTGTGTGAGTTGTTTTGGCTCCAGGCGATTGTGTTACCGAGCACAATGGTCTGTCACCGAGATGAAGAAGAGAGGAGATAGTGTGGGAGAAACAGAAAAGAGGACTGCAGGAGGAAATTGAAGGGGGTGGTGAAAAAGAGGATAAATGGCAGGAGAAGGGGAGGAGAAAGTAAAAGATGGATGATTCGTGAAGCGGAGTGGGGGTGTGCATATTGTAGGTGGGTTAGCTGCAGGGTGCAAGAGCAAAGAGAGGTGAAAAGAAACGCCCCAATAAGACTAGAATCTTTTGTCTTAAGAGTCTTTTATAAAAGTGGGTCACCTGTGTATTATTTAACCAGGTTAGAGTTTAAACTTGAACACTTAATCCATTATTAACCCATCATTTAGCTCTGGACTACAGGGCAGAGTGCATGAATACACCTGATTTAGAAGGTCACAACGAAGGTGAGTTTTAGGAGAATAATTACTGAACAAGTATTTAACCGGCTCTGTCCTTCTTATAAAAACTAAAAGTACATTTTGCTTTCACAGCCTGGGTGTCTTGGCTTCTGTTTTCTTTAGTTTTATTTGTATATAATAAGCACTGCATTCACCCCGTGGTATCTTTTAGGAGTCCTTCCCTCCTCTTGCCCCCTTCTAAATCTTTTCCTCAACCCTCTCTCTGAGAGTCAGTGATGCAGAACCAACGTTCTAGCATTCACAATGAAAAATACATTGCAGTTGTGATACCAAAACAAAGTGGAATGAAGAATTATGTTTTCCTCCTTTAACACTCTATCTGTTGGATATAAATCATGTTGAAATCCAATCTTTATATAGTATCTTCATTTCATGCTACTTTATACTTCAATTTCAGAGAGACATATTGTACTTTTCACGATGCATTTATCCGAGTTATACACCTGCTGCTTTCAAATGAAGTTTTGACCAACATATGATCAGTAAATAAACATTTAATCCATCGCTACAAATTAAAACCCAATACTAAATGAACTAGTAAAAAACAATTCGTCCTTAATACCTCCAAAACAAAAATACATGTTGTTTTGATAATTTAAATACATTTAGTTGCTGCTGTTTTTATACTGTGACGTGCTACTTTTTCTTCATATTATTCCAATACCATACTTCGATCTTCCACCCTTTCTGCATGACACACTCTTCTTGCTGTCCCTCTGTTCTTCCATCAGTAGTGCCCGCCCCTTTGTTCTGCTCTCCTATCCTGCTGATACACACCTGGACTGTAACGCCCTGTTCCGTGTCTCCTCTGTCTCCTTGATTGCTTCATTCCATTCACCTGCCCTCAGCCACTCTTGTCTCGTTAGTGTAATGCCGTACACCTGTTTCCCCCCTATATATATATATATATATATATATATTGTGCCTGTCTTTCCCTTGTCTCCTGTTGGATTGTTGTCTTTAGTTCTGTCTTCCTTCTTCTCCTTGTGCCATGTCGATGTACCTGCCTGTCTTACTACCTATCGCTGACCTGTGTTTTTGTATGGAACCTTTTGCCTCAGTAAAAAGAGAGTTTTTCTTATTTACCTGGAGTCCTGCCCTGCTCCTCTGTGCATGAGCTCTTGCCCCTTACCTGTGACATGGACACACCTGCCGCTGATGCAGCGAACATGAGCATGTTTTACATAATGTAGCTTCAGGATAACTTGTGCAAGACTATCTGTGTTTGATGCAATCAGCTGCTGCTGACATTCAGCCTCTTGTTTGTGCATCATCTGCTGTCATTTCAATCCTGGAGTAAAGTTGTCCTGTCCTGCCACCGTGGATCTCTACTTCACATGATCTCACAGGTACAAAACAGCTGGTTGTGCTAACGTGCATTACGTGAGTTGTTGACGTTTGCTTGTTGTCTCAGCCGCTGCACTTCAGAAGACCTTTCTCGACTCTGGTGGCATCAGCCATTTTGTGTGATGTGGCCTGCTGTAGCAGCATCTCGACAGCCAACAGGAAGAGACAGAATACACTGGTAAAGAAGGTCAGCAGTGTACTGGGGGTATCCACTGGATACAATGGAAGTGGTGGGAGACAAGTGGATGATGACAAAGCTATCCCAGCCCATGGGAGAGACTCTGGCAGCTCTGCACAGCCACCGGCTGCTTCCCCCCCAGTGTGTGAAGGAGAGGTACCGCAGGTCCTTCCTTCCTGCACCCAGTAGACTACAAAACACTTAAAACCTGCAATATATAAACACACTGCAATAACTTATTTGGTCTCTATGTATAATATTTCAGTTACTGTGGATTATTTACTGTTTATAGCTTATTCATAATATTTGTTTGGATCTTTTCTATTTACTATGTCTCTTGTTGCACTATACCCTATGCTGCTGTAATCCCATAAATGTCTGATACAAGATTATTTTATTTTATCTTCATACAATATTTCTTAACCTATAACCTGCGCAGCTCGTTTGCCCTCTGCCCAGCACCTACATATGTAAATGATCTATCTGGTACGATATATATATAGTATATATCAGGGGTATTCAACTAAAATGTTAAAAGGTCCAGTTAGAGAAATTTTCTTGAAGCAAAGGTCCAGAAGATCATAATGTCTAACTATTTAGTGTGATATATATAGCCTGGTAGTTGTATCAACATCTGCATGTAATCAATACCTTTCAAATCAAATGAATTCAGTACGATTAAAACACTTTTTAACAATATTTATTATCATGTAACATAGAACTGGACTGCAGATATGTATAATGTTCTCATGAACTAAATAAAAATAGGGCTGCATTTTAAAATAAATACAAAATGAAAATTGTGCATGTAATAATAAATAATAATAATCAAATAAAGTGCTTAACTTCAGAAAAATTAAATAAAGGGAGGAAAAGCTTAAATTTCCCCATTTGTTTCACAGTCTCAAACAATTTTACAGATAATAAATCTCAACACATCTTAACAATTGAACAGTTTTAGAGCATCACTCTTGCATCCCACTCCCCCACTTGTTTGCTCAGTGTGAGAATTGAGCTCTAGCTTGTCCTGCCAGGACTTTAAACCTGGGCTTGAATGGAGTCAGGGCCATCCTCATGCACATGTGGAGGTGCTCATTGGTGAGCCTCGAACGATATTTATTTTTGATGATATTCATCGTGGAGAAAGCTGCCTCGCAGTTGTAGGTGGAGCCAAACATGGTCAAGATGTATATGGCAACTTTCCTCAGACCTGGAAAAGCTGTCTCAGGGACCGTTTGGAGCCAGAAAGTGGAAGGTCAGTTCTTAGAAACTGCTCTTTCAGGGACACATCTCCTTGGAGAGCAACCAGTTGCATCTGGAGGCCCAGGATTTACCCATTTAAAGTGCTGTGTGACTTCCTTTGAGAACCCCCTGACATCAGTGATAATAAATGGGTTCTGAATGAACATGGTGAGCTGCTGTCCAAAGCTGAAGCTGTCAAAACGGTTGCTGAAGTTTACGATCAGCTTATCAATGAAGTCAACAAAAGAAGACGCATCTCTCTGTCCCTGAACCTGTTCCTGCACTGCTGGGAAGTGTGCACAGTCTCCCTGCAGGTCTTCCTTGAACAACTCAAGTTTCTTTTGAAAGGAGCGGACAGCGGTCATTAGTTCACAAATTGAATTGTCCTTGCAGCCTCAAATTCAGTTCGTTCAGATGTGCAGTGATATCAACCAAAAAGGCCACATTATCCATCTGTTTATCATTTCCTAAAAAGAGAGAAAACTGTGTTGCTTTCTGATGTGTTAGCTCTGCCAAAAAAGATGCTACTTCCCTCCTGATGGACCAAAAGCGCTAAGACCCTCCCTTTGCTGAGCCATCTCACATTATTGTGCAGCAAAAGATCATCAGCATTGGCATCAACTTCTCTGAGGAATTCCCTCAGCATGCGATGCTGGGTGGAAGAGGATGCCCTGAGAAAATTGATCATTTTCATCATTGTATTCATCACTTCAGCATGCTCATCTGACAGGGAGGCACAGAGGACAGATTGATGAATGATGCAATGGTAAGCTATGAGCTCTGGATTGTCCTCTTTCAGTCTTGCTACAGCTCCTTTCTCTCTCCCTATCATAGCAGGGGCTCCATCTGTGACTATTGAAACCACTTGTGTTGGTTCTATTCCTCTCTTCGTTAACATCTCCTTAATGGCCAGGTAGATATCTTCTCCTCTTGTACTGGTCTGAAGGGAGTGACACCTAACAGGTCTTCACAGAATGCTTTCTGGTCTGTGTTGAAAACCTGACGTACACTAACAGCTGAGCATTGTCACAGATGTCAGTGGACTCATCCACAGCTAAGCCTACACATGGTGCCTTATGTATGGCTTCATTTAGCTGGGTTAGCACATCCTGAGTTAATATTTCACTTTTCTTTGTGGCAGATGATGCTGACATGGGTATTTGCTTTATCTTATCACAAAGCTCTTGTTTTGGTTTTCCGTCAAGTAATGTTTCAGCGACGACACTCGTGCATTCTTTGACAAGCCCTCCATCAGTAAATGGCTTTTTGTGTTGCCCCAAAATCCAAGCAACTCTGAGGGAACACTCATGAGCACGTTGGTTAGGAAGGCTGGCTCCATCATCGGCTGCCAGCTGGAGCACCTGGAACAGGTGGTGGAGAGGAGGACGTTGAAGAAACTGGTGTCCATATTGGACAACCCGGACCACCCTCTCCACCACCTCCTACAGGGACAGAGGAGTACTTTCTCCAGACGTCTCCTCACGCTCCGCTGCCACAAGGAGAGATACAGGAGAACATTCCTGCCGACGGCTATGAGGCTCTACAACAGTTCACCTCTTGCCAGATCACCCTAACCCTTCTTATATTTTGTGTTTTGGTTTTTTATTCTTGTGTGTTGCTGCTACTGACTCGACAAATTTCCCCTTGGGGATTAATAAAGTATATATCTATCTATCTATCTATCTTGTTGGGCAGTGAACGTGTGGCTCAGGATCCTGGTGGACTGTTCATATTGGGCTGTGAGACCACTTATTTTCTGTGATCTCACTTCGGATTTGAGTGGGTATGTTTGTTCAAAACCTTTATGTTTTGTCTCATAATGTCGTTTCACATTGTCACTTTTAATAAGTGCCACGGTTTCTGAACATATAAGACACACTGGTTGTGTGCTCCCTGTGGGAAGTATGAACAGAAATGAGTCTGTCCATTCCGGATTAAATGCTCTATTTTCGCTGTCAACTTTTCTTTTTTTGGAGAGCGACATTTGTTCCTTATGTTTCTCTCCCTTTCTCTGTCTCACTCACCTTTTTCTCAACTTTCTCCGGCGCAGTTGTCCGTTTCTCTCCCTTTCGCTGTCTCACTCGTCTTTTTCTCAACTTTCTCCGGCGCAGTTGTCCGTTTCTCTCCCTTTCGCTGTCTCACTCGCCTTTTGCTAAACTTTCTCCGGCGCAGTCGTCCGTTTCTCTCCCTTTGTTTTCTACATGTATCGCTATCTTTCTTTTTCTTTCTACCGTCTTTTCAAGTGTAACCTGCCTCTACTTTCTCATCTGTCTGCGTAGCGCTGTCTGTTGAGAGGTAATGTTTACCGCCGAGAATGCATAGATTTGATTGGCTGAGTGGTATCACGTGGGATGGCTTAACTCGCATGCAATTGGTCTGTGCGTTTCCGCATCCGCTAAACCACTACCGTAAAGACTGCAAAAGCTGCGCCGCGCCGCCGGGTAAAAAAATTAAAACACCCCGTCAGGTTTTATATCATAACCTTCTGTTTTGGCTGGCGGTCCGGGTCCGGATGGGACGGCCTCTGGGTCCGGACCCGGACCGCGGTCCGCCAGTTAGTGACCTGTGGTATATATCGTGTATATTTACCTGCTAAATAAACAATACATAATTAATAGATACATTGATGAATGGTTTAAAAGAACCAACTCAAAATGTTCAAACCTATCTGACTTATGTTGAGTAACACTATCCAGTTTTAAATAACGAGCTGTGGGTGTGAGTCAGGATTGGAGATGTGGGTTTAATCTGGATTAATGTTGACGAAGGACCCCCATTGGCCTGTAGTTTATAATTTGATGAAAGCGGCACCCCCCCTGTTGCGGTGTGTGTAGGAATGACAGAAATAGAGAGACGAATAAATTAACAGCTGTGTGTGTGTGTGTGTGTGTGTCCATTGGTTTTGAAGACAGTATGAGTGCAAACAGCCTCTTCACGAGAGCAACACCCTGCAGAGATGAGACCGGTTGAGTACAAAGCTCAATTATTTACTGTTAGAAAGGTTTAAGGGAAGTGGAGGGGACGAGTGGGGCTTCGTGAAAATTGCATGTCTTAATTGCATGTCTTAAAGACATAAAAACATGGATGACCTGCAACTTCTTGATGTTAAACTCAGACAAAACCGAAGTAATTTTAATCGGCCCTGAGCACCTCAGAGATCAATTATCTAGTGATGTGGATTCTGTAGACGGCATTGCCCTGGCATCCAACACCACTGTAAAGAATCTTGGCGTTATCTTTGATCGGGACTTGTCCTTTAACTCCCACGTAAAGCAAATCTCAAGGACTGCATTCTTTCATCTACGTAATATTTCAAAAATCAGGCACATCTTGTCTCAAAAGATGCAGAAAAATTGGTTCACGTTCGTTACTTGAGACTGGATTACTGCAACTCCTTATTAGCAGGCTGCTCTAATAAATCTCTTAGGTCCCTCAGTTGATCCAGAATGCTGCAGCTCGTGTTCTCACTAAAACTAAGAAAAGAGATCACATCACTCCTGCACTAGCTGCTCTGCACTGGCTCCCAGTAAAATCAAGAATCACTTTTAAAATTCTTCTCTTAACCTACAAAGCCTTGATTGGTGATGCTCCATCATATCTTAAGGAGCTTGTCGTACCATATTGCCCCACTAGAGAGCTACGCTCACTAAATGCGGGACTACTTGTAGTTCCTAGAGTCTTAAAAGTAGAATGGGAGCCAGAGCCTTTGGTTATCAAGCTCCTCTTTTATGGAACCAGCTTCCAATTTCAGTCCGGGAGGCAGACACAGTCACCTCGTTTAAGAGTAGACTTAAGACCTTCCTCTTTGACAGAGCTTATAGTTAGGGCTGAATCAGGTTTGCCCTGGTCCAGCCCCTTGATATGCTGCTATAGGCTTATAGCTGCCGGGGACATTTTAGGATGCACTGAGTACCTATCTCCTCTTTTTCTCTCCTTAAGGATGAATTTTCATCTCTCAATCACACGTTACTAACTCTGCTTTCTCCCGGAAGTCCTTTTGACTTTACGTCTCATGGGGTCATCGGACCCTATGAGACGGCATAGATCTATCTGCCTGATGGATCGTCTGGTCGTGGAATTCCTGCTCATGACTACGCCACTGTCCTGTTGAGACTCCCCACCTCCTCCCCACCGCCATCTGCCTGATGGATCGTGGAGGTCTCCATCGTGGAATATGCCTACTATGAACTATTCATACACTCTGTCATATTCATTGAATGTATTTTAACTCTAAATCTGTCCTTCTGTACACATTACATCTATTGCATCTGTCCATCCTAGGAGAGGGATCCTCCTCTGTTGCTCTCCTCCAGGTTTCTTCCCTTCTTTTCCCCCTGAAGGGTTATTTGGGAGTTTTTCCTGGTCCGATGTGAGGTTTTGGGGCAGGGATGTCTATGTGTACAGATTGTAAAGCACTCCGAGACAAATTTCTAATTTGTGAAATTGGGCTATACAAATAAACTGAATTGAATTGAATTGATTCTTTCGCTGTTGAAAGGGTGGCGAAGTTCAAACGACGGTTGCTGAGCCATTAGCAGGGGTCACCGCTAATCAGAGTGCATGTTGGTCATGCCGGCGGTGGCACAGTCTTCCCTTCGACCTGGGGCGGCCGCCAAGGCAGCAGGAAGCCAGCTCCTGTTGAATGATGACGAACGATCTGACGCTGATGAAGAGGGGGAAACGGCCCCGTGCTGCCCTGCAGGCGCTCTGATCTGAAGCTGCTGCGATGAGACGATCTCCTAAATTATCGCAGGGAAGCAGACAACAAATGGAAGCGTCACTTAAGGACACGTTGTGATGTTATCAGGGTGGGAGGCAGCAGGCTTCATGCTGCTTGTGTTGACGGAAATATAAAATAAACAAATTAGTCGTTGTCTTTTCCCGCGTTGTCACTGCAGCAAATATATGAATTTGATATGGTGGCTGTGTTGCCTTACAAGCATAATAAATCAGTTTAATCCCATCAACAGATAAATACCTTAATATATTCAATTTACAAATCAAATCCTTACATTTGAGAAGTTATTGAAACATATGCCAGTTTATCTACAAATTATGTTAGCTCTGCAATTGCACCTCTGTATGGGTTTCACAGCCAGACCTTCCTCTGCAGCGCTGCATCAGTGATAAAGAAAGCTCTGACTCCACATATCATCAATCAGGGGAAATAGGGGGGAGAAAACACTCTGGTTTGTTTGTATATATTTAGACCACTCCCAATCGTCTTGGGCGGCGGTAAGCACAGGATGCAGCGATCATGCCCTAAAAAATAGATGGGAGGAAAATGGCAGATTTTTACCCACATCCTATATCTGGTTAGTCAAACTAGATGTACTGTAGGTCTGTTGTTGTAGTTTCTCCACAAAGAAAAGCTCATGAATGTCTTGGAAATAAGTCCAAATATTTCTAGTGATAAAGTGAAATAAAATTTGACTATAGAAGCTGACTGTTTTTACTATTAACCCATCACCTGGAATTAGCTTTAATGTACAAACTTCTTCAGCTTTAACTAGAATTACATTCAGGCTGAAACTTCAATTTGGATTATTCTTTTTTGTTGTTGTATTGGATTGAAGAAATCAAATCGTGTCAGATTGTTAGATTGAAGTGATGTCTTAGCATTGCTTGTTCCGTCCGACCAACAGTGCTAACATGCAATGAACCCAAGAAAAGCAGGAGCATCCTCACATTCGACAAGCTGTAATCAGTGATTGTCATGTTATTACAATGTCATTAACATTTTACAAATTCATTTCTTGTTTATCCACGAAACAATTCATTTAGTAACTGTTTCACCTCTAGAATGAACTTTGGATGTTTACGACCCCCCATGAAGATGACATGGTCGGGCCACAGCAGGAGTCAGACAGCCGACAGCCCTGAAACAACAGCACTGCCAGTTTGCGGTCGAGTCAGAGCAACGTCGGACTGCATTTGGACAAATACACGTTGAATTCCTCAGATTCACAAAAGACTGGCAGGCAGGCGGGAGATCAAAGTGTGGAAACATTCCTGTGTATTAGGTTCACCTGTCAGAGCGCCTCAAGACTTCAGAGGAGGGTGGTCTGCAGGGAGCCTCATGTTGCAGTCTGCCCCAAAAAAGATTGGTGCTGTTTCCTGTCAAGTTGAAACATTCGGCTCGTCTGGGATCTATCTTTAACACATACATACTCTACCCGCACATGAAGAACCTTTCAGAGAATAGTCTTGGTGCATTTCATTATCATATTGATGCAGGGCCAACGGGTGCATTTTCATCACCAAAGGCAGTCCAGCAAGACGTGCTGTAAAATATATACTGTGGAGGATATAGAGGAAAAACTGTGGAGGACATATTGTGGAGGACAAACTGTGGAGGACATACTGTGAAAGAAATAGTGTAAAAGACATACTATGGAAGACATATAGTGGAAGACATACTGTGCAGGAAATACTGTGGAAGACATATTATGGAGGACATACTGTACGTAAAACAGTAATTCAATCACTAAAAGATTAATTGTTGCATATATGTCTCATTCCTATAAATAAGATCATAGCACAATGTAGATGTGCATATGGCTTGTGTTGTATGGTGTCTAGTAGGCAGCGCAGTTAAATGTGACATTTAGTTTAAATGCTTAATAATTAGCGAGAGGAGGTTCAAATTAAACATCTGGACAAACAGCTGCTGTTATGTCTTTTATGCTGTTGCATTGTTGTTGCATATCCTTATTAATCTACAAATGCATCTTGTGCATGTACTTCATATCTTACATTTGTCCATATTTATTTCATGGATGTACATACTAAACATGTTAAACTGCATCTGCAAAAATGACAAAAAGCATATGTTCATGCGATGAACCCTTTTGATGCATCTCTGTTGTAAAGCCGCCCCTCTTTCACGATATTACAAGCTCAGGTTAATGATGCTTAATGCAACATGGTTTCACGTCTGTGAACTTCCACTATGCATGCATTCGTCGAACAAGAGAGTGTGAGACTTATCTCGTACGATACGCAAAGAGGACAGATGTTAAATCCTAAATAATTCGCCCTAGATTTAACTCTTGCATTTATCTCCTTGCCAAATCTGTCTCTGCTTTGTGGCTTTAAAATGTAGTCTCTAATTTCCAAAAGGGAGGGTGTTTACGTGCTACTAATGACCTATGGTTTTGCTAGCCTTAGTGTGTGTGTGTGTGTGTGTGTAGAGCTCTCGTGTTTCCTGTGGGAACTCCTTGCAGAAAGCCGCACTGGGTGACGATTCTGGACTTTTAGTTGCCGACGATTGTAAAAAGTGAAACGTGAGCGCATTCCTGAGGGCCAAGGTAGAGCTGTGCGACTCCACAGCTGAGGGCTTAGTGAAAGAGGAGCGTTTGGCAGGAAATTAGCTGTGGGATCCCAACGAGTCACAAAGGCATAAATGTTCCTAAGTGTATTTTCGTCAACTCCTGCCCAACTTGAAATGTCCTGGTACATGAACCCCAAAGGACGCATGGGACAACTCTTTCCAACACAGCTCAATATTTATTGTTTCCTTCTATCCTAGTTGTCGGCTGGTTGGTTCATCTGGTTGAAAACTTTCAAAACACATAAAGCAAAAGTTATACAAAAAATGTAAATACACTTCAAACAAGAAAGCACATCACAATAAAAGTTGTTACAGTACCAGTGGCTTCTTTATACCGTTCCTCTCTCTCTCTCTGCTGAAATGTTTCTTGAGAGATTTACTGAGACCTTCCACTTGCAGGTGTTCACACTTAAGGTAATTAGTAATTAGCAGCCTGCGCTGGCCTGCTGCTGGTGCATTATGGGAGTTGAAGTCTTTCAGTCCAAGTCAAGTGAGCTGACCTGATGAGGAACTGAATTAAAACAAATGCATCTACACCGCTTTCCATATTCACCCCTGCCCCCACTGAAGGTGATAGTTGTTCTATATGATCATCACACATGTCATTATTATGTTCAGGCAATAAGTCACAGTTTGTGTTCAGCCCTCGTTTTGAATCTGAGCTCTGCAGAGCGACTTCTAAAGTTGGACTCTGTGCTGCACTCTGGCAGTGCGTGCCCCAGATTTACGGCGGGATTGTTGTGAGGCTGTGAGAGAGCGACAGCTGACTAGCTGGGACCAAAGAGGAGGAGGAGGAGGGAGGAAAAAGGGAGGGGGAGGAGGTGGTGGTGGTGACAGCAGTCAGCGTCCACTACTGGGATCCCGGGGGAAACTGAACCAGAAGAGAAGGGAGTATAGCTGCAGCTGTTACACACACACACACACACACACACACACACACACACACACACACACACACACACACACAATCATTTTTTAATCTTGAAAGCTCACTGACCTTCCTGTGGAGCGTTGTGTGAAGTTATGACGTGTTCCTGTGCGATGGTGGTGAAGCTGGAAAAATATTGATCCCAACACATTTGGCAGCAGATAAACGTCATTTTAATGTGGGAGAAAATGTTAGACTTCACTTAATAAACGTTTAGAAAGATGACATTATACATAGTGCTGGCTTTTTTAAATTATTGCGTTAGGGCTGTTATTACTTCCAATATGAATCAAAATAAATAATGTTGTTTAATTGAGAAATTATACATTCTGTTAAATGTCAGAAAATAATACAAAAAATATCCTCTAATCACTTGTTTAGTTGGAAGTTGTGAAAGCTTTTGCTTAATAATTGACTGATTGGAGAATCAGCATTAGACGATTGACTAATTGATTAGTCCACTTGATTCATCTGTTAGAGTGATGTTGCAGTAACACTCGTTTCTATAAACCCTGCAACAGCGAAGGCATTGTTTGGAACACATCTTTGTTTTTGGCCTCAATATCTCAAGTTCCAGTTTATTTATTTATGAATCTCTAGTTTTCCTCAGACACCTTACACAAAGAAAGAAAAGCTTGCTTCTGTCCAATTAACAACCATACAATTAAGTAATGTACTATTCAAACTAGTCATTGGTTAAGAGAGATATTTAGTTAACAATTAAATAAAGCAGAATACAGCAAAGAATGAGTTTTTAAATTAAAAATAGTGATTGCGTTTTCTATGGATTGACTAACTTGATGGATGGAGTTGTTTCAGCTCTAAAAGAGCCACAGACTATCATGCTATGCAGTTCTCTCTGCATTGTAGACCAGATCTGTTTTAAAACAAGCCCCCATAACCTCTGAAGTAGGTATTGCTAGCTTTTCTTGGACGAAGTGCTCGAGGACAGAGAGATGAACTGATTGATGTGGTTTGACGTGTGTCTCATAAAAAACATCTCAGGGATTGAGTGTCACAAAGAGCCGGTGATAAACTGCAAGGCTGCAGAGTTCATATTGCTGTTGTTTATTTATTGAAGACCCTGATGGAGTTGTTGTACAGATTTAGAATCAATTTAGAGCACCGCTGATGCACATTCAGTGAGTACCTTGCTGGCTCTGGCCCCAGTGAACCTGTTAGTCACGCAGCCGCACTTTACTGGAGAAAGAAATCACACAGAGCTTCGGCTGGAAGCTAAATCTGGTGGCTGGAGTATGAGCTTTTACTTTATTTTTTTTACTATCTTTCTCTTATTTTTTTGGATGCTATTTTTGATTCTTCTTGATTCTTTTTGATTGATCTTTGAAGAGTAAATGTGATGTTCTTTCAAGTGTGGTGGTGATGTGTTATTTCAAAAGTCATCTGCTGAAGTTCACTTGATAGTCAACATATGTGATCATGTGCGATACGTCTAGAAAGTATCAACTACACCCTAAAACAACTAATGCCAATCACAGACTCTCCATCTGATACACAAAGCTCAAGACACAGACGAGCATTTCTTTCTGAAAACAGATTTAATTTACAAAGAGTCACTGACGGTTTTACAGTGCACATGACACAGAATCACTACTGAAGGTTCGCAGAACCCTGATAAAAAATATCCACAACAGTGCTGAAAAAATACACGTAGACAACTGTAAATAGGAAGAAATAAATGCAACATTTACATCCACATACTGTATGATATGACATCTCAGACTGTGCCGTTTCAGCAGAAACGTCTGTGTGTGTGTGTGTGTGTGTGTGTGTGTTGGACCATCTGAATGTATAGTATGTATTGACCTGAATACTGAGGCAACACCATATGGATTCACTGGCCAAAACACTCAAAAGACCGAAGGCCTAATCCCTGCTGGCTAGATTGATTGGTCTTGGACCCCATTTAAAACTGAGAGAAATTAACAGTTTTTTTCTTCTTCATAATAGTAAGAAGTTATCAGATTGTCCTTGCATAACAGTGGTCCTCTAAAGAAACAAAGGACGTTGAGTCAGAACGGGCAGTGTCATCTATTATCCTGAGGAAATCCTGATATTGATGTCAATTTGTGAATTAAGCTGTAGTTTGTTGTTCAGTGTTATGATGATGTGCCAAGTAATAAAACAAACAAACACTGAAATTGTTTAATATGATACAAGAGAATAAATATTGTAACATTATCGGTTTGTTGTTTAAACACATGCGTGGAGTTGTTGTTTGTTGTAATGTCGCTGTGACTGATTTGTTTGTGCAGAATTATGAAAACCATGCGCCGTTTGGTTGATAAATATGTACAATGGTCTGTACATTGATTCTGTCTGATAGAGATTACGGGTCTTTACCTCCACTTTCAACTGTCTCATCACTGTTGCATATATACATATATGCATATATACATATATATATACACATACACACACATATATATATATGTATATGTATATATATACATATATATATATGTATGTGTATATATATATATTCATACAATACACACATATATATATATATATATATATACATACATACAGTGTGTAACATCATCCTAGTAATTCAGTTCATGCTCATAGCTTTATGATTAAACAAGCCAGTTTCTAAACTTCTAAGGGGGTTGTGTCGAACACGCGTTACATAATGACCGGGTACCAGATGTCAGTCGGCCAGTCCTCGCGGTTGACTCTGCCATCTTTACCCCCTCGTCTCTCTGCGGACTGACAGTTGACCCAACATGTGCCATGTCTGTATGGCAGAAAAGAAAAACAAGCATTTCAAACAAGACCAATATTTCGGATTACTAGAGAGGAATATCAAAGTTGAATGTGCAATGTTTGAAGTAGACATGCACTGTATTGCTGTTGTGTCTTTCCAGGCAAGAAGAGATGAGGCACGACTTCTCGAAACTGTGTTGAACACCCATTGAAAAGCGGAAGTGTCTCATAGTTAACTCTTGTGTAACATTCATTCCCTGAGCAAGGTGAATGCGATGGGTTCAGTTAAACCTGAGTTTCCAATGCGCCGAGGCCTGAAGGGAACTGAAGTGAGCTTATGACTGTTTTCAGTGGCAGTGCGTTCAGTAACAGCTGTTTGTAGCATCGCTTATAAGAACGATAACCATGCAATCCAACAGCTGGTGTTTCTATTCATAGATGCAAAGAAGTGAGATATAGAGTCCTGCAGTCTGTGGATTCGTTGATAAGGATCTCTAATGAGGAAGACATTCTGAGGAAGATGTCCGTATCAAAGTACCGTCTTCCAGGACATCTGTAGAACCCAGTCAGACATGCACACGCACACACATAACATGAACGTTGAATAATACAAAACTTGCAGCATAAGTCTTCAAAAAATGTCTCAATCTAACTGTGTCTCAGACACTCTGCAGCACACACTCACCCACCCAGACGCACACAACTAACACGGTTTAGGTTTTGAGGATTCTCAGACAAAATGTTGCCCTGATAATCTTGTTGTGGGTGTGAAGTTCATGGGTTCATTTTTGGATGATAACTGGATCCAACCATTTCATCCACTCAATCCCCCTCCAGTAAAGCCCAAAATCCCACCAGCACCTGTCCCTCTCTCAGTTTGGCATCACTGGCAGTCTGTCAGACCCACACAGCTGTGTTGTAGTCAAACAAGGGGTGCATTTTCTGCAGACCCGTCTCTGGCTGTCTCCTGTCTAAATACATCCCAGCAAATGGCTGCTGGTGGACCTGTGAGAAGTGGTGTTGGTGGCTCCTCTCTGCTTCAGCGAGATGAGAACACGGCCTGCCTTTGACCTGCTGTCCGTTTGCCCAGAAGGGAAGGTAGAAGCTGCCTTTTGAACTTTTGGGAGCCACTTTCTTTGGCCTTTTGAAGAGGTCTCCCTCTGACAGCTCAGGAGCCATCCAGCCGGGCCTCTCCTTGAGCAGCTTGTCCCTGTCGGGTCGAACGCTGCGCAGGAACTTCTTGAAGATGTTCGTGGTCAACGAGAACTTCTTGCAGATCTCTTGCGAGCGGCTGAGGCGGAGAGGGTGAGCTGGGGTGTCCGGTCTTTCCACCCCTCCGTCCGCTATCTTCTCCTCTTCTTCCCCCTCCTCCCTCTCCACCTCGGGCAAGTCCAGCCAGTTGCCCACGAGGTCTGCAAAGACGTTGTCGCCCAGCACTAAGGGCTGGCGGTTGCGGCTGCGGCTCATGAGCGAAGCAGTCCAGTCGCTGCCGTCGTCGGTGCTTTCCTGGGAGTAGCCGCTGTCCAGGGAAGGGCCCTCTCTGGAGAGGCTGTACAGGATGCCGGGCAGGTCCACCGCCAGAGCCCGATGGGGAGCCTGTGGCTGGGTGTAGGCCTCCGGTGGAGGGTTTCCCACCATTGGTCCGTAGAAATCCACCTGTGGAGCGGAGTATCCGGACCACCTCTTGGGTATAGACTCAATATCATTCTCGCTTCTCACGCTTCGTGCGCTCCGTTCACTTCTTCCACTTCGCTCACTCTCACTCTCAAAGCTGGATGCTGAGGAAGACGAGGTTCCCAGGCTGCTTCTGTTTCGAGACAGGGTCCTGTCATCTCGGCTGGAGGCGTTTCTGCTCTCCAGAGACGGCCTCGGACCCTGCATGGGGCTCGGCCGCGGCTCCTCGGGCGTGGTCTGGCTAAAGCAGGACCCGTGGTCCTGGAAGGAGGTGGAAGCCGCTGCAGCTGACGCTTCGGTGGGAGCTGGATGTGGCAGTCCTCGATTAATAAGCCGGCCTGAAATGTCAATGTTTTCTAGCGCCGTCTGAACCTGAAGGAGCTTGAGTTCCTGGAGGGCTCCCATCATTGAATTCATCTGAGCGTGGAGGCCATCTCCGGCTTCTTTCATACACACCTGCAGGGAGACGGAGAGATGAAGACATGATGAGAGAAATGTTCACATCGGTGGAACAGTTATAACCTTGCAGAGGTTGTCAATTCATTCCTTTGACTCCTCAGCCTCCTGCAAGACACATCACATCCATCAAAGACTGATTTCTTCCCTGTTCCCCCTCTTGTCCATCATGTATCTCAGCGACTTCACAAATCCAATTACATACCATCAACTGGCAGTAGCATCAAATACAAAAAGCATTAAATTCATGTCTTTATGAATATAAATCACAGCTACAGCCCTAGACTCTTGTTTGCTTCAGTCTGTGCACCTCGTTTAATTATGGGTCATGTGACCTAGTTTTGGATGACAGGCCAGGGTCCCATATGGCCTCAGCACGAGACAAGATCCAACCCATGACAGCTGTAAAACAGACTAGCCATTTGTTCCTCAATCTTATACTCTCTTCTATCTCTATTTCCCGTTCATTTACTTGAATCCCTATTTGCTTTTTGCTCTGGGCTCTTTGTCTTCACTTCCTTCTGTGCAGCAGCAATACACTCTCTCTCTTTTTGCTTCATGTGATCCGGGACTAAGCGTCTTCTCCTGAAGGCAGACAGAACCCCCAGAGGCAGCATCCTGACCTGTGTCTTAACTTGTAGTCTTGACTCCTTTGACCCAGACCTGTGAATTGTTCTCTTGATATGACAACAGGTTTATCTTCTTCTAAGAACACGCTCACATTGGCAAATAAACCAACTGATTGAAGAGCAAATCTGCTGGGAGGCCTCCGTTCTTGAAACAAATAAAACATCTGCGGGAAGACGAAAGGAAGCATGCCAGGATTCTTTTTTTAAACATGCCAGTGTATGTGAGAAAAAGTTAGTTAAAAACATCTATAGTGATCAACCCTTCTTTTCCCCATGAACCGACCCGTCTGTCAGGATCTGTCGGTCGAATCGCAGCCACACAGATAACCGTTAACTCAACATAAATGCAGTTTATTCGAATATAACAGGCCTCTATCATGAGAATAACACTTTAAAAGGCTACTTAAAAATAACACATCATTATAATTGAAACCCACACCTTACCTTCTGTAAACCGTCACAAAGCAGGAGGTAGAGATACCCCCGACTGTCTCTCTGTTATTGTTAGTCTGCACCTCTGCCAGCCTGTCGCTGTCTCTCACCTTTCAAACAGATCCGTCTGACGGGCCCTATATGTATCTCTCTCCAATCGGGGGACACCGCCAGGCGTGACAGCCAATCAGCGTTCCCCGTCTAGACTGTAATCCCCAAACAGTGGGAGGGGAGGGAATGGGGTGGGGGTGGGGGGTCACTCAGGCAGAAACAGACCGACAATGAGAGGAGCAAGAGGGGAGAGGGCGAGCGAGAGGGCCGGTGAGAGTCAGCCGGATGAGACGGGATGGGAGGCCGGGGGGAGAAGGGGGTTGTGTGTGTGTGTGATGGGGAGGGATCCCCCGCCATATGTTTAGATGTCAAAGAGAAAACTGTTGATGCTTTTAATTATGGATGACACCATAAGAACGCATGGGGAGGAGGAGGAGGAGGAGGAGGGGTGTGTGTGTGTGTGGGGGGGGGGGGATGTTGCGTGTAACATCACCAGGCTGTGATACTTAATCTTAAGGGAGAAGTGAATGTGTCGACTCCCAGGGTGGGAAAGGTCGCTGCGTCGGACAACTGACTCATAAACAAAGCAACTTCTCATCGCCGTGAGAGAAGAAACTCTGGAGAATGATGCTCCTCTGGGAAAACAGACAAATGGCGTCGATTACAAAACTTTAAAATCTAGAGAAAACAAGCGATTATCCCAAAAAATACATGTACTATACATGTAATGTAATGTAGAATTATATAAATTATCAAATTTATTTTGTTAACAATTCTGATTATTTCATTGAATACTATCATTTAATCTACAAAAGAGAATTGTCTGACACCGATATATTTAAATTTTAAAAGCTCATACCAAAGAATATTTTGCATTTATCCTTAATAAATTACTGAATTGCTCATAAGAATTGTCATCAATTCATTTTCTGTTACTTATACTCACGTGGTCTGCTCGTTTGCACTTATTCGATACCCTGCATCATTAATATTAAACCTCTGTGATAAAGCTCTCTTGCTCATCACTAACATATGGCTGAGCAGGTACACGGGGGCGCTAACAGCCGCTCAGATCAGATAATAAGCATATCAATGCACATGTTCGGAAACAAAAGCCGCAGAGCTTTCGGTTGCTAAATTAGGCAGCGAAGGTAAATGTAATTAGCACAATCTGGTCGTCTCTTGTCTTTGTGCCTTCCACATATGGCTGAGCTGTAATTGTCTGAGTCCTGGGAGAGGCTGTAAAGAGCACATCATTACGGTTTACTTTCCTCCACATCAAAGGTCAACAAGTCTGAAGATAAGATGACGTGCAAAATGATGTATCGTCGTTACATCTTCGGAGGCAGACGTGTGGCTTCAGTGAAGTTTATGCAGGGATCGGTATTAAATCTGTTTTTGAAATATTATCTTCAGTTTAAAAGGATCTCACCTGTTTGCACACGCAAACCAAAAACACCCTAATTTAACACTCACATGCAACTTTCTCATTATCCCATAAAAATGCGGGCGTATTTAAAACACACTGATTTGTTTCCTGGCATTTCTATTCTCAGGCTACATTAATAATTCATATTGTGCCCTAAGGAACAAACAGAAGACTGCTAGTAGTATACTTAACCTTATTATTCCACCTTTACGATGTCCAGGCACTAAACCGTTGTCATTTCAAGGCTGAACTTTGTGGCCCACATATATCAGCCTCTCCAACCTTAATTCTGCCGTCTGCTTGGGAAAGTTACTTTAAAATCGTGTCCTGCAGCATTTTCTAGTCTAAACAAGGATATTGAATTCTGGAGATGTGTTACTTTTAAATGTGTAGGTCAGCTCAGGACCTCATTAGGACAAAGACGCAGAGGATGCAGACCTGACACCAGCACCTTGAGGTCTGACCCAGAATGAAATGAGAAAGAGAGATGAGAACAAGAATTCGGTCTAATCTAATTAAATAAGAGAACTGGGGTGAAATTAGGGCTGCAGGAAATGTTCTGTACTGCACAGAAACAGCATCAATTACCCAGTCTTGTTAAGTTGAGTTCTTCTTCTTTTTGAACTGGAGCATCCAACCTACTTCAGCCATTTAATCTATCAAGCGTATATTTCTAAAAGCAAACCGAGTAAAAAAAACCTGCTGAATGGATAAAAGACGAACTGGATGTCCAGATTTCCCCCCTTAGCCCCCCCACTACTTCTTCTTTGACTGCAGCGATGCCAGCCAACCAGACATAATTGGCAATTAAAGGCTGAATGCTTCAAAGTGCAAGAACAATGGCTGGCAGTCTTGAATCAATGTTGAATGGAGGTTTATTAAAAAGTTCTGGCCATTTTAATCGAAAAAAGAAAATTGATTCGTGTGTCGTTTATTATATATTTTCACATCAAAGGTGTGTCCCGTAGAGGTGCTTTCATAAACCATCCAATATGCATGCAAGTGAATTAAATACCACAAAGTGTAAATACATCGATGCTCCTATCTTGGAGCTCTCTTCATGGCGGCCTCGATGTTACCTCCTTCAGTTATGAGGAGAACAAATACATCCACTGTGCAAACACACTGAGCTCACACATCCCAACATGTCCACACACGCCTCGCTTCAATGAAGTCAGTGTGTTCTGTGTGTGTGTGTGTGTGTGTGTGTGGCATGTCTGTGTGTGCTTGTATGTTGTGCTCGCTGAACCATATTGTTACAGGTGAGAAATAAACAGACAAAGCAGAACTCAAAAATAAACCAGCGCTCTCATCTGGCTGTGAAATACGAGCTGTTCGCTGTTGTTGTTGTTTATCTGTTATTGGCTGGTGGGGGAGGAAATAGTGAGGCCAAGGTTATCGGACCCAAATGGTCTTCCTGTTTAGAAGGAGCTGGCCAGCAGCTAGTGTGCTCCATCCTCCCTCCACCTCCACTCCTAATTCAAAATGAATGGTGGGGCTGTGTGGGTCAAGGACAGGAAGGGGGTCTCTGTCCGGGGGACACAGAGAGGCTCTCTGTGGCGGAGCGGCTGGACACGCCACAGGCCGTTGGGGACGGCCCCGACGTTGTGATCAAGAGGGCAATAAAGCTGTAGGGCATCCAGTGAAATAAATAAATTACTGTGCACATGGCAATAAATGCCTCTTTGACGAAAACAGGTTACATGGTGACTCTGTTCGGTCCTCAGGGTCACGTTCGGGAGAGGAAGAAGTGTGAATAATGTTCGACCAAGGCGTACAGGCCACAAATACATCGTGTAAGATGTCATGACACCAGTTCCACTGAGGTAAATGGAATTATGTTGGTGTCGCTTACAGTGTCAATTAAAACAAATTCTACAGCAACGACTCTTTTCATTTACAGTGTTCTGGTTATTCTGGATTATCGGAGACGGTGCTCCCAAGAAAAATGACAGTTGCCTCCATACAATGGCTTTGTGGAACATACAAAGCATTTTGGTGGCTATGTGCATCACTTAATGCCAGACACAGGAGGCCACTCCCACTTCGTTTCATACCAAGAGTCAACATTGTTTTTTGTTTTTGTTTTTTACTGTAACTCTGTGAGCATTCACCTCCTCTTGTATTAGGGTAGCATCCAAAATATCAGAAACACATATCCAACTAGAATGGGCACTCGGTAGAGCGCATACCTTCGCATATCACAAGATTGGGCATTGAATTATGAACATTTTGGCATTAGTTGCATGCCAATTGGATATAAATTGACCGCGCTATGGTAAAAAGAAGATGTTGACCTTTTCATGACCTTGACCTTGACCCGATCGATCCCAAAATCTAATCAAATGGTCCCCGGATAACAACCAATCATCCCACCAAATTCCATGCGATTCAGGAAGATTTGGACCTTTTTCATAACCTTGACCTTTGACCTTTGACCCGATCGATCCCAAAATCTAATCAAATGGTCCCCGGATAATAACCAATCATCCCACCAAATTTCATGCGATTCGGTTTAATACTTTTTGAATTAGGCGAATAACACGCATACAAATAAATACGCGGCGATCAAAACATAACCTTCCGCATTTTCAATGCGAAGGTAAAAAGCTAATAAAACACAAACTGTTACGAGGTACGCGAACATGGAGATGTTAGTGAACTGTCCCTTTTTTAAACTACTAGATACTATTTAAACCAAATGTATATGATATGATATGATATACATTTATTCGTCCCACAGTGGGGAAATAAAAATAAAAATAAATCGTTTTATCTTTTATCTTTATCTTGATATCTTTCCTTCTCTGACCTGCTGCCCAGCAAAGACTCCCTGATAGCGCTTCAGAGACAGGAGGGGGTTGAATAATTTGTTTCCTGCTACAGCTCATTGAGGACCGCCCAAAAAAACTACGCTGCCGAGGGAGACGCGGGATGATTAGGGTCCGTGTCATCATCTTTGGCAGCCGGAAGATATTTGGGAAAAAACAGCGACCCAAATCTGTTGTCTTCCTGGCTGAAAATCCTCAAACGGAGGCAATGATTGTGAGATGGATCTTTGAGAGAGCAGCCGTTGACGTCAGCACCCTGCACGTGGGCAGTGAAAGTGCCCGACAGACTCTGCAGCCCACAGTTCTCACAAGTGTGACGTTAATCGTGTAGAGAACCGGATCCGTCTCACATCGAACGGCGTCATGATGAGGGGCCGTTATTATAACGCAGCATATAAAGCTCAATGAGTTACGTCATTTATTGGGAGTGAATATGCCTCCATATGCATCAAACTCAGTTGTTCTGTGTGACATACAGAGCATTTAGGAATTTATGAAGTCTGTATTGTAGAAGCAAAAAAAACTCTGATTAACCCACTCTATCTACCGGATGTGTTCATTTTCACCACAACAACTTTAGACAGTGATTATTTGACAATATCCTCTTTTAATTCCCCAAGTGGCCAACACAAAACAATCATTGCTGCTTTGATACATTCTACAAAAATATCTCTCATGTAGGAGAATGATTCCAAAACGTCCAATTTCCTTTGGCCAGACAAAAGCAATAACCCGAGACGAAATGTAATTTGAAAGAACACGAGCGAGCACATTATTGCCCTAAACATCAGCCGGAGCGTTACCCCATGAGAATAAACCCACTTTCATTTCTTCAAAAAACATCGTAGGGTTATGTGCCTACGGTCTCATAATGCTAAACAGGCGTTGCGAAAGCCATCTTAGACACAATGATCGGCCATCCAAAAACCTCACAGCTGCCACTGAGAGCGAGGCCAATTTTAGCCAAGAGGAAGGAAGGGCCGGTTGGAGAGCCACGAGGGAGCCGCCAAACAAACGACCTCAAAGTTCTTCCGCGGCGCTTCTTTGTTTTCCGCGTGCACTTTTCTGAACCCGCACCCGAAAGGTAACAAAGAACGCTCCAACTTTGAGGCACTCAAGCTGTTCCAGACTACACCATGCACCTTTTTCTCACATTTCATGACCTCATGCTTGCTGGCTTTGGTGTTAAATTTCCAAGCTGACAGTTATATATTTTTAAAAAATGTGCCTCAGGTGTGTAGGAGATAAAGGGGTATGATGCACGTGGAACCAGCTTCAAGCAGCGATGACACCAAGAGGCATGACTGATGCTTCAGTGTCTGAAATACAGGTGTGAACCCTGCATTTAGACACGATGACTCAAAGACGTGTCGGCATTTGGATCCTCGACTTTAAGCAGGCAGGAAGGGCTGATCTTTTTCTTTCTTTTTTATTCATCCCTCTTTGTGTAATGAATAATGAGTCATGCATGAGCTTAAAAATATTTAATTGTTGGCATTATCTCCTCCGGATTTCTATGGAGCCGAGCCGTGCTTTTTATAGGAACACATACGAGCGAACAGCCTGTTGACAAGTTTGTTCACCGATGAAAAAAACGATGATACACTGACGTGAAAACTCCACCAGCGTTGAGGTTTAGCATCACTGGCATGCCGGATGTGGTCAGCAGTCAGAACTAATAGGCCCCGGACCTTGTCGGGTCAAGGGTCAAATGTTCAAGCGTGACCTGACACTACCCCACACAGACTGCCCCCCCACTCCCCACCCCTCCTCCCCCAGACCCCTGACACAGTGTTCACACTTTCTCATTACACTCTTCTTCTTTGAGAGATTATGAGGGCGCGTTGGGTTTCAGGGTGTCTGCTCTGGAGGACTCTCTTCCCACAGGCTTTGAATGCCATGCTCACGTTTCAATAACGCTCCAGACTCTGCGGAATAAACTACACGGTGAACATTTAAAGGACCATATGAGTGTTTTTTAATTTTTTTATGTTCCAGTTACTTATTTACTTCATGAGTACTTCACAGAGTTCCAAGTCTTTGGCTGTATTTCAGATTCAGCTTTATTTCTGCACCAGTTCCATGGCAGTCTTTGGTGTCCACGCTTTTTTCTATTTTTATAAATCAATTAGCAGACTCTAGAAACCAGACCTTTGAATCTCTGCCCACGACGTTTCAACGAGGAGTGCTATTGTGCTTGTTAGTGGTTCCTGGGTTTTGAAGATGGGTTTAAGTATAAGGAAATCATTTTCTTGTGCACTCTTGTGAAATATAGGCAGAAAAATTGCCGTAAAAAGACAACGGGCGTGGATGAGATGGACACAGCTGTACGTTTAGCCGTTTAACGATGACTTACAGAACAGAAAAGATGCATTTGTGTTTTTGGAAATGTGAGAAAAACTGCTTACTATAGAGACCAACATGTATTCCTTGTGAAGGGAAACTAACATCAGCTGGAGTGATGCCTCATTCATTACTGATTTAATTCAATTCATTTAGCTTTATATAGCCCAATATCACAAATTATGAATTTGACTCAGAGGGCTTTACCCAAGGCGAGCTTAGGGTTAAAATACCAATAACCACAACGGCTAACATGTACATAATCACACAGTATCATGAAGTGAAATTAATTTAAAATTCAGTCAGACCATCAGGCTCATTGAAACTCGCCTCATTGTGCAGTGAATCTACTGGATCTGTATTAATTATTGTCAAACATATTGTGGCATGGGTGATCATGCGCCGTCAAATTAATATGCAATCAAGGTGAACTATCACGATGATGTATCTTGAACACAAGTAACTGAGGCTGGATATGAAAAGAGCGTGATAGATTACACAACTTATGATAGTTTCAACAGTCTATTTTTATAGAGATGATGGAACCCAACAGCTTCATGAATCTGAAAATAAAACCCAGCAGCTTGGTCTTAAAAAAAAGTGTCATTTATGATCAAAGGCGTGTGTGCTTCGTGGTAAATTAACTACGAATATCCCAAACAACTACATCATAGCGTAGTCACAAGAGCCACTGGACTCTGCAGCAGGTGTTAGTGGGCTGTGAGACGTTTGTGATCTCTGCGTTGCAGATGGAACTGGTTTACCGCTTTCCAGTGGGCACTGGATGAAAACCGGTCACAGTGGAGAGGAAAGTGACAACCTTGGCAAAGACACCCCATAATTCTGAACAACAGATTGCGTCCCACATGGTCCCTTTTTTTTAACCGGCATCTGCTCCCTGTACTCCTGTTTGATCACTTTCTCTATTATGTTACCAAACAGCGATATGGCAGCTATAACTCAACGTGTCCTCCTGGCGTCATCGCCTACTCCCCTAAAATCTCAAGTGCCATGCACTTCACAGACCGATGGCTAATTTGGAGAAGCGAATTCACAGAAGTCACCGAGCAGATTATGTTGCAAAACACGCAGCCATGCGAGGCTGTTCGGTGGGCCAGTGGCCGGATTGAAGGGGAACAAAATCTGTCTCTGCTTTGAAGATGATTCCAAAGGAAATCTGTGCCAGTTAAAGCTCCTTTGAAAATGGGTCTCCAGTGTGTCACTGCCAAATCATTTGGGTGTGAGGGTGCAGCTTACATATTTTGCTCGTTCAAATTTCAAGGACAGGGTGAGGAGATAGCGCTCTGAATTTGCCACCATCAAACACATTTGTTTCTTATAGGACGGGAGCGGTAATCCATATTAAATAAGGGAGACTCACAGTCACGTCGGGCATTATAATGAGATGAAACTCACTGTGACTGACATTGAACTCTCTTCTGAAATATGGACATTGTCGCAATATAATTGCCGATTATTTTCTTTATCGGTTGATCTGGGCATTTTTTTGAGATCAATCATGTATTTATTGTGTGTTTCCCAAAGTTCAAGGTGAGATCTTCAAATGTATTCTTTTCGTTCAATCAACAGTCCAAAATCCAAAGATATTCAGTTTACAGTGATATTAGAAAGCAACACATCGTCAGCCAGGACAAGAAAACTATTGACTTTTCTGCTTTAAAAGTCAACTCTGAATTGCAGGATGATGCTGCCAATCGATTTATTGACTATTCACTCATCAATAAATCTCCAGTCCCTTGCAACACAGGATTAGATAAACTACAATTTAAACTAACTAGAGGAGAAACTCATTTGGGCTCATTAAGCTTACAACATATGTAAGGATGATATGTACACATGCCCCTGGTGTGCTCAAAGCTTTAAACCTTCACAGATTAATGCGATTTGACAAAACAAAACAAAAAAACCTATGCACCCCCAACTAAAGCTAAATAACTAGAATGTGAGCGAGATATGTCCGGACACATTCTCTGCGACACATCTGATGCAATATTGATTTAGTTGTAATGTTTTTTAAAAATAAGGAATACATTTATATTTCCTGTTGGCGCCACTGTTCCCATTGAAAATGCTCCATGTGCAATATGAAGAGTGTAAAGTAGAAGCTCATCCTTCAATAGTAGAAGTGCAGGAGATAGATCGGTACGTACCAGTTCTTGCTTCAGTCGCCTCAGACACGCATCCATGTTTTTGCATTCTGGTTTGGAGAGATGTTGTTCCATATTGTTTTTCGGGGGAAACACAAGCACGTCAGAAGAAACGCGTCGCGGGTCGCCTCTCGAGCATGACTATGAGAGCTCTCTGCCCGGCGCGGACATGAACACAAGAACGCTCTGGCGGAGAGCCGAGAACAGTTTGCAATTGGAGATGCGCAAATCCTGCTGAGGAATGCGCGCACGGCTGGTGACCCGGATCCTGTAATAAAAATAAAAAAACGTTAAAAAAATAAAATAAACCAACTGCTGATGACGAAAATGCGTTTACTCCCAAAACATGTTAATGAGGTCCTTCTTGTGGCTGCATCCACAGACTCAGTCCGCATGTGTGTGTGTGACTCAGTGGACGCTGATGGCTACAGTCAGCCTGCTGTGTGTTTATGTGTGTAGGTGTGTGTGTGTGTCTGTGCGTATATGTTGCTCAGCACGTTTTTTTTCCCCCTCAGCTATTTTCTCATTCAAGAGCAGCGCTTACCTTCCAATTTCCTCCAATGAGTGAACCTCTCAGGACGGACTCCATCTCATTCACACTAGAGCCTCGATGTGTCCACTGAAGCTCGTAAATATTTCACAGGAACGCGAGACCAACACATCTGGACATATTTGAATGAGTTTTTTTTTTGGTGATCAAATCTTTAATTGGTTTTCAAGATATGCACATGCAAAAGAAAAGATGTATACATTCTACGTATACAAAGATACTTACCATACAAACAAATAAAATAAAGAATATATATATAATTATGAGTAGACATGTAAAAAAAAACTGCACACATGTTAACATAACATGCACATACCCTAATACACACACACACACACACACACACACACACACACACACACACACACACACACACACACACACACACACACACACACACACACATACAACTACTGTTCGTTTCCCCCCCTCCCAGTATTTTTGAATGAGGGTTGAAATAATTGATATTTGGGGAAACTGAAATAGCGTAACAAAGTGAACATCTCAATCCAATAATAATGTCCAACCAGTAGAATATATATATTCTGCCACTGCTGCCGCATTGGACTGAAAGAGGAAGTTTAAGGAGGATGCGTGTAAGAGAAACCATATGTGTCATGAAACGAGCCATAGGGCCAGTTTCCTGGCCACCGTCACCGCAGTCAGAGAGGAAACACCTGAGCCACAGGCTTTTGTTGCTGTGACCCAGATAGAATGCTTTATTATTGGTAAGGGGAAGGAAGAGCTGCATATACAAGGAACCCAACTGGAAGTGGTTTATCAATCCCTCCCCCACAATATAGATTTTACATGTATAATAGATACATAATTCAATGCACCTCCTCCAATCTGAAGATGTCAAGGAAACATTATGATGTCTCTTTTACCTTGAATGATTGACACACGGAAAAATAAAGAAAATCATCTTAGCATGACTTAACTTCTGATAGAGAGGAAGAGGCTTGCGTGTTTTATGCCATGCGTGTCGGTACTTTGAATATTTCTACAGTTCTGTCGCGTTCATGCAGCTGATTTCTAAGTATATCTGTTTGTTCAATGTCCTTTTGACAAACTCAAAGAGAGAAAACACTTTCAAATACAGTAAGTGGTACTTCCTGCTCTTTAGACTTTGAATGTCTTATTTGCAGTCAGGAGTGAGATGATGACTCCTGGGTCTAATTTAACGTTTAGCAAGCTGCTTTGGGATTCGGAAAACAAGTTCGTCCCAAATGTGACCTCCAATCTGCAGCTGCTTCTCCTGCATGTGTCCTCTTCCTCCCAGCTGTCAGTGTGCAGCCTGAAGGAAGTGTCTCCTCAGATCAGTCAGCGCGGAATCACTCAGTCAGTCAATGCAGCAGCAACAACTGGTTAACTACACCTGCTGACTTGTGAATATATATATGATGTATCTATAGTACACTGTTGTATTATTGTTCTTTGAGACTTCTGGCTCGTTTGGCTATCTAAATGTTTTTCTTGTGTTCTGGCCCAAAATGAATAAAACTACTACCAAGAAAAGACAAAACATGATTGGACTTGAATTAAACAATAAATGTCATTCCGACTCACACACTGCCATTAAACTAGAATATAAGTATCATCTGCTCTACATTAATTTGGCTGCTTTGCCAATATTCCAAACAATACTCTTGTAAAACTTCAAGAAATGGTGTACTGCCACCACTAGTGCATATTGGTTTTGTAATATGAGATTGCCACGCTTTGACAAGTTTTACGAACAAAATCGAACAACTTATAGTTAGCTGACGGTCAGGAAGATTTCTGTCAGCCTTTTAACTCATTTATATGCAATTTGCAAGCGACAATCATTTGTGAAATTATGCTGGCCCCGTTTATAATCCACGCATCAGCGGTGCGGTTTAATTTTAAAATTCAAAGATATGTTATGAAGTTATATATGAATTCCCCATCTCAAGTCAATCAGTATGAACTGAGTAAGTAATCGTGACTTAATGTTTGAAGTGTATTATGCATCAGGTTTATTAAAGCTCTTACTGTATGTGTGAGGGCACGTCTTATGTAATTTATCTTTACTGTAATGGGAATAACTGAATAGAAGATGACGTGCTTTCATGTTTTTAAATTGAAAAGAAACAGGACCAGGCGCTGTGAAAATACAATGTTTTCCTGTGATGTAATGTAGCCATTCCCAAACTGTTAAATATGTGATTAAACCACATCAGTCTCCTGACTGTCTTGATAATATCTTTATATTATCATGTTACATAAAACAGTTTATGTTTCCTACAATGAGACTGACAAAAGATGACAATGGAAAGAATAAAATGAATCCAATAACTTGAGTTATGACTTTCTTACTCAGTACTTTTTTATTACATCATCAGTAAGACATATTATATTCCTTATGAGGTGTCAATAGTTTAGGGATTTGGTATGCACTATAACAGGCTCTTAGAGTTTGATTGTTCAAGTAATTCTTGAAATGTTATGTAAGTAAATTGAATATCACTGAGTTTCAAATGATCAACGTGTTTGGCTTTGAGAGTGATGATATAATTGAAGTTGTAATTAAGAACATTAGTAGTTGCTAGAAGCTGAACAACATCTTAATGTTCATTTCTTTAAATACATAAACACATATCTGTGGCTCTAATACAATGCGTTATGTTAATATACAGGGCCACTGTGCATTGATTATTGACCTTTGGTATAAACGTTATCATTATTATTTTGTGCAGTTTGTCCCCTTTGAAGCAGACTTACTCAGCCAAAGCTGTTAGTACATCGCCATCTAAAGGTCAGGATGAGTCATCACAGGTCTCACTGTAATTGTGTTAACAATAACTTTTTCACGGCCAGAGATTTAGAACACAGTCAAAAAAGTCAAAACAATCGATCATTATTGAATAATTTCCCCCACAATGAAGCTGATCCCATTTTAAAAAAAAATCCAAATTGAAAAAGGTCATAGTCTGTGTGAGTCATGAGTCCATATGTGTGGCAGACAACCACTAATGATGGAAATATGCTGTGAGAGGTCAGAGTCCCTCTTGTGGCCGGCAGTGAGCTGACAGTAACACCTGGTAACATACATGGTATTTAAGAGATGCGTCACAAACATAACTCTGTGCTTCATATGATCTCCAGCTTTTAGATACTGTTTTGCTCCACCTAAGCTTTGTGTTTACCTAGTTTGGTCATATAATGTTCATTCAGTATTTTGTGGCTAGAGTTTGGATTTTGTTCCATATTGAGGATAATAATAAAAAGGTTAGGATTGTGTTAATTCAGGGAGAAATTTAGGGAGAAGTATTATGATCACAAAATACCTTTTATAGCAATCATTCAAAGATAATAGTTGCAGTGGGAAATGTCTTGCTCAACATTTGCATATCCAATATTAAATAAAGTAACAGCTCATTATAAAGTTGTGTCACAAATCTGCACACACACTTATTTTTCTGGGAGACAAAGGGACACTTTGAACAGCTTATATTACCTAATGTCACATGTATTTAGTAACACACACTACTGTTAGTGATTTAGACACATTGGTGTTGAATATAATCACTGAATATGTCTCCCATTAAAGTAAATGTTTGATTATGTCGACGTGTCACATCCAGTAGGGATGGTACAATCTATGTGAAGTTATTAGTGTCCTGTACTCTCAACAAAAAAAATATTGTGTACAATGCTGCCATCTAGTGAGACATGTACACAATTACTCTGTAATAGTAATAGTTTCAAGGATGTAACTTTGTATTTACTGGTTCTTTATGCACATTGGTAGAGGAAGTATTCAGATACTTTAATTAATATAATCCATTATAATTCATTCAAGCAAGCCCTCAAAACCCACCTCTTCAAACTCACCTGCACCTTCAATACCAAGTTTGAACTTAACACTAATGTTACACTGTTGTAAACTTAATATAAGTCTCATTGGGAAAATATGAAAGATTTATTCTGATACAGAAGTTTTAACATTTGGCATTTGCCCCAGTTAAATCATTTATTTGATAACTCTTTTAACTCCTGTTGTTCCATCCATCCACGCTGCAATCAAAATAATTTTTCATAATTTCCTGTTAATCCAGAAACTTTCCTTTCTTCTTTCTTTGTTTTCACTTTTAGTGCGAATCAATTACACTTTCATTTAAAGTGTTCTACTATAGGAGCAATATTGGATAGTTTTTAACCACCTCCAGGTTGTGCTCTGAATCAATATGTTGATGACCTCATACTCTCTGATGTCATATATATTATATTTGTATGTGTTCTTATATCCTTTATTCTTATACTTAAGGTCTCATCAACCTTGGCCTGCAGGAAAATCATGATTATACCGATTCAGTTTCAAGGTTAGACGGCTGATTTATCTAGGCTTTATCTCGGAGAGGCAGAGATACCAGGCACCTGCATTCCAGCCCAGAAATACAACACACACACCATTGGTCGAATTTGATCATCATTTATCATCTTTGAAGCTCAGACAGAAGTGTTGTATGTTTCTGTTTGTCAAGGCCAGGGAGGATGTGGTTGAGCTCCCTCATGCCTGCTAGGTCCAATTAGATTGTGGTTTCTGAACTGAGTCAGATGACATCATCCTTGTGTAGAAAAAGAAAAATTCTCTTTTAAATTTTAGTCAGATTTCCACTTCAACCTGCGAGTTGAATGGACTCCTCACCTGCTCTTGAAATTGCAGTGCCGATACTTTGCCTGTGACCAGGTCCTAACCGAAAGGAATGGCGGTTATTCCACTCTGACAACTGGGCACCCACTTTCAAGAAATAGGTGAGCAGACAACTGTAACAGGTCTTGTTACTTTCCCCTGGTTTTCCACCCCCCAGCACCAAGGAATGAAGAGCCGTAGTGTGACATTTGGCAAGACACTTTATTTGTCGCACTGCTCTGCTAGTCTCATACCTCCATCTCCCTCGCAGCTTATATAGCAGAGAGACAATCAACCTGATTACCCATGTCTGAGGCCAATTAGGCCTATTCTCAGCACCTGTTCCCTGAGCCACTCCCCCACACACCTCCACAGCTGATCCTAACTACACCCAACCACCTCAACAACCTTTTGTTTGTTATTGGAAATCTCTACAAATATAGTTGTCCTTCGTGGAATTAATCGCTGATCTTAGAATTGTTAAAATATAAAAACATGTACATTTTGGTCACTGGTGAAGTTGAAAGCACATTTGTGCATTAAGGGTAAGGAAATAAGTGTCCATAGTTAGGGAATAGAATAGGGTATAGTTAGAATGAAGGGTTTAGAATTTACCTGAGTCCGTGGGGAACGTATAGATACTCTGGTACTGAAGTGACTGAGCAGGACCTTGCGAACTGTCGGTTAGTTAGGATTATTGTAAAGGCGGTGCCGCGAGTGGCGAGGTACAATGGTTCGGAGATAAGGACACAGAGACCGTTTTGTTATTTTTCATAAACGTGGGAAGTTTCCACTGTACTCAGGCATATTGAAACTAACTATCTGGGGGTAGTGTAACACCCTGTTCTGTGTGTCTCCCCAGTGTCTCTTGATTGTTCATTCCCTTCACCTGCCATCAGCCACTCATGTCTCTTGATTGTTTCCCTTCACCTGCCCTTATCCACTCATGTCCCTTGATTGTTCATTCCCTTCACCTGTCCTTATCCACTCCTGTCTCCTTGATTATTCATTCCCTTCACCTGCCCTTATCCACTCCTGTCTCCTTGATTGTTCATTCCCTTCACCTGTCCTTATCCACTCCTGTCTCCTTGATTGTTCATTCCCTTCACCTGTCCTTATCCACTCCTGTCTCCTTGATTGTTCATTCCCTTCACCTGCCCTTATCCACTCCTGTCTCCTTGATTGTTCATTCCCTTCACCTGTCCTTATCCACTCCTGTCTCCTTGATTGTTCATTCCCTTCACCTGTCCTTATCCACTCCTGTCTCCTTGATTGTTCATTCCCTTCACCTGCCCTTATCCACTCCTGTCTCTTGATTGTTCATTCCCTTCACATGCCCTTATCAACTCCTGTCCCTTGATTGTTTCCCTTCACCTGCCCTTATCCACTCCTGTCCCTTGATTGTTCATTCCCTTCACCTGCCCTCAACCACTCCTGTCTATTGATTGTCTCCCTTCACCTGCCCTCAGCCACTCCTCTGTCTCCCTGATTTACTCGTGCCCTACACCTGTGTTTTCCCCCCTTTTATATATTCTCCCATTCTTTCCCTTGTCCCCTGCCAGATTGTTGTCATTAATTCCTGTCTTTCTTGATTTCCGTCATTGTTACCTGTTGTAAATTCCCCATGTGATTATTCTCTAGTGTTACGTTGCCTTCCACCGGAGTTTCTATGTTCAACTTTTACTCAGAAAAGAGAGTTTTTTGTTCCTCTTTACCTGGACTCCTGCCTATTTTCTCTGCGCCTGAGCTTCGCCCCACGACACCCGTGATAGAATGCTGGGATCTATTTGTATTTGAGTAGCATAGCTCATTAAACCACATATCTGCTCTTACTATGTAAGAATGGAGTACAGTCAGAGTCAGCATGTCTTTTCTTTGACAAAGTGTACAACCTGCCAGTCTTTACAGATTTCTGATTGATTGACTGCAGGAGATGCTGTGCTAGGTTTAGAATAATCTGGCTGGCCCACCTTGCCTATGTACCAGCTGACCACCAGCGGGCCCCATGCGAATCGGCTCTGTGGCTAATGAGCTGAGCTCGGTCCAAGCTGAAGAGGGCATGCAGGATCAATAGCCTGTATTGGATACCTCTGAGATGTTGATAATCTTCTGGTAGTTGCTTTACAGGGCATGTGTGCTCTGACGTCTGATGTCCTGCAGTGAATGCTCCATTGATAACGTGCCTTTCAGTTGGCTGGTTGTTAAAGGATACAGATGCACCATTCAATTGCACGATGCCCTGTCTCACTGTGTGCATAATGAGATGGTTTTCTGCCGAGTTGTGAGACCCAAACACTGAGCAGCTTGTGGGAACAGAATATATATATATATATATATATATATATATATATAATGCATCACAGTGGCTGATTTGTTTATATTATCATCATGAAGAACAATCACGTGAAGTTCCTTACAGATATTGCATGTCTTCTTTACAATGCATTGGTCCATTTTGTGTATTCTCCCGTTGATCCATTTCATAATGACACACAGTGCTAAACAAATCCAATTTAGTACTGCACACGGAGTCTGACATCACGAGAACCACTCAGACACATCAGGACCCTTCATGGACAGCAGCATTCCCACCAGAGCTTGGACAGAAGGGGAAACATCTTTAAAGGCTTCTACATCACCCATGTGAGGGGGAGTTCAATAATGCTTGAATTTCACTCTGAACTAACAGCCTTTGGCTGACCATATTTCTCACCAAGTGCTTTGAGAGCAGTGAGCTGTGTTTCCATCTTGCATGCTGGATCGAGCCAATTGGTATGCTCCTGGGTGCTAAAGATGTTCTAAAGACGACCTGGTACTTATACTGCTCAGTACGAGGGTTCAGAGCCATTTTGAGGAGGAGGGCAAAATTATCCTCTCAATTATGCTGCAGGCATCACTGTCTGGTATGGTAACACCACCCAGGCAGGGAGGAAGGCTCTGCAAAGAGTCATAAGGACTGCGGAGAGGATCATAGGGACACAACTTTCTTCCATGGACTCTATGTTTGTGCAGCGCTGTCAGAAAAGAGCAGAGGGAATCATTGGAGACTCACTACATTCAGCTCACTCTTTGCTCAGACACAAACACTGCATATACAACCTGAGACACAGCAGAGTGCACAGCATCATCACCCACAGAACACGTGTTTTCAACAGCTTCTTCCCTGCCACAGTCAGACTGATGGCAAAACAGAACTATTGAAAAAACAAAACTATTGAAAATATATAACCCAACTCCACCATGTGCAATATGTGAAATCTTACTATCTGTGAAAATATGCAATATTCTAATCTGTGCAATATCCCCACATAACCTTCCTCCACCTCTCAAAATGTGCACTCTCCCCATATAACTGTCCCCTTTGCCCTCTTTTCTTTTCACAAGCCAGGAACAGGACGAGCTTATTTATTAACATTTGCCCTCTCCTTTTTATGTTGAGAACCTGTTTAAAAAAATGTATTTAATAATGTACATACTACCACCTTATGTATGGTGTGTTTTTACATTTTTCTTATTATTGTGTGTTTTTACCTCTGTTGACTCGGAGAGCCCTGCACAATAATTCCAATGTGTCTGGACTATGCACAAATGGCAAATACAAACCTTGAATCTTAAAACTTGAATCTTGAGAGACAGCATACATCAGGTTCAGGGGAGCTGGATTTAATATCTTGGAAGCAGGCAGATCATAAAAGGATGAAGTCACTCTGTTTCCATGATGAGATATGAGAGTAAGAGCAGAGGCCCCATCAGGGTGTTGATCTTCTGAGAGATCCAGTCTGATACAACTGGAAAAAAGCTGGTCTGACTCGAGCTCTGGTTCTTTAATGCGAATGTGTTGTGTCACGTCAGCTCGTCTGTCAATTCTCTCTCCTTGTGTGCATCTTCTTTGCCCATACCTCTATGTCTTGCATTTGAATTGGTCATCAAGCTCCTTATCTTCTTGTCTTCGTCTTCTGAGCTCGTCCAGCTCATCTGCATTTTTATTTTCCTCGAGCATGCTGGCTTGGTGATCACTCAAAATAGAAGCATGGCTGCTCTTGGAATCCCTACTAGTATGAGAGCATGTCGGGAGACTAGAGGCTGGCTTAGTGCAATGAGTCCTCCTGCTGTGAGAACTGTGTGAGCCACTGGATCAATGTCTTATGTCGTGGCTTAGGAATCCCATAGTATCAGGGGCACCTATCTTGTTTAGGTCTTGTCCTTGGATCAATGCTAACTGGCTTTGTGAGGGGTTAAGCTAATAGTGTTAAAATACTGATGGTAAAGGGATGAGGTTCTCTCTGTAAGAGGAAGGGAATATTGGCTTAGCTGAACAGTGAGGCTCTATCTGATGAGCGGGTGTAGGAACTCTATAGGAAGGTAAAACAATCCCAGAAATCTAAAGTTCGCTATTTAAAGCAGTCTAACATTCAACTGAATGCCTTATAGTGTCCATATAGACAATGCCCAGATACTCAGAGTACATTCACATGTTTTAAATCAATTGGTGTGCTCCACTGTCAAAACACGTCATACAACCTCATAATACACTATGTCATAAACAACAATATGAAAATACATTTAAAAAGGAATATTATAACGTCCTGTCAAATGGTAATTTGTAAAAAAAATATTTTTATTTAAATTGTTTCATCTCAGAAATATAACTAGACATAGTATGGTACGGCTTCAAAAAATATCACATAGTATAAAATGTAAAACAAAATGTGTCGTATGTCATGATGTTAAATGTCAGACTATACTTAATTATAAAAAATGCCATAGTATGGAATGTCATAATACATTCAATAGAATGGAATGTCATAGTAAATGCCATAGAATAGAATGTCATAATACATGCAATATAATGGAATGCTATAATAAAGGCCATAGTATGGAATGTCATAATAAATGTCATAGAATGGAATGTCATAATACATACTATATTATGGAATGTCATAATACATGCAATAGAATGGAATATCATAATAAATGCAATAGAATGGAATGTCATAATAAAGGCCATAGAATGGAATTTCATAATACATACCATAGAATAGAATGTTATACATACTATAGTTTGGAATGTATTAATAAATACCATATTATGGAATGTCTAAATCAATACCATAGATTGAATGTCATAATAAATGCCATATGGAATGTCAGAATACATGCCATTGTATGGAACATCATAATACAGGACTGTCTCAGAAAATTAGAATATTGTGATAAAGTTCTTTATTTTCTGTAATGCAATTAAAAAAACAAAAATGTCATGCATTCTGGATTCATTACAAATCAACTGAAATATTGCAAGCCTTTTATTCTTTTAATATTTAATATTTTTTAATTGCATTACAGAAAATAAAGAACTTTATCACAATATTCTAATTTTCTGAGACAGTCCTGTACATGTAAGTCCAACAAATGTAATTATGTAGTATGTCATACAAGATTCATTAAAAGGCAAAAAAGTCTAGTTTGTCACAAAACATTGTAAACTATGTTATTGTGCAGTATGTCCAGGAAGGTAAAGAAAAGTCATAATATACTCTGTAAAACAAACAAAAAACACACAGAGGGAGAGCTATGTTAAAAAAACATGACGAAAACTGAAAATAACTATTCAACACAAATATATTCACGGGTTTTGATGCTGCTGACAGGATTGGGACAAAAGACGACACTCGATTGTTGTGGTACATTTTTATTCTCATCTGACACTTCATAGCTGTTATAACAAATAAACTGACAAAATACTAAAACACAGCAAACAGACAAAATAAATTCAGTTCAAAAGGAATAAAAACGACACAGACAGCAATGCCAAGACTGTTAAAAAAGTGACCCCCACAATGCCTTTTGAAGTCAAGTCCATCATATAATGACAACTAGTAATCACCATAGAGCATGAAGAAGAGCTTCCTGTTGTTGGAGCTTGGTGGTGATCCGTGATAAAAGCCCTACTGTGTCAACCAAGATCAAAATGATGAACACAACAGAGAAGGCGCTCATTATTTTCTGCATTAACAGTGAGAGGAAAAATTATCTTAAGGGTTTGTATATATTTTTTTATATAGCAGCACGAGGAGTACTACTATACTTTGTTCCCACAACGGATGGACAAGTGACCGTTTTTGGACACCTCGGTTTTAAAATGTGACAAAATACAGGAATGACACACAAAGTATACAAATACAGTCAAAACCATTTCACTTGGTGCTTCATGATGCAAACACACAAAATGTAATCGTAGTTCCGCTTTAGCAAAACAATAAAGACAATACAACTGTTTATTTCATACGAATAACAACTGCACACTTGGCAAGTAGTCACAAACTATTCCAAACACCAGGTGTCTATCAACTTCCAATGAACAACGATGTGCAACAGGATATCATTATTACATTAATGCAGGAGTAAGGCCATACACCAGAGCAAATCATTTGAATCAATTAGTTTCTAGGTCAGAATGCACCAATTCTGCCATTCTGTGACGATCTTTGGGATTATCATGAATGATTATTAATCGCCTATTTTTAAAATTCCAAATACTGAATTGACCTTGGAAGTAGTTTGACCGAACACTCCCAACTCAAGGGCCTCTAAATACCTGTTGCTGAGGCTTTCAACCATATCTCATGAAATGGAATATAACATTAACTCAGTCCGCAAAAGGCGACTACTTTGGACGGCTTTGTTAGAATTGATTTAAAGGGAGAAAGAGAAAGATTACAAAATAGGATTCCCCGCCAAAACCATAGTTACTGGATTTGCCTAAATGTTTTTTTATAATTGCATAATTTACCCTTTCCATTTGAAAAGTCCACAAATAATCAGTTTGAACGTTGATTCTTAGTTCCAGTTTTTCCATGAAAATCAGAATTTCAAATCCCCCTTCCCCTTCCCCATGTCCCCCTCCTGTACTGATGAAGAGAGCACAGTGGTGCTCAACCTTTTCGCCATTCAAAACCTAAAATTGCCCACTCATGTTCATGATGAACACGTACAATAACATGTTCTCATCTCGGACAGCGAAGGCAGCATAACAGCTGCAGCTTTTAATTACTGTACAGGACAAAAAGCACCAAACACATTTATAGAAACTGGATATAATTTCATTACTTTTAGGAATAAGGCAGGACATATTCTATATTTTGCCAAAAACTCCAAAGAAAATACCAAAACCAACAATAAATCATCTCTTCTGACGTGTATTGTCAATGCAGAAAAGGCCCACAGGCCTCCATAAAACACATCAGTGAGCTACACCGGATTACATGTTCTTTCCTTGCAGTAGACAAGGCCACTGTAGTTTATTATTATTATTTGTTTTTTAATGTCATGCTGCTGTCACTTGAATTCTAAATGTGTATTCATCCGCAGCTTAAAATAGTCAAAAAATAACTGCATTATTGACTCCAGATTGAGTAACTTTTGTTTGAGGGAATTACAAAACCTTTTCATTCATCTTTGTGATGTCTTTTTTAAATATGTGTGAACACATTGGTTTGGATCTGAGTGCCACAGAGAGGGTGAGAAGGTCCGTACGTTTGGAGAGACAGGCTTACACACTTCTGAGACATTTTCATGGGATTTATTGACAATAACAAACAAAAGAGAATAAAGCCTGCCTTATTCTTTCAAATATAAAACCTTCACTCGTCAGTCAGCTGGAGAGTTTTCACTGTCAAGTTGAAACCTACAGCTTCGTCAGCTCAGCCTCACTCAGTCCATCTCCAGTCTGACATTTAAACATGAAGAAACTAAAAAGCACAGTTTGGTTTGGGTCTTTGACACCGTGAATGGATACAAATATGACCGATATATGATATGATATTAGCAGCGTCGTAGGCACCGGACTTCTCAAGATGCTGCTGTAAAGAAAGCCAGCGGGGTTTTTTTCTTCATCAAAATTCTTTAGACAAACAACACGTAACACAAACGAGTCCAATCCAATTCAAGTAGACACAGTCAATATTTCTCCTTTTCACTATTTCACCGGGGTAATTCACTTCAAATGAATTGTGAATTCGGGGTACGTCGAACGGCATGTGCTGATGTACGGATATGCTAATTGTGCAATGTCTTAAAAATGTTTCCATAGTACTGGCTGTCAAAACATCTGTACCGCTGTTAGAAACTATTATAAATGCAGCGACTCTGTCCGTATCTACAGTGCATACCCGGCATGACAGCTGTATGCTTCTCGGTTCACATATCCAAAATCTTCGCCCTCAGTAACGGCCCCGTGTCATCGGTCTTCTCTCAAACTGGAATACGGTGCTCCTCCTCTGGACCCTGTGAGAGAGGACATGGCGCGTCCATAAAGGTAGTGTAACCTGTTTGGCCTCTTCCTCCTCCTCCTCCTCCTCCTCCTCTTCTTCTTACATCCGGCAGCCAGTGTGTCACAGAGAAGAGACTTTTACCACGTTGGTGCCAGCTGAGCTCGTCGTGGTCTGGATGCTCGGAGCTGCTGGGTGACCCGAGGTCAGCGGCGGCCTCCTCTGCGGGGCCCTGCGGAGGCTGTCGCCATCAGGCGTCAAGGCGGGGGGGCTTGGGAGGCTGATGATCGCCGTGGTGATCCGGCTGCCTTTGCTGTTGAGCCTGCCGCTTTCATCGGTTTTGCGGTTGAGGTTTGAACGACTAGAGGAAGAGGAAAGTGAGACAGAATGTTTATAACGTGTCGTAATGTTCATCTACAGAGGATATGCATATTAAACTGAGCGATCCTTGAGATAACACAAGATGAACACGTCAAATTTGAGCAATTAATGTATCTTTAAAAATATATATATATATATATATCTATATATATAAGAATAAAAAAAGGCCTTATATAATTTATAAGTCTAATTTATTTAAAAATTGAAAGGGTATTAGACACTTAAAATGTAAATTTCATCCATATTACTGGAAAAAAAAAAAATCTTACTCCACCTCTAGTTGGATTCACCCCTCTGGTTGTATTTAGCGGGACCCTTTGAGTGGAAATATTGAAGGCAGCTTAACTGTAAACTATTTAAATCTCATAAAGTTGGCAGAATTCATCCCCTGGGATGCTGCGGAGCGTTGCTACTGTTACCCGGCGGTGAGAGACGGCCGATCACAGCACTGGATGTGGATGGCGCTGAGCTCCTGCAGGGGCCCCTGGTGTGTCGGGATGGGATGGCTGGAGGGCAGAGGAGTGTTTCTCTTTCCTCTGCGGCCACAGCAGGAACCCACAGAGCTGTCGGGGCTGGATAGAGACGGGCTACGTGACGGGTAGGTCTGCAGCGCCGTCTCTAAAAAGTTCTGCTTGTACATCTGTTCGTCCACAAACGCATGAGCCTGGAGAGAAGCAACAGAACGGGGCTCTCAACACACACGGAGGAGGCGTTGGTGCAGAGAGAGGAGAACAGAATGTGGAGTGAATAAAAAAAACACGCTCATGGTTCCTGAGTGATGTATGAGATACTTTGCCAAATAAATACACGGGAGGAAGATAATAAATACTGATAATATTAATCGAATGGTAAATTCATACACTCATTCACACAAAACAGCAGCTCTCAAAAGTACTACTTCTACATCCACATCCTGTTCAACATTTACAGGAACATTTTCAATTACATTATTTGTACAGTGTGGCATTAGTACTTTTACTTCAAGTAAAAGATTAGCGTACTTCCTCTACCTTTTTATATACACCATAACATATGTTTTTTTTCTGATTACATGTCTATGTTGCAGTGGCCAGCACCTCCAAACCTGAAGTCATGGACAAGTTGTCTTTTTTACTGGAGTGAAAATATTATGATGATCATTTAATACTTAAATGACAAACAACACATCGTTTCAACCTTATTTATGAAGGTGGGTGGAGTCAGAGACAGAGACGTGTTCCAGTGTACCTACAGTGGTTTTCTCCAGACAGTTCAGTAGGTGGTGGTGTTGGCTCTCCAACAGAGAGGTGGACTTCGTCAGCTTCTGCTCATCCTCTTCTGTATCCTTAGTAAGAGACACACACACACACACACACACACACACACACACACACACACACACACACACACACACAATTGCCAAATGTTGACAAATGACATTGTTGGTGTACTCTTTAAAGCCTCTCACTTCGACTCCGTGCACAGAATTAACTTCAGACATCAGACGGTGGCTTTTTTTCCTTCTGCTTTGTGTCTTCCATTTTAAACGAGACAACTTTGGAGCGTGTTGATTACCTTCGCATTGAAAATGCGGAAGGTAATGTTTTGATAGCCGTGTATTTATTTATTTATTTATTTGTAGGCGTGTTATTCACAAAACTCAAAAAGTATTGAACCGAATCGCATGACATTTGGTGGGATGATTGGTTATTATCCGGGGACCAGTTGATTAGATTTTGGGATCGATCGGGTCAAAGGTCAAGGTCAAAGGTCATGAACAGGTCAAAATCTTCTTGAATCGCATGAAATTTGGTGGGATGATTGGTTATTATCCGGGACCATTTGATTAGATTTTGGGATCAATCGGGTCAAAGGTCAAGGTCATGGAAAGGTCAACATCTTTTTTTTACCATAGCACGATACATTTTTGTCCAATTGGCATGCAACTAATGCCAAAATGTTCATAATTCAATGCCCAATCTTGTGATATGCGAAGGTATGCGCTCTACCGAGTGCCCTTTCTAGTTTCACTCTTGTTTCCGTTATTAGCAGGTAGACAACAATTCTTGCTGTTTGCTTTAAAATGTACATAGTGTACCACATTTCTGCTAGGTGTAGATTGATCCTTCAACCTTCGCAAGTGGTTTGTTCATAATTATTGTTTCTATTCTGAATATTAATACTGCAATGGCCTCTCGTTTGTTTCCTTGTATAAGTAGGGTGCAAATAAACTCCACCTTTCAGTTTATTGAACTAATACAAGCATGATGCGTTGTTGCCAGCTCTCTTACTTAATCATCTGAGTAGACATCACTATGCTTCATGGGATGTTCACGGCAGCTGCAGTTATTAATGTCTTTTTCCACTTTCTGAAGCTTTACACAAGAGTTGAGAATAACAGAAACTGTGTTTTTGTTAGCCCCCCAAACGAGACTTAGTCTAAAAGCTTTCTCAAAATAATTCTAATTGGCAAAAAACATGAAACTAATGAATTCCATCCCTACAGCGCACACTCAAAGGATTTGGGTGGGTGGCGATCGAGCCCAAGGACTTTCATTCAGACACATGAACAATCGAGTAATGTGGGCACGGAAAAACTATCTGGTGTCTCAATGTGAGGATCTGCCCTGTGGCAGAGGCCCTCCTCACAAATACATTGTATGGAGACTGAGAACTGTCAAGGTTCAAGATTATTGTCATGTAACAAAATATTCAATCCATCTTTAATCTCTTTGAGGAAGTTTTTCTTCATGTAAGTACAGAGAGGAAGTCTGCTTCCTCAACTACTAATGCAGAACGACTGCTCTTTAATTTCTATATTTGTGTTCTGAATATAAGCAGGTGATATGGATTTAATATGGTATCTGTCATGTTTGACTTAATTATAGATATAAATTGCGACAGATGCATTTCTGAAAATACAATTTTATATTAGTCATAATTACTGGGAAATGGAAATTAAATACTTGACAAATCAAAGTAAGTCATCTGATAGCCTGCAGGACTCTATATCACGCATAACCATCTCCCAGAGCTTGTGGATTTCAGTCTCTTTATTTATTCTCCATGGCTTGTATTGACTTAAAGGAGGAGAGCTTTTGTGATTGTGAGAAATTGTGCTTTTTTTTTTATACCAGCTTTGAGATAACTTCCTGCAGTCCACCTGGTTCATACTTTCTAAAAGATAATTTAATGGGCACATCTTCGACTGACTGTGAGACTGTGACATGTAGCATGCATATCTGATTCCTAGATCACTGTTATTTACTTGTTGTAAATGTGCAATGTTAAATTCCATAATTGATTTGCGTATTGATTTGCGAATTGATTAGCAACACTATCTACAATGACACACAACAGGAACCTATTCAAGAGTTGCAATTCTTCTAAGTGAGCTTACAAAACACAATTATGGGTGGGTAATGTGACCGAATGCTGTGATGATAAAAGTTTGGTCTCACAGTGAGCACAGTCGGCATTGTCGGGTATATTTAGACCTGTGTGTGTGTGTGTGTGTGTGGCAATGTTGAAAATACAAAGATCTGATTAGTTTCAGACCTGTTAAATGTAATTACTGCCTTGCGGTTGTATAAATCCGGCAATCAGGGCTGATTACATCCATGTAATCCAAAAGGTCACCACTTTATCATGAGAGATGTCAAATGTGTAAACTTGTCATAATACTCTTTTGAATTATTATTATTATAAAAGTTTATTACTATTATTATTATTATTATTATTATTATTATTATTATAAATGTTTATTATTATTATTATTATTATTATTTGTAACTGTGTAATCAGTTCATCCTTAAATCCAAGTACTTTTTTATGTGCTTACAGACGGTTCAGCATATCTGCCATGTGGAGAGTGATTGGGTCTCACCCACTGGGGCTTATTTCTTAATTAATTAATTCTGTCACTCGAAAGTGAAAAGTGTAAATTTAAAAGCACCTAAAGGCATAAAGCGGTATTCTCTTTCTGAGCAAGATTATAATAAAACTTGACTGGATTATCAATAAATCTCCCTCTATGATAATGAGCCTGTGATTTGGGTAACAAATAAATGTCTGTCAGAAAATTAAAAAGCCTTTGGGGGGAAACAGAGCAGCAGACCAGAACTTCTAATCTAACTATAGGTTGCGAGAGAACCAGTCATTCTGTCATATCCCCACTCACTCCCACCCAGACCTACGCAGCGCCGCTGACTGACAGCAGTGACACCACCGTAATTTGATGCGGCAGGACTCTGGCAGCCACGTCACACACTCGCAGAGGGATGCGGGTCGCTCAGTACTCACAGATGGCATTTATATGATAATTCTAACCACTTCCAGACACCCATGAGCTTTCACACTGGACTCGATTAGATCCAAATGCATTTTAGTAACCATCTGCAAGGAGGGGAGTGTGTCACTGAAAGCACAGCATGATGGACTGGATGGACGGTTACAGGCAATTTGCTCATACATTACCGAACAATTTTTTTTCCATGGTGGTGACGAGTTATGAATATAGAAAAAAAGGGTTGAGTAAAAGTGCAGGAGGACATGGTGGTGGATGCTTACTTGAAAAAGTAGACAGTTCGTTGATGTCTGCAAGTGGAGATAAAGAGAAGTACATGTCAATTGAATGAATAGTTGTTTGTTCGGAAACACACTTAATTGTTTCCTTTCAGAGAGTTCAATGAGAAGATCAATACCTCGTGTCTGCAGTTCAGTTCGGAGCTCGATCCAGGTGATAATTAGCTTGGCTTGTCCAGAGTTAAAATAAAAACCCAAAAGGTAATCCATGCTATCCGTTTTGCCCTGTTTCTCAGCCTGTAAACTAATTTAAGATTATTGCCTCGCTTTCATCATGTGCTAAGGCTAAGTGATCTATAATTGCAACCATATTGGAGGGAACGGCCTTGTTTTTCATTCATATCAAAAATAATGAGGATCTGTATCGAACAAATATTTTTTTCTGTTTATGCTCGAAGAGCCAGATATTTCCCACAGGAGCAGGTAGGGACCAGGAAAAAAGCTAAAACTAGGATGAATATACATTTGCCCAGTGGTCAGACACCTGATTTTTTTGAATGAACGCTAACTTCATCGACACTTGTGTTTACAACAGCTGCCCCTGAGTCGTCTCAAAATACTGCAGGCTGAAGGTATGATGATGACAGCAGACATACTGTATGGACTCTACACTGGTTTCATAGAGGAGAAAAGATACAACAACCATGTGTACCTGTTGCGGGAGCAGGGGTTTGGGTGAGTATAAGTTCTCCGCTGCCCTACTTTTCACCGCTGCAGTTTGAAATTTGCAGCAGCAGCTTTTTTAAATTTATTTATGCACGACCCATCTAAATATCACCAAGAGCGACACAACAACCATGAAAAGTAAAACGACCTTCGTTGTCTGAGTTTTACAGACATGGATGAAATAAAGTGTCGGACTGAAAGACAAGCAAGAAAAGTACTTTGTGTGATTACATGGAACACCCGCATGGGAGATCTTTGGCATAACTCCTCTGCCCCGTATAACAACAAGAATGTAACGACTCCAACTCCTATTGTTCTTGTACAGCCTCTAAATAACTTCAAAATTGTCCTTTGCTTAATTACAGCAGCAATTGTTTGTCGCTATGTGTGTGTGTGTGTGTGTGTGGATGATTGTGTACTGCTGATGTGAAGTTGCTGCTTCTAAGTTATTGAGTTACAGTGAATTGAAGGAATTAGCAGAAGGGTGTTTGACAAGCCTATGATTAATCTCTCACACTGAATTATAATCTGCTGACATTTCACATAATCTTTTTAAATTTTTAATTGTTTTGCAGTACTCATCACGTTCACTTGGCTGTTGAGGGTTCTCAGGGTTCAGGTCAGAGGTCGTTCTCACCGTCAGCTCCAGGAGTTCGTTGAGCAGTCCGTTGCGTTTGCTGTGCAGGAATGCGTTGGCGTTGCTGGACTTGGATATTCTTATCCTGGCCAGTCTGGCTTTCTATGCGTGGGAAGAAGAAGAAGAGGCCACAGCATCAAACAGGGTGGGCGGGAGGTCGCAGAGGATGACTCGGGCTAAATGAGATGGTGGGAAACTGCCAACTCATCAACAAAGCTCTCATTGATCATTCATTGAGAGGAGTATATTGGATGCTATTCCTCAACATACATGGTCAAAAGTATGGAGACTAGATTCAGTGGCAATCTTTTATGTTATCAGTCTATCTTATAAGGGACTTTCAAGCAAAAAGCACATTCGGTATATTATAAAACCATATAACCGGTCTTGCTTTTAAACTGTTGGATGCACATACACCCAAACAATGTTGATGGATAAAATTTTTTTCTCTGTTTCTTACAGGAAATGTCAGAAAATAACTAATTGATAAATTGTCAAAAAGATGAACTAATCATTCATTTAATAACAAGCTATAGCTCCTATGAGGACAGAACTGTGCACATACGTTTTGCCACATAGATTTTTCAATAAAAACTCACTCACAAAAAGGCAGATGAATCTCACATAAAGATTTATTGTAGTTGTTTGGAACGGTTAAACAAATAAAATGTATCGAATGATGCCGTGTTATTCTAAATTACCAATAATTTCCATCCACTACAGCGAGGCCATTCACCACTTTGATCCAAATGGAGAATGCCTTTTTGAACCTGCACATTGTATTTTGCGTTTGAGCCTTCAAATGTCCTGCAATGAAGAGTCAACGCATAGATAGCCCCTCCCCCGCAGGACAAAGCAACGCCCACCTGCTGATGTAGTCTGTCCGCAACTGAGTTACAACTAATGGACGATTTCCTGCATTCGTGATGGTTCTTCCCATCAGAGGCTGACGAGTTTACAACAACGCACCTGTTTATTGAACATAACAGTGTTGTCAATTCGGGGAAAGCCTGTTTCCAGGTCCTCTTTACAATGAGACGTAGCAACAAAAAAAGAAGTCAAATGTGAAAACCCCTGTAACCGATAGATGCGATCACTTAACAGAGCGAAGGTGAGCGAGAGAGACACAGGAAATGAGAGAGGAATTGGATTAGGAGTTTCTTGAAATGAAGAGGATATTAGGACGACTGTATATATATATGTATAGCTTCCTCAAGTGCTCCCGGACACGGAGGGTGAGAGATTCCTTTAACCTTGTCCTGCTGCTCTCTCCCTTCCTGATAAATGCATTTCAGAAACAGGAGACAGGAGGAGCAATATCTGCTTACCAGTCTTGAATCAGAAGTAATGGAATTACTTCAGGAATTGTCCGTGAGACTCTACCTTTTGCTTTGAGGAATGCCGGAGACTCGGAAGTAATGATAATGATTTTGTTTCTACGTGCACAGGATGCGATATGTCGAGAAAGAGGAAGGCAGCCGCTAACTTCCACCTCAGCTAAAGGGTGAATGTATTGGAAGGGAAAGCGCTGATGTTGACCGCCTGCGCTTCTCATTGATCAAAAGCTTAACTTGACACATGAAACGCTAAAAAAAATATGAAAGAATAACTCACTCGGATCATATTGATGTGCTGATGACTATTTCATCTCCTCTGATGGTCTATCGAGCTCAAATGGTTCATCTTTACTCTGAGATGATGAAATTCTCAATTAGTTTAGAGGTCCAGAAGTCTCAGCAAGTCCTTTGAGACGCAAGTTTTAGGTCTAATAGCAAATCAAGTCCAGGTCCATGTCATCATCCAGTCTCATGTTCATATTTAAAGGATACGTCTGGTATTACAACGGTGAGTTTGTCCTTCTCAATGCTTTATGAGTTGTCTTGCCTTGCTGTAGCTCTCATCCCCAAGCCCATGGTTCCAAATGAAGAGGTCAAATGTTGTTAAGTAATGTTAATAATATTATCCCATACAAATGAATTAAATAAAATCAATGCAGCAGTGTCAAAAACGTCCCTACTTTTATTCCCTGATATCCTGAATCGTACAATTCACGTCTCATAGGGACCCTATGAGACGTGAATTGGACCTGGCTGGGTCGGATGCCATGGCCCTGCTGATGCTCCGCCCACTCCTCCTCTCTACCTCCATCTGGCTGATGGATCATGGAGGTCTGGATCGTGGTCCATGCCTACTACCAACTAGTCATACACTCTGTCATACTCATTGAATGTGTTGTAAGACTTGTAACTCTGTAATGATTCCTTCTGGTCACATGACATCTATTGCTTCTGTCCATCCTAGAGAGGGATCCTCTTCTGTTGCTCTCCTGGAGGTTTATTCCCTTTTTTCCCTGTGAAAGTTTTTTTTCTATTTTTTGGGAGTTTTTCCTGATCCGATGTGAGGTCCTGGGACAGGGATGTCGTACGTGTACAGATTGTAAAGCCCTCTGAGGCAAATTTGTAATTCATGATAATGGGCTATACAAAATAAACTGAGTTGAATTTAATCGAATTCCCATTTTGCAACCAATATCAGCTTTAAGATATAACCTTCCTGCTTGTTATGTTTCTTCATCGATCAAATAACATTGTTATGAATGTGTAGTCACTCGTTATTTTCTCAACACCCACCCACCCCATCGCTAAACATATACAGACATAATACAATAATCCTCTCTTCAGTAGTTGATTAGATGAGTAATCTGATCTTTGTGTGTACATCTGGTGTTAAATCAGGGTATGAACATGTTAAATCCTCCCTTCAAACAGCTGGGCTGTGTTTCGTAAAGCGCATTACTGGACATCAGTGGATTAATACACATTGCTGCGCTAGTGAGTATTCACGGCAGCCGGATGCTGTCTGTGGGATTGCCGAAAATAATATACGACAGCGCCGATGATCATATTAATGAAGGAACATTTCATCAAGTGCAGCCATATGTATTCCATCGATGCGATTCTGGGCGACAATTGAGGGCGATGAGACGACTTCTCACGGCTGGAGCACTTCTTTGAGGCAAATTACAGTCTGTTCAGAGACCGGCCTCATGGATCTCCTCGACGCTGTTCGAAGCGAGGTGATGATGGATTCTTGTGATTTGACCTTTTTTATTTGATCCGTGGTCTCGGTTAACTGAGAAAATCAAGCCTGCTCGCTCCGCTGTTACCACTCAGCCAGACAGCCAGACTACAGCCGTCCAGGGGAAAAAAGGTATGAAATGTTCAGCTTACAGACAAGTGAGCCTTGAAACTGCCGCATATAGAGAGACCTTTTCCTTTTTCTCTCTCTCTCTTTTACCCCAATCAGCCTCTCTCCAGCCAACTTCCATCCGTTGCTTTTCTTCTGAATGTCTCCTTTGTGTTCCCTTTCTGCTTTTTACTCCTCTCATTTCCTAATTTTCTCCTGTCATCCTGTTTTGCCCTCACATCTCTGGCCTTTTTTAAATTTTCTCCTGACACTCTGCCATCTCTCAGCGCAGCTCCACTCGACTTCATTCTCCCATTACCGGTGTGACCTCAGTCCATTCACCGCCCCGACGTTGGCGACACTCTGATGACGACTGTGCCGCATCGCTTTGTCGTGCTGTGATAGAAAAGAAAACCTGTCTTCTTCTGGGGGAAGTTTTCTTTCTGAAAAACCTCAGGGATTAAGGCACATTAGTAGCAGGCGGCATGTCCCAGACTAGTTCTGCCATCTGTGGGTGAGTGAACATGAAGAGGAGACACTGCACTCTACACCGAGACCCACATAGTTAGCGCAGAACGATCATCATTACATCCCATTTGGATTCTTTACTTTCAGTTGTCTGACGTTGAAGCGACAATGGGCACATGAGAAGACCTTTTTGTCAAGTCAAATCCCAAGATGACTACATAATTGTAATGGGAGCCTGGAGCAGGCTGTTGTTAGAGAAGAATGAAGACGAATGAGACCTAGAGAGAAAGGTAAGGCCATGAGAGAGAGAAGGTAATAGAGGGAAGGAGAGCGAAAGAACAGGGTTAATATAAATATATAGAGCATCTTTCCTACTTTTCCTCCTATCTGTTCTTAGACTATTGGGGAAAACACGTGGCACACGTGGCTATAAAAGCGTTTTTATGTGAATTGGAAAATGAAATTGCTCACAGGTGCAGGCTAAATGTGTTGGTGACTTGCTAACCTTTTACTGTTGTGGGCATAAGTACAAGATGAGAACTGACGATTACACAAACCAATCCAGCAAAGCAGCTCCTGCAGGCAGAACTCCAGGTTTCCAAAGTACCAACAAAATATACTTTCCTGGCGTGGAAAAGCTTTTTTTTTTTACGATGTAAGAAGATTACTGAGAATCTAGAAAGAAAATATGCACCTTCATGTAGTTTTAACTGCTTGTCTATTGTAGATTTCATATATTTATAATATGCATGAAAGAAATCCTTAGGATGGATAATGTTTATGTATATATGGTTTTCTATCTATGTGAATGCCAAGAAATTATAGATGTTTTACTGTTAGTATACTTTAGAAACAGCAGTTGAGAAAACAATCGTGCAATCTGGTAACTTTCAATTATAGACATTATAATTATGACAAAAATGAACTTTTAATGTTCAGCCTTTAAAGCAGCGAAAGCTCTGAAGTGTCTTTCAGCTCTTGTGCTTCGCTCTCACCGCTCTTTTCTGTGTTTTTGTTTGCATAAAAAGAGCTTTTCTTTTTCTGAAAACAGATGGTCAAAAACCCACGGGACTGTCGCTGCGCAGCACCAAACTAACTGACAAAGTTTCCTAATCTGTTTCAGTAAATGTTTTAGTCTGACCCACTCAATCCATTTACTGATTCAAAAAAGAACACCGGGTTAGTGCCCATCTGTTTTAGTTAGTTTGAGGCCAATGTTGGTCTTAAACATTTTGAAACTCAGTGATTTTCATTTCTAGTCCCCTATGACTGCAGCAAAGAAAATCTGCATTAAAATGTAGTTTATTTGAATTTTTCATTGAACATCTCTTGTGTTTTTCTTTCATGATTTCCTCATTTAAAGTGTACTATGCGTCCCAGAGTTTCTCATCACTAATTTAATGTGGCGGATAAACCAGAGGAGACGCTGACTCTTAAAGAACTTCATTAGAATGAGTTTTACTGAGGAGTTTTATGTTCCCTTCGTGGTATAACACATGTTTAACAAATACTAATAAAAATTTGGAAATCTAAACATGTCCCTTAAGATTCATAAAAATATATATTTTTATATCCTGTGCTAAATGACCAAATACTGTGAGAGTGAAGATCCACTGTTGTTTCTGTTGAATCACATCAACTCAAGAAATCTACATTTAAATATGAGAAACATCTGTGTGGCGGATTGATGAGCAATTAAATAATGTTCTTCTGGATTATGAAATATTTGGTAGTTGATGAGTCCCAATATTAAACCGCTTCCTGAGATACGACTCAGACAGATGTCTGTCCTCACTGCTTCTTCGGCCTCTCCCGCTGTCAGTCGCTGTTGCTAGGAAACAGTTCATTCATGCCCACATTAAAAATGTTATAAAGTCAATGAAGAGTCTCAAGAATCAAGCGTCTTTGTGTATTTAGAAAAGCGCTATATAAATTTGAATTATTAAGAGGTAATAAGTAGAAGTTTTAAAAGCATCATGGAACAATTGATGTATTTGTCCGACATTTGAATGACTCCGCTGTCGTTGGTTTACAGCCCAACGTTAGCTTTTTGTGAAGATTTGAATGCTGAACAAAATGTGGAAGTATAATAACTGTTTTGTTGCAATAAGGGAAGCCATACGATGCTAAATTCCACGTTAGCTTACACAAATACATCCTCCCTGCAGCATTTATTATTGTGTAATAAGAAGATGGCGTGCATCCATATTTTTCGTTTTTCCCCGTGTATGTTGGTTGTGTCACGATCATGCCTCACATCTTGGAAAAAAGAAAATCATATTTACAGTGTGAGTTACAATATTTGCACTGTTTTGTTGTTGCAGGTGATTACCTGAATAAATAATAATAATAATAATAAAAAAGGTTTCATTACTTAAAAGTGGGACATTTCCTCGGTTTACATAAACAGTTTTATAAAATGGTTTTAGTGAATTACCCTAAATGTCCATACATCACTATCATATCTATTGTCCAACCATGTGTTTAATTACCATCATTAATTAAGTTTCTTTCTTCATGGTATCTAAAACTTCTTTAACCTCTTTTATTTTATTTCCTTCTTATTTTTGCCGATTCGAAGCAATTTATTAATGAGAAAACCCGACTTTCCCTCCTTAATTAGCTATCAGCAGCTGCTCTCTGACTTAATTGCTCTCTTATCTCGCCCCACAGAAAGGTCAAGCCCACTGGGTGAGTGTAGTAAGTGGATAGCGAACATTTGCTACTTGGATTTAGTGTGTGCATTTGTTGAAGGACGTTAAATAATGTAGTTCTGAAGGGCAAAACTTGTCCTTTGAGTGTGTGCGATGGTTTTGAACAATGCACACGTACAATTCAATTGGGTTCAATTCTTTTCTGCATCACCTTTTTTTAAGTTTGACAAATGTTTTCCTCCGTCCTTCTGATACAAAGCAAACCATCATTCTTTAAGATATTTTCAAAACTCTCATTATTTGTATTTATTGTTATCTAAATACACAATAATTATAATATAAAAAAGACATTCAAAATGACCTTCAGGATGAACCGTTGCTATCCGACAGCGCAGCACATTGTATCCAACACATAAAGCTGCCATTCATGCTCTCCCTCCATAACGTGATAATATCTAATAATCCTGTGACCTTTGGAAAGTCAAAAGCTTGAACTCTTTTGTGTGTGAACGTGCACACACTTCACCATAACGACACGTATTTAACCCAGACTTTGAATCCCCCAGTTGGAGCTGAAGGGATGAAAATGAAGACACTGACTTTTACCTTCTGAGCGCGGCGCTTGTCTGATCTCTGGTTCTGGTGATAGATGCGACTGAAGTTCGAGACGATGACTGGGACCGGCAGAGCGATCACCAGCACGCCACTCAGGGAGCAGATGGAGCCGAAGATCTTCCCGGCGATCGTCTTTGGCACCATGTCTCCGTACCTGGAAATGAGACGGATTAGGTGAGAAAAAGTACTGAAATGGATCCACGGTGCGGCCTCGATACACCAGGTATGTTTCCATCCACACGTGTTTGTGGCCATTTCCAATTTGAGCATGACAAAACGTTGTGGAAATGCCAGAGGAAAACTCTCTGCATGTTGGATGAGGCAGAAAAGCTGGAATATTGATAAAGAAATAATAGTTTTAGAATACACCTCAACTTAAGGCAGACTGTAGACAAAGCATGTATATCATGCTGCGTGGTAAAGACACACAAATAAAGAATAATCAGAGGAGACTAATTCATTTCAGTAATGTGTCAAAGCATCAAACCTACTGGAGCTCAATAAATGATGTAATCTTGTCACATCCTCTTATATTTGAGAACATAACGAAGAATGAGTTTCTCTAAAAAGCAATTAAAAAGAAATATGTCAAACACAACGAGCAAGGTTGAATTATTCTAACTGGTGTTGTAAGTATTTATCTTATCTGACTTTGGCAAAGAGCACTCTCTATTTTAGAGCAATATATTTACTTTGTGTCATTTTATTTGAAAGTGTTTTGCCAACAATCCCACCACACATGCACTGTATTTAACGAGCGCATAAAAAACCACCCACTGAGACACGACACCGTCAGTGAGTAAGTACTCAGTGTCCGTCTCACTATAAAGGTAAACCTGAATTAAAAGGAGTTTTTTAATGGCAGCTAAAACACGCTGTTAACACATTATGGACTTTACATTTTCTTAATACAGAAATATAATTAAACCACACGTCCGATAATTCGATTACGCAGGTGACCGGCTGCTTTACCAGGTGACAGAGGCACAGAGATAGGACCGCTGCTATCTTCCCTGCTCAGACTTGGCGTATAAAAGAGCCGTGCCGGTTCAATCCGAGGCCGGGAAGAAGCCAAGTTTGATGCGCTGGCCAAAGCTGTGTGCCGTGACGGAGTTTAGTGGAACAAATGGATTTTTAAATATAGACTTCCAGGACGAGCTCGCGAGCAGCTGGGACATGACATTGGCGACTGACATCGAGTCTAAGTCGTGTGATGTGGGAAACGATGTTTGCCGGTGCTTGATCCGTACCATCTTGAGGGGAAAGAGAGCAATTAGATCAGCGTTTCACCGAGGTTGAGTGTGTTGGGGCTCCTTCCAAAACAGTGGTGAAACACCGGTAGCACACGTCAGGAGTTTTCATGAAACCCAAATTATGACTTGTCTGTTAACTGCATGCCAAATTAATCAGAGCGCAGATGGCCACATTGCTCATAGGTCACCATATGACCGGTTGCTGATGAGCAACTACTTTTAAAAACTGTAGTCATGCGCAGTAACCACTCCACGGGAAACACACCGAGGGCCACATCATTACATCACTTACATCACCACCAAATAACGTCACAGAAAACCATTTGGGCAAAACAGCATCACTGGACTGAATATCATCTGGTTTAGCTCAAATAAAAATAAAAATCAGAAACAGCATGTTCGTGAGTCGCTCACTACTAAGCCCGTTTGTAAACAGTAGGCTCTTGTCAACGTTATCTTCACCTGTCTCTACTCACATGTGTGTGTGTGTGTGTGCACCGATCAGAGGACTTTAATGATGACGAATGACTAACGTGTGAGCAGAGGTGCTCATAATTCTGCAGCGGCACACCTGAATATCAACCTGAAGAGCCAGGTGGTTTGGTATAAGGACAGGAACAGGACGGCCACCTGGTTTGATGAACCATTTGTCGATCAAACTGATTTGAGAACTGAACATCAAGAACATTCAGTGGCATTCTTTGGTCTTTCTATATGAAAACAATACTTCATTTCTGATACAACGGATGCATCCACGCTAATCTCTCCTGCAGCCGCTGTTGTTGTTTTTCGAACAGACGCCTCTCGGGGTCTTCTCGTACACACCTGGGCCACGCCCGTAGCGGCTAGTAGCTCCTCCCACAACGCCAGAGAAGATGAATTTTTCTATGATATGTGATTCCGCCGTTCAAGAACTGAATATACTGTAGATGAAACACTGTTCTGCAAATTGAGGGAATACTGTGCCTAAGACACTATTCTTGTAACCACTCGACGGGCCGTTATCCTCAAGGGCCACTTTTTAAAAAACGGATCGAGCAAAGCGGTTTGATTTTGAATTTGAGTTTCTGTAAAACATTTGCTCTTGTTCAGAGTTTTTTTTTTCCCTCTTCCTCTCTGGCTGTTTTAGTCTCGTTGGGTCCTCTGAATTTCCTCTCCACTGCGTTCTGGACACAACGAGACTCCCGACAGGTAAGGCTTGTGCACTGTTGACCACTGTGCCTCCTGTGGGTGGGTGGTAGCTTTTCAATTGTCAGACTGTTGGGTTTTATTTTTTGGTGAGGGGCCAAAGCTCCCACTCTCCATGCTGCAAAGCGCTTTAATCGCTAGACTTACCTCCTGCTTACTACCCACAAACTGAAGAGCTGGGGGATTATCCCAAACCCAGCCTTCTGCTCTGCCTGAACAAAAAACGTGATATTTATCAAATCCATTTTTCTATTTATTTATTTATTTTTCTTACAAAGTATAGAGGAGCACAAATAATGCAGACCACTATTAATACAAAATTATATGAGACAATATTTTCTATTTTTTCTATTTATGATGGACAACCTTCTGAAATAGTCCAGTTGGAAACATTAAAATGATTGTCTTAACCCTCCTGCCGCCTTCGGGTCAATTTGACCCGATTCAATGTTTGATGTCGGTGTTCTTTCGGTAGTCAACAAACAAACATAAAGTACCTCACACTTAAACTTGGAAAACAATATTAATTCTAATAATTTTCTGGAGATTTTAATAGCTGGGGTCATATTGACCCCAAGGGTAAAATATGTCAGTAAATATAAAGGTTACAGGAGGGTTAAATATTGAATCGGGTCAAATTGACCCGAAGGCAACAGGAGGGTTAAAAAATGATATTCTCTTTTCTCTTCATACACCAAACCCCCTTTTTTCCTGCCTAAAACTTTTTTCCTGATGTTTGAAAACTTGTAATTTGAACTGCAAAGCACACGAGGCAGAAATATGACGGATTATTAACAAGCGATGGATATTTGACCACAGGGCTTGTCGTTATTGTTTCCGAGTCTCGCTGCTGGCTGCCAGACAATCAGACAAATGATTTCACAGTTCTCTCTGCTGACTGTCTGTCAGCTGATGAGAGATGGCACGCTGTTGGCTGTCTATGACTGCTTCGTTGTAATAATGTGACACTTCATACCAACATATGATGTGTTAAAGATCATGAGAACTGCGATACGGTAGCACATGCAAAACTTTGCTCTTTGCTGTGACTTCACAACAGGGTGTCATAATTAATGAAAAAGGACCGACAGCGAAACACTTACATGATGAATAGATAGTTGAGATTTGTACTCTGGAGTTGGCCTTTCATTCACAGCAACCACTTTCTCTGATTATAAACTGTTACTTTGAATTGCTGATGATTTGATTTGATTATTCTTCTGTTGAAAAATTAATCCGCCAATGCCTGAACCTTTGTGCGATGCCACACGGACGCCATTCTACACAATGCTGCATCAAGTACGTGCAAGGCCACATTGCTGGTGGGTTACTTTAGGTGAACGCAGTATTTCAGATCATTTCGATGAAAGATGAAGTAGCTGCTGCAACGATCATTTCCCATAGTTGTTTTATAGTATTTCACATGTTTTAGTGAATGTTGTTTGAATAAATGAACATACAGAATATGAAGTCGTAATTAATTTGATTAAAATGAATAATCTATATAAGTTTGAAATTAAATAACAGTGTAAATTGAGTAAGTTTACAAATACGAAAAATAGGAAGAGCATAAAAATAAAATGAGGAAATTGATTTAGAGACCATCTTTTAGTGGGATCACACTAACGGTCACACCAAATCCTCACAGCGGGGTTCCCTATCCAGACATCATAACCCTCATACTCCTGGCACCTTTCACACCAATATTTAAACAAAGTCTTCATTTGGCTCATCTGTTTGAAAAGATTCTCAAAACCCCCGAATTACATTTTAATGATATTTTTTGACTGACTCAGCCTTTAAGACTGTTCTGTATTTTGTCCATGTCATTGTTCCCAAGTTGTGCCGAGACAATCCTCTTACAGCACCAGTGTGTCTTTTTATCTATTTGTAGCATTTTATAGTGTCCTGTGGGTCATTTTGGTGATTCCCATGACTGTATTATGGCTAAACAGATTTATAAATTTGCATTAGTTTCAGAGCAGTGGGCAGCTGCAGTATGAAATGTCAAGAGTACGAAACTTTCGATTATTCAACTCTTTAGGATTAATTAGGGAGTCAATGTGTTTGTGTATAAATAATGCAAAACACTGCAGGTCAGGAAGGTGCTCGTCTCCCTAGATAGGCAAATGTTGTCAAGTATGGTTTACCTGGATCACAGGATAACAGCTGGTAACCTTTTAAAATCTATACACTGACAGGCAAGTGTAGAGTAAATAAAGTAAACAATGAATTATTCGGGAAAATCCGAAAAGAGTAGTTAAACAATGCAACAAGGCACGACACACAGCAGTGTGGCTATTTGGCCGATAAATGGTCTTCGACAGGGATTAATTACTTGGCTTTTCCCATCTGCCACAGTTTGAAAAAGAGGCCTGTGCGAGTGGAAAAAAATCAATTGTGAGGGAATTTATTCAGCCACGTGTTTTATCTCTCCCAATATCTTGCTTTTTTTGTGCTTTTCATTCAAAGAAACTCAGACGTAGCTTCCGCAGCACGAGAAAGGAACAGCGTGCTCTTGAGACGTCAGTGAGCGGCTGCAAATGAAACAGAATTGACCCGGAGGTGCTGAATGAAGAAGGTACAGCCAAAGCTACTCTATCCATCTGGCTTAATAGTCTTACATTGTTACAGCTGTGATGAGGAACATTATAAAACTGTTATCATGAGAGCAGCTAAAGGACAACACTATTTGTCTTAATCATAGAAGTGTTACTCTGGCTCTGACAGGTGAAGAGCTCACAATGTAATTTGTGATTTCTATTTATTTCTTGAAGATTGATCCCCAATGTGACCTGAAAATGCTCAGAAAAAAACCTAATTGAGAGAGCAGAGTAACTGGTCGTGAAAGTTAACACCCCCCCCCCCCCACACACACACACACACCTACACAGTGTGTCAAAAGCAGAAATCCCCCCAAAAAAGGTTCACAATGTCTCCATTAATTTAACATATCTACATATATACTATTTAGTGTTTTACTGTATGTGTACTGTATGACAGTTAATATTGTCCTGCCAGCTGTTAATGCTCCAGCGAAGTGGGTCCCACAGCTGACGTACTGCTTCCTTTCACCACAGCTGGATTCGCATGAAGTCACAAGATCATTTAGAGAATCGTCGAAGAGACAATTGAAACCACTTTTTTAAAAGTATTCAGAGATCACAGCAGATAAATGAATTAAACGTTGACACTGGTGTGAAAGCTGAGCATTTCAAAAAGATGTGTGAAAATAAAATAAAAGTTTGAGTAAACAGCAAAAGACTCAGGAGCGTTAAATGAGTGTTTTTACTTCACAGATGGGGGGGGTGGGGGCTACGAGCATGCACAAAGCCCTTTATGTCAAGCGGCAAGAAATTAAGCCAATGTAGACGTGCCAAAAGCTGCATTTCCTGTGGCCCCCTTGAGGCTGGCTCCAAAGGTTAGGCCTATTCCGTTAGACCCCCCATGTTAAAATGCCCAACTTTACAGGAGAAATAAATGTTTAAAGCTTGGATCGTAAAACGTTTTCGGTCCCTATATAATTTAAACGGGTGGGTTGTATAAAGATGTGCCATAAAGGCTTAAGGTTGGGCATAAATTACGGAGGGCCTGCTTTGAATTATGGTTGGAAGTCATCTCAGGTCGCTGGCTTCCAGCTTTCTCCTCGAGCCCACCTCTTTGTGCATTTTTTAAAAAGTATCGGCTGTTTCGTCCCTGCTAAGATAGCGACGCTTACTGCCACCCGCTTTGGGCTTCACAATGGCTCTTTAGGTCGCATCACAGAGACTACGTCCATTTTCAAACACTCTTTGCAGTATGCTCCGAAACGCCAGGGGGCGTTCTGACAGTACCAATTACACCAAAGTATGGTGAGGGTGAGTCCCAAGGACAAGTAGAAATAAAACAAAGCATTCAATTTGTTTTGTATAGCCCACAATCACATATTTGCCTGAGAGAGCTTATGTGTACAATCTGTACACGTAAGACATCCTCTGTGCCACGACCTCACATCGGCACAAGAATAACTCCCCCAGAAAACCCCTTTAAAGGGGATGAAAAGGGAATAAACCTACGGGAGAACAATAGAGGAGGATCAGAAGTGCAATAGAAAATCCAAATGTCCTCGATATATAATGAGGTTTAATTTATCTGGAAAAGCTCGTTTAATTAAACATCATAGGAAAACTATTTGGGATTTAGGTGAATAGCTTGCACATGAAAGAAATATTGAAAGTAGCCATTTGATAATAATGGATGATCCATTCGTGTCTTTTAAGGATTAATAAAGAACAAAATCATATAAATCTTCTGATTATGTGGTAAGTAGCCACATCCTGATTGCTTTGTGCCCCTTGCTGTGTGACGCTGCAGGTCAAATAGGTAAACTCTGCATGTTTACATAATCTGCCTTGAATCTAAATAACTCTGCTCTAAACGGGTAATCCCATTATAGATACAAGCGGAGAGTCGTTTGAGGGCCTGGCAAAGTGGATCTCCCAAAGAGGCAAGGAGCGGACATTTGCCAAATAAAACTTGTGTTAAAATATTAATTAATGGATATTGTGAAACAAAATATCACACAAGTACCAATATCAGTACTCTTTAAGTGTTCACCAATACAGTACTTTATTTTAACCCTTTTTTCTCGACTTTATTTGATACTGTGATGTCATAAGAGGAATGGTGATTAATGGGAGGTACATTCCTTCCCGGTGGTTGCAGCAGGGACTACAACCAGCATGACATTCCAGTGTAAAAAACTACAATTCCCACTCAGCAGTGCAGGCGGGCCAAGGCTGCTGCACAGCTGAAAGGGATGAGGCTGATGAGCCCGCAGAGAGCTGGTGTGAGGGTGAAGACAGGATAGGAGCTCAGGAGAGTTCTGATATTATGTTAAAGACAATGAACCAGGAGAAGACTGAAGCACTTATGTTTGTTTTGCACAACGACTTTTGTTGGCGTTAAGTTTACCTTTTTGTTAAGAAGAATCTAATTACAAAAACTTTGAGTTCAAGAAAACCTCGCCTGTCGTCTTGATGTGTGTACCCACGCCTCACCTCACGATCCCGTCCTCTCAAGACATCACAATACGTATAATGTGAAAGGAAACATTCAGTAAAATGCCATCACCACCATCAAATGTATTTTTATTAAACCTGCTACACGTTTGAACATGTTTGTATTTGGTGGCATCTCTGCAGGCTGAACTACCAACTCCATCAAATACACAGAGCTTGACTTCCTCTGACAACAGACTGCATGGCTTGTATAGCTGCCGTGATCGCGGGGCAATCACATTTCGCATTAAATCTAAGAATGCTTGCTGTGATTGGCTGCCAGACAAACACAGATCTAGATCTGGCTACTCAAAGGATCGACTGCAGGTATCTGTTGACTACAGAACATTTGATAGGACAGTGGTTCTCAAATGGGGGTACGTGAGATTTTAAAAAAACATTTAAAATGTAAAATTCATTCAAAACTCCTTAAAACATTGTTATTTGATAAATATTCAATCAAATATATAATTCTATATTTTAAAACCAAAAATTCTTTGCGCGGTTACTTGGCTGAAAAACTATTTCAACGGGAGGTACATCAGTGAAATTGAATGTCGATTCCCAACTGTAATATAATAATCATTATTATTAATATAGATTATATCTCATTTACTTGAACCTTTGCTAAATTTGTATTTTATCTTGAATTTTATTATAAAAAAACAAAATACAGTTGACAGTAAGAGTTGGAGTTGCCGGCATTCAACTATTTTGGTTATCCCTACATGGGTCTCATTTTTGACATGTTTGCGATAATTTCTACCGCTTATGAAAACAAGATACTGGGAAGATTGTAACATTTCTGGACTAAATCTTATCGGAGCGCAAAGTCAAATGCTGCGTTTGATATTTCTGCTGAAAGCTGGTGCTCAATTTAGAATTTGAGTGCGATTACAAATCACCTCACACACTTCCCTTTCTCCGCAAGCAAAGCAGCGTTCAAAGGTCAAACACCTCCCTACAGGACCATTGTGTTTGGTGCTCTTACGACTTTCTCAGAGAGACACAGAAATCAATTTACTCTACAAAAGCTCAACAAAGGCAACATGGCCTCTTTCCAGGGGGACTTCAAGGGTACACAACCTGCTGTATTGATATTTACACACGACCTCACTTTGTGGTTTTTTTACTAAAGGAAAGCAGGTGAATAACAACGGAAACAAGAGGAAAGTAAGAACAGGCGGGAGGGGGGGGGGGGGGGGGAAACAGCCCGATATCTGTTATTAAAGTGTGCAAGCAGTGTGTTATATCAGTGTGTGTGACCTGCTGCCACTGGAAAGAAAGCACCATCCATCATGACCTATGTGAGCTCCTGGCTTAATTAGAAGCTGGTCTAGCTTAAAAGGGAGACTTAACATGAAGGGCAAATTAAGTTTACACAGAAGATATAGGTCAGAGCATGACCTAAGGAGCAGGGAGTTTATCTAAAAGCGTGACTAAAGCTGGTTTAGCTGTTGGCCAAAGGAAGATGTATGAGAGAGAAACAACGGCCTCATGGTAGAAGATAAATTCAATTAAGGCTTCTTTTTTTTAACCTTTATTTACCCAGGTAAGGTTCCCACGCGCATGCATTGTCTTTGTCAACTCCCTGCTTAATATTCATACGGCTACTATCTGTTCTCATCCCAACTCGTCAAATACTGACACTTTCAGGACTTTTCTGTGTAACGGATCCCTGTAGGCTATATGAATTGGCGTGAAACTTACTGCTGGTTTATTTTCTCTCTTTAGGTCAGGGGTCCCCAAACTTTTTCCTGAGAGGGCCACATAACGTTTCCATTGTCTGCTGGAGGGCCAGCCGGGGGGGGGGGGGGGGGGGACGACGACAACATATACAACAACAGGCAATTAACACAAAACAATAAACCTCTCATGGGGTTATTTACACTCTGTGTCACTTCATCGAGCAAACTATGATGCTCCACTCCGGTCACAATAAACACTTGGTTAATGTTGGGAAGTGAAACAAAAATCGCTGCTTAAGATTTCACTCCACCAACATGAAATCTGTTCTCTCCTTCATCCTGCTTGGAAACAGCTGGTGTTTCCAGGGATTGAAAACGCATAATATACATAAATAAACAGTAACATTACTATTCTTGCAGAAAAATTGCCTTTTTTTTAATGATTCCCAAACAACCAAAAGGTCATAACATAAATGTTGAGGGTTTATGAGATGATTGATAGAAGAAGAAAAAAGAACAACTTTGAATGAACTTTAGCACTTATTTAAATAACAAGGTACAATATACAATATCTCACCAAAAAAAGTCCAAAAATAAATTCAGAGAGGAAATATCTCTTTGTTTGAACTGCTCAGATGTTTGAAACATGACAAGAGGCCCAAACTAAACTGACTTTTTGTTAGAGGTCACAAGCAGAAAGGATTGGAAAATACGATCGTAATCTTTGAAAATATGCTGTATTTCATAAGCTTGTCAGTTGAGTTAATGTTAAATCTCCATTTCCCCTCCACCCACCATTGCTCTCTATTAGCACTTCTTCACAATGCTCTCTCTCTCTCGATACAGTTGGATAGGTTTCATCGACAATTTCAGGTACACAATCATCAGAAGTAATGAAGCATGTTGTCCTGAGGATGTGACGGGAGAGACACATTTGCTTTTTGTATTTCACTCGTCTGCACCATCTAGCAGCGTTTGTAGCAAGATTCCAGGAAGTATGTTGTATCGGAGCTGAAACGGGCAACAGAACCAGTGTTGCCATTTTTAAAATTGTGGTTAAAAAGACTTTAATGAAACATTAAGCCTGCTAAACCTTAACAGTGAGTCAATTGCAAACACATAAAATACAGCATTGTCCTGCAGACTTTGGTCTTATTTCTGGTCAGCAGAGGATTTACCGTGTTGTATTATACGAGTGCAGTGAACGGCAGCCGGAGTCATTCAGGCTGAATAATTAACATTTCTGCATGTTTGGAATGTTTCCAAATGATGAAATAGTGAGTAAAAACAGACCAAATATTTGCAAAGCCTAAGTAACTAACTGAGTGTGTTAATCAGGAACAGATATGTATATTTGAGAGAAGAATATTTTCTACATCAAATGTCATCACCTTGTTGATGAATCGTGATGAATATTAGTCTCCTTTGTACTTTCTCATCAATTCAAATACACACTGCAGTATGATTACCCAGTTTACTTATTATCAACATACAGGTATGACTACGCGTATTATTAGTGTGAAGGCTATAATTTGACTTCAGTGTAAACATCTTTGAGATACTGTGAAAGAAACTGCTGCTGTTGTACTATTCAACACATATTCTTCCTTAATATCTACATAAACAATTATATAATAAATTTTATGAAATGGACCATTCTTGAGTACGGAATAGACACACACGAGCGCTTTCCACCTTAATTATCCATATAGTCAGAAAGTATTCTCAGTGATAAGTTATTGCAAACTCTACTCTCTAATTGTGCTTTCCGACAAAAGAATATGACATCTGGTGAGTCTCATAATGTTGGACAAGGGAAGCCACAAATCTATTTTTTTAAATCTCTGCTTGAGTTCTGCTTCTCCTCCTCGCCTTAATCTCCATCACTCGAGGTATCCAGAGGGAAGAGCTGTGGCTCTTGATCAATGGTTTGCAGATTTCTTCAACCGTAGTGTGATTACATTATAATTAGCAGTACATCTGGGGAACTTGCCTCCTGTGTCATTTTGAGGACAAATAAATACAAATGCGACAATGAATAAGCAGGAAGTGCTGTCCTATCATTCCCTCCCAACTGGGCCAACGGGTAATTCTGAGATCAAGCCCCATTACCCGGAGAACTCGGCACTGACTGTGCAGAAACCAGATTACATTTAAAAATACCAAAGGACAGTTGGATAGGACACACAAACCCATTGTCATACACATTGCTTTGATAGTTACGTATTCTGCATCAGCAATTGCATTTTTAGGGAAAGCTGAAAGCCAGTCAAAATGCCTGTGAGTGACATCACTTCATCAACTTGATCTCTTAAAGGTTTAAGTGCCATCCCAAACTGGCTGTGTGAAGTGGAAATGGACAATAATAAACAAAAACAAAAGCAATGCTGACTTTTTATTTTCTAAGAAGAAGCTAGGGACATTTTTAAGTTTCACAAATAATATTTTTTTAATGCTGTAAACCCATCGTAGCCGTAAATAACATTCTGGCTGCAGACAGGCCCAGTGCACTTTAAATTAAAGCGGGCTAACATGAAAACAAACCGAAATATGAACTCAAGTTATTGTGATTCATCCTGAGAGGGACATTAATGTCTTTAAACAAACATCATGGCAATACATTGATTAGTTTCCTGGAAACATCGCGAAAAAAACAAAAATGTCAACCTTATGAAGATGACAAAGGACAAATCAGGAGAGAAGAGTTTGTCTTGCAGATGCCGAGGAGCGTTTGGAGGGAAGGTTCTCCTGTGCCGTTGGACTCGAACCAACAACCTCCCAATTCTCTCTGAGACCGGCTGCTCCTCAAAAGAACATCCTATTATCTACTGCCTTTGGGTTCGAAGGAAACACTTTGTTGTGGCTTTAGACAGACTAATTTTCAATTATCAAGCCTCTCTTTGAAAAGACTATTTTCGTGCCATTACCACACTGCCACTGTAGCTGCATTAATACAAGATAAACACAACACAGACGACTCATAGGGTAGAGAAGTATTGGCAGAAGAAAAGAGAAGAGAAAAAAAAGCGATGATGCGAGTCAGCGAGTAGGACCTGTTATCCACCACAGATGGTCAACCAGACGCAGATGATCACAAGCAAGTACGTTAGATTTATATGATTATGGCCAGCTTTCTGGAGAAGACTCTGCAAACAGCTGATTAATTACATTTCCTCTTCTAATCACAAGATTCTGATCTGAACAACAACCATGGATATTTAAGGGCTGTTTCAACAAAACTAAACAGAGGATACAAATATATACTATTGTGATAGCACAGGCACTAGACAGTCAACATGCGTGACACATGGGAGGTTTGCCTTCAGAGGTTTGTTTGACCCTATAATGTTTTCCTAAATCTAACTAAGAAGACTTGTTTCATAAATCTAAGATCTCTGCCAGAAAACTCTGAAGGCAAACTTTTCACATTTCCATGAGTGCCGCAGGGATGCCATTAAGTGTCAGGCCAACCCCAGAAGTTACCATCACACTGGTTCCCATGATAAAAAGCCAATGAGATTTCTTCCATCGAGTTTGTATTGTTGCAGACAATAAGCCCTGTGGAAAACACACATTTATAAGACTGATCATTGAAATGAACCACACAAGTGTGAATGAATTCGGCAGCAGTAATAAGCTAATGTTAGGTAGTATATAAAATGAGAATTTAAAGGCAAACTAGTCGGCATGATGACGTTTTGTCGTCTTATTTAGCCACTTGATAGCAACAGCCTTTTAAAAAAAAGCAAAATTCACAACAGGAATTTTTAATTATTCTATACATCGTAGAACAAAATGTTCAAATCTTAACCTTGTGTTAACTCCAAATCTTAATTCAGGCATCCAACCTACCCCCCCACACACACAAAAAATCCATCAACTTCGAGAGGAGGGAAACAGAAGTCCAAAAAAGCAAACTCATTTTAGGACTGCTGCAAGACAGATGGTAGCTTTTCAGAAGATGAGACATCTGCTTTGGTGAGCATGAAGAGCTTGTTTTTTTAAAAACAAATTAGTGTTACTTTTAGTGATAGCAATGTGAAGCAGCATCTGCACAAAGCCCTTATTTCACAAAAATACACCCACTATATAGTGAGAGACATAGTTTCACACCTCATTGGACCTCCAGTTGGCTGACAAGAGAGATTCCTAGCAGAGAACAACTGCTGTTTGGATTTACATGTTTACTGTCCAATCACATGACCTCACCAACCACCTTCCCACGTGTCGACCTTCTCTCAGGGTATATCCCTTCTCACGTCCAACGCCCAATAGCTGTCTCTCAATCCGGCTCTATTAGAGAGCGTGAGATGAGAACAGAAATGAAAAAGCTTTCTTTGGGATCTTTTTTAAAAGCCTCCTAAGTAGGTTACAGGAGAAAGTAGGCTAATAGGAAGGCTCAGGAGACCCAAGGAGCTCCTGTTGTATCACTCAAGAGGAGTGGCATCCCACTTCAGGAGGCCGCAGGAAGAGACCAATACAAATGTGGTATTTGTGATGCAGCATAATTGGCCTCATGCACGTCTATGAATATTCTCTCTCAAGGCTAATTTAAGGGAAATACCCTAAATAGGAACAATGTTGAACTTTGTGAGGATTTACAGATAAAAGACACTTTGGTTTTGCAACAAGTGGGGGAAGCCAATGTCTTTAAGAAACATCCCTCAGACACCTCAAAAAACATAGCATTTAATTCCTGCTGTGGCAAATTTTGTCCAATTTAATTTCCTCATTATTTCAGAGGAAGTTATCCTCATAATTAAATTCTAATTACGCATGGAATTTGTAATAGATAAGTGTATTTCTGTGTGGGGCAGCAGATGCAGGGTGTTATGTCGCAGGATTGCATGATAAATGTAATCTTACTCATCGGTAACCCACAGCTTTAATCACAGCATTTTCATTATTCCATTAGCATCCACCCAGGATGTAAAGGGGGAAAAATACTAATTGCAAGTCATGAATGTGTCCTGTATCACTATAATGTTATACACCTCGTGATTTAACAGCGCTGCTCACCTGCTTTTTTGGTTGTTTGACTGCTTCTCCAGATTATGGAAATTGGCTTTCAATATTCTAGCAGGCAAAACTTGTAATCACAAAACTGTGGCTTAATTCTTTTGACAATTGAGATAGAGTCAAACAGATGGGTAAGACATGCAAGAGATCAAGTGCCCCCGACAGGTGTCTATGTTCAGGGGCCGGTATTTCAAAATGATCCACCAGGATTAATCCTCCTGGATTGGATTAAATCCTGATCAGATCCCAAAAACGGGTATTTCAAAGCAAATCTGATCCTGAAAATTCAGATTAGGATTTGGTAATCCAATCCTTTCTTTTATCCGGATTAACCACTGCTGTTGAGTATTTCAAAACTTTGGTGGGAAATCTGGATCAGTTTGATCCTAAAAACCAGGATTATCCTGATCCCACCTCAGAGGTGGATTTGAGGGAGATTACATGAAAAGGTTGGACCAGCCGAAGTGTAACTGTTCCCAAAGTTCATTGTTTGATACAGATATAGCTAGACTGCTGTTTGATCAATGTTTATTTTCTTTGCACATTCCTTTCTTTTTCAGAAAACACAGTGAAAAATGTAAGTAAAAAAAAAAATACAACGTATTCGTTGAAAATCAGTCAAATGTATTTATTAACATGCATTCAGCACACACACTTAATGTTCATAGCCAAAGCTTAAACGGGTATGGCATTTGGAGCAGCTCTGTGTTAACTGGCGTCTTCTCTTTCCACAAACATCTATAAAGAAAACGCATATAAAGGTTTTATCTCTTTTGTTGACAACTGTTTCATAAAAATGCAAATTAATTGAGTTTATTTTGTATAGCCCATTATCACAAATTACACATTTGCCTCAGAGGGCTTTACAAACTGCACACATAGACATCCCTGTCCGAGGACCTCACATCGGAGATATGTACAACACATTTTAAAATCTACACCCAATGCATTGCGAGTAAATGCATTAAAATGTGGATCGCGACATAGACGCTAGCCTCTTTACTAGCGTGTTAGCTCCTTAACACAGAAGTCAATGGAGCAGCGTTAGCTCGCGTTAGCGCGAACTCGGCTTTATTTGACTTCGCCGAGCTATTCTTTCAATTTTGTGCAGATTTACGTAATTTGTTAACTCAATATAGTGATTGCCTTTCATCTTGTTTTAAGACGCATCAATACTGACCAATATTATACTTAGATTTAGAGACAACACTCGTGCCAGCTTCTCCTTTTTTCCGTAAAATGTTCGCTCCGTTTCCGGTTTCCTGTCTGATCCAGGGGGCGGGGACGGATTTGGAAATCCCAATCTGCCGGTATCAGGATCACTCTGATCCAATCCCGCAACGTTTTGAAATACCGGGATGGATCAGGTTGATCCGTGGCTGAGGAAAGGGGGATTTGGTTATCCGGATCATTCTGATCTGGATTACAAATTTTGAAATACCGGCCCCAGGTGACAAAGACCTCTAGTGGCTTGAGTGAGTATGACAGGATTACGACAGTGAATCTTGTTTTTCTTATATTAAAAACATGCATGATTGGTTCAGAACGATATGTTTATTATCTTCACCACCACAAAGCTCCCATGACCCTTTGTCCCTAAACAGCAAACTGTGTCCATAGCGTTGCCGCTTCATAAAAACAATCTGTTTCTCAAAGGGGATTTGGAACAGTTTTAAAAAGGCACAGACACATAATGTTGCTCTGCTGATAATTAGAGACAACCAATGTTTCACAGGCAGAATCAAACAGCAGGGCGAGTGTGTTCAAACACTTCAACACACTCGATCACTCTATCCTGGACACTTTCACCTGCTGACAATACACTTTAATCACTACCTTGTATATATTTATATGTGTATAAATATATGTAAATATATATATGTATATATATATGTGTGTATATGTGTGTATATCAGAATCAGAATCAGAATCCGTTTATTTCCAGGAATGTTTACACAAACGAGGAATTTTTTTTGGCGAAAGGTGCAACATTTGACATGACAAACAACAATCAACGCGACAGCAACAGTGCAAAGTGTGTATTGACTTAAGTACAAGATAAGATAAAGATGAATAAAGATAAACAAATAAGATAAAGATAAACAAAGATAAACAAATAACGTTAAAGTGTTTAGGTGTGTGTTTAAGTTAAAGTGTATGTTACATGTGACGTGTGTTTAAGTTAAAAGTGCATGTTAAAGTGACATGTGTGTGGAGGAGGCCTCCAGGAGTGAAGAAGAAGGAGGGAGGAGGAGTAGGAAGAAGAAGAAGAAGAAGAAGAAGAAGAAGAAGAAGGAGGAGGAGAAGGAAGAGGAAGGAGGAGAGAGGAAGGAGGAAGAAGAGGAGGTAGTCCTGGGGGTGACAGTCAGTCAGTGGGGGACCCGGGCTCCATTGATGAGCCCGACTGCCGACGGGAAAAAGATTTTGGTGTGGCGGGAGGTCTTTGTCCTGATGGACCGCAGCCTCCTTCCAGAGGGGAGGGACTCGAACAGGGAGTGACCAGGATGGGAGGGGTCAGCGACAATCCTTCTGGCCCGCTTCAGTGACCTGGAAGTGAACAGGACCTGGAGGGAAGGCAGATTGCAGCCAATAACCCTCTCGGCCGAGCGGATGATGCTCTGCAGCCTACACTTGTCTTTGGCCGTGGCTGCAGGGTGATGGAGGAGCAGATGATGGACTCAACGATGGCCGTGTAGAAGTGTACCATCATTTTCCCTGGCAGGTTGAATTTCCTCAGCTGCCTCAGGAAGAACATCCTCTGCTGGGCCTTCTTGGTGATGGAGCTGACGTTCAGCTCCCACTTGAGGACCTGGGTCATGATGGAGCCCAGGAAGCAGAAGGACTCCACAGCGTCGACGGGGGAGTCACACAGGATGAGAGGGGCGGGTGGGGCTGCATTCTTCCTGTAATCCACAACCATCTCCATATATCTCTATATATGTGTGTATATATATATGTATATATATATATATATATATTAATATATATCTATATATACATATATATGTACTATATATATACACATATATACACATATATATACATATATATGTGTACATATACATATATATATATTTATATATATTGTATTCCTCTGTATATTTAATAGTGTTATTGTATTTTCTATTTTTCTTCTTCTTTTCTATTAATGCTCTAATGTGCACCCGCTGCTGTGATCCTGCAATGTCCCACTGTGGGACAAATAAAGGAATATCTTATCTTATCTTATCTTTGACTCGTTATATGGTAGACTTCTTTAACTAGGCCACCATACGCAAAACCGATGCTTACAATTGGAATAACAAATAATGATGTGCTTTGCCCATCACTGCATCTCCCATTGGCAACCATGTAACAAAATGTAATGTAAGACAGTTTATTAGGTCAAGTACACGCATTGAACACTTTGATACTACTTAAATGCCTATTATGTATTAAATCAGAATCAAGTGGAACAAAAAACCCTCTGATCTCATCAAGAGGAAATGTTTCACAGTTCAAATGAAGTTAAACTTCCAGATATAGATTGTAAATCAAGTCTCTAAATGTGTTAAAGACCGTTGACTTTGATAGCAATGAATGGAGAACTGCACACGTCTTGCTAGAAGTGGAACAGCGGGAAATGTTCACTGCGTGATCGCCTCGTTTCCGATGGACTCCGTCTCTCTACGATCTGTCTTTTAACGTTACAAATGTAGAACGAGGGATGACGAATCCTGTTTAGAGACAACTGTTAAGAGTCCGCAGGGACCAAACAAAAATTAGCCTTCGTAAAGTTGTCATTAGACAGAAGCACATTTTAACAAGTTAACATTTATTCAAGCAAAGTTTATTGAATTCAATTAAATTCAGTGTATTTTGTATAGCCCATAATCGGAAATAACAAATTTGCCTCAGAGGGTTTTACAATCTGATCACAGACAACCTCACATCGGATCAGGAGAAACTCCCAAAAGAAATAGAAAAAAAACCTTCAAAAGAGCAATTATTATTTCAAGCTATTAATCCAGATAACATGTGGGTGCTGAGAGCCTGGATTTAGCAACTGGATTATTTAAGAAGCCTCTGTTTCACTTTACTAGGCAAACAAAAGTCAGCAAAACAGAGAAGAGGTCCTTAAATTAGATATCTTAGTTAAAATCTGGAGAAAAAGATAGGATCTAATTAAATGATAACGGTACAAGTTGTTCAGTTGTTGTTTCTTCATGAGGGACATAACTAATGAGAACAGAACTACAAGTCCACAAAGAAACGAGAGCATCATGCTTGAACTGCACAAACAAGGCTGTTTTTTTTATAAACAAAACAGAATTATGCCTAGTTCTTAAAAACTCCTATTCAGGCTATTCCACTGGAATAAAACCAAAAGGCAACACACTTGCTTGTAAGATTGTTGTTGAAAAAAAGAAAAAAGAAAACAGCTTGCCCGGCATGAATGCAAAAATATTATTATATTTTTCTTCCAAAGATCAGAAATGCATAAATAATGTTGCTGGAAATTTCATCATAAAGTCAACCGAAAACATACTTTCGGAAATATGTTGCATTTCAGTGATTTTCTCATTTAATGTTAGAAAACTGATTTGAAAGCCACGAAAGAGAAATGTCAAATCATTTCCCACCAAATGAGTCATGAATACGGTGCATGGATATGATATCAAAGTGGTAAAAATATATTTAGATATCAGTAGCTTGTACTGCTTAATGAGATGTTTGGGCATTGCACATGTGTATATAGACACGGTATCAACAAAATCTTTTTTGGTAAGGGTGAAACTAATTATTTCCAGCACTGTGGTTTAATAAAGACATATGGAGCACCCCACCCACAAGCATTCAGCTCATTCTCAGCAGTAATGACTTTCTTTCCTCTGATGTTCCTAATTAAGGCATTTTTCCCTTTTTGGTTCAGTAAAATGTGCGGGCTGATTGAATTCACAACAGGATGACAAAATAAAACAAGACACTTGCAGAGAGCTCTTTTGAACATGAAGACTAAAGTGGTAACAGAATCAGTTTCATCTAGCAAAAAAAAAAAAAAAAAAGATTTTTCTTCTTTTATTTTCAGCTATTTAATTATATAGCTACATGGCTCATTTACAGACCTCGATCTGGAGAACCAAATATAAAAAACATGTATCCATGCCTCTTCAGTTTCAAAACCTGTATTTTTACACATAATAATGCCCCTAGAGAATCAATATTCAAGGTGCTCATTTATGGCTGCATGCTCAAAGGCCCCACATGATTGCAGGTTCTCACACTTTCTCAAAATACATTTTAAAATTCTGTTTGATACTGCTATGGATTGATTGCTGACTCCTCAATCACTCATCCCAACCGCAAGGTTCCGCCAGTTACTCCATGCGATGTGCGAGTGAAAAACATGCCTGTATACAATTGTAGTCTAAACGTGAGGTTATAAACATGACGTGAGGTTATAGTCTGATACACTTGTGGTGTAAACATGAGGTTATAAACATGTCTGATACACTTGTGGTGTAAACACCGGGTTAGACACTTAATCTATTAATACAAATCTTCACTCTACTGAGTTCACCTTTCTGGTACTGTATTTCCTATATTTTTAATCTGCAAACATTTTAGTTTGGAAACCACTAGCATGTTTACAAATGTTGTGTAACCCGGTATACAGGGCATTACTCATGTGAGCTTTTTAGACATGTTGTGTAGTCTTAGCTGAATCTATTATTTGTGTGTGTGTGAGGGTAAAAGAGAATGGGATGCGTTAGATGTCTGGGTACTCCTGCCCCCCCCCCCCCCCTAGGATGCTGTCTCTTTGAAGAGGTGCGAGCTGTAACACCTTGGGGTGTTCGCCCTTCAGCTTAAAGGTGGTCCATGTGAAAGTCAGATCGGAGTGGCTCACTTCCTCTCGTGCTTGTAAAATCAGGGTGAATGTTGTGATGGATGGTCCGGCTACAGGTTGTATGTCAGTATGTAGCAGTCAGGCAGAAAGCTACAGCCAGGGTCGACAATTTATTACCCTGCAGAAACTAATGCAGTCTAGGGCAACAACCTGCTATAAATCTTTGTTGTTTCAGAGAGGTGTCTGCGAGTCAACATTAGGGTCAATTTAGAGGCTTTTTTGTGTGTGTGGTGCTATTGAAGTATATTTTATTTGACTGTTTTTCTTAGATTGCTCGACCCCACATAGGGTAGACATATTATGTTACCATTTTACAGTTTTTTCATTGTCCAAATAATTCATTCTCTGCAAATAAAATCTAACAAATCTAGTTGTTGAAATATTTATTGGAAAAATGTGTAGACAGTGTGTTGCTTTGAACATTTGTTTGAATATTTCATGATATATTGAATAAATTCGGTAATATGATATAATATTATTATTATAGAATATTATAAATTATATATATATATATATATATATGGTTAAAATCCCTAGATATATATATATATACTGTATATGGATTTTAACCATATCGCCCAGCCCTTCTGTATGACTGATGCTCTCGATAACTTACTAGAGAACACCTATCCATCTTCTTTTAGTCTGGATGATGCTGTTTTTCTTCAGAAGTGGGGAAACACATCACTGGTGAAAGAACGTACACAACCCGAAATCTTAACCACAGCTATTAATGCATATATAGCATATAGTGTAGGGTAATCTTATCTGATATGTCGCAAAAAGGCTAAGAAAAAAGAAAACAATTTTTTCAGCAGTTGGAGCCCGTTCTCAGATGGCTTTATCTGTTATGAAATATTTAAATGAATCTGATTAGACTATCTGAAATTCAATATCTGCATCGTAACACTAAGAAATAAGGAGTGATTTTCACGACGGCAGTTTGATTAGTCTAATATTATCACAGATGAGGTCACTTGGCAGTGATTGCGGCAGACATTTCAAATCAGTAAGAAAAGCGTTAGCCAGCTAAATTTGAGGCAGAACAACTTCAACCCAGACACGTATTTTGTTATGATGTCAGTTTCAGGTAATTCCAAGACGAGTCCCATCTGTTTGTGCTTGTCTCTCTGTGTTCTGGGCCTTTAAACTAAACATTTGTACTCCGCCGTTTCCCCGGGCAAACATCTGCTCAGCTGTGATAGGTTTTAAATATTAGGCAGCATCGCTTCCCCAAGCTACTTGGAAGGGGCAAAATAAATTACATTTGACATCTTCCATCGGGGGTGATGATTTTGCACCAGCAAAAGAAACAGTGTTTATTTTCTTATGTTATTTGCATACTAGTTGAGTTCCTTTTTTTCCCGCTCAGCGAGAAGTGTGACTCTCCCGTGAATGAATGAACACGAAATATAATTACAGTGTTGTGGCTTTCCTGCTGGTGTCCCTGTGGTTTTCACCATTTCGCTTGAATCTCTCACCTTGCATTTCATTCCACTCTCTTCATCCCCCCAATCCCTCTCTCCCGATGACTCCCTCCACCAGCAGAAGTGCCAGCCATATACGTAGGATCAATGTGAGCCAGCCAAGAAGGAAAGGAAATTTACATTTGATCCACATGTGTTGAATACAGATGGCTTCCTGCCTCTCTCCTTTTACTGAAGGCCTAGATTTGTCTTTTTAAATACTATATTATATATGGAATATGCTATTACTGCTTACATGCTTAACATTTCTAATTAGATAGCTGAAAGGGTTTCGGAATAATGAATGGCTAATGTTTAACTTAAATGGGAAAGACATTTTAGCAGCTACTGAAATGATATTTGGTTTTCTCTGTCCTCAGGAAAAGTGTGGACTGAACTTGAAGCCCTGAATGGCTAAATCATAATACCAGAGAAGGAAAGGGACCTGATTCACCGCTATATCAATTTCTAACATTACACAGGGGAAATTTACAAGAAATCATCGAAATGGTAGAAAAAAATAGCTCGTCATTTTCACAACCCGGACAAAATCTTTTTTACTTGTTCCCCCGAACAAAAAGTAGCCGCAGTCATCACTTATAGGTCCGTGTGTTCTGAACTCAGTTTACCTCGAGCAATATGCAATGCAGATGTCGCCTCTGTTGATTCGTGTCAGCGGGACTCGTTGCTCATAATCAGTGTGTGAATCTTAATAAACATAATAAGTTCTTCCTTTGCCGATTCCGATGGAAAAGAAAGCACATTTAAATTTTTCTTTACAAATTTCATTTAGATGGAGCACAATGAAAAATAATTAAATTAATCTTTTCACTGGATTGCCCCAAATAGATCAGATCAAACCAAATCAACCATGTGTTCTTATTTAGGAACCACGTCAACAGTTTCTCCTAAATTTTCCTAGTTGAGAAAGCACTTACTAAATATATTTACTTTACTAACAGCATCACATGTTAGGAGATGCTTCTGCATGCGATTAGACTTGTGCAAATATGAGATATTATCGGTTTACAACGGTTACAAAGGGTCTGATCAGTTATCAGTCGGTTGGTCTAGTTGCGCAGAGTTTAGACAGATAGTAAAATCCATCCATGAGGGTTTTACATTTTTTAGCCACACCATCTTGTATAGCAGCTAATGTTCTGCAACATGAGGCTTTATAGGCACACAACCACGACGTGGAGAGAAATGTACTTCTAATTATAAATCATAAAGGTTAACATGTTATCCTTCTCTTTCCCACCTGGATCCGTTGGTTTAGAGACCTGCGTGAACTCGGACTATTATGTTACAAACACTGTTGCGCGTTATCTTTTTCGTCGAGCTTCACAACATTTCTATATTCAGGGCCACGCTCAATACATTCAGTGCTTCAGCTCTGGCAAAATGACCTGGGCGACACCGACAAAGAACAGCGGCCTTTGTGCCGGGGCGGAGCCTTGGACCGCCGAGAGTCCGTGACACAATTCAACCCCTTGATTATATGCAACAATCTCATTTTGTAGAGGTCAAACATCACGGTGTGTTTTGCAGGCTGCTGGTAACGTCTTGGCATCTGTAGGAATGCGGACAAGGAGAGGCGCACACCAACAGGATGGAGATCCATAAACGAGGAAGGACCTCGGATGGATAAGATGCTTCCAGTGAGGCGAATATGTATTCAATATATCAACTTCCAATGTAGCTATTGATATGAAATGTAACCAGAAAATAGTATTATCTCAATAAAACGTAGGTGTGAATCTCACTCTTACGTGTCAATTATGATTTACCTGTAAACGGTTAGAGTGCACAACGATTCTCCATTTTGTACATTACTGCACATGACTACATTTTCATGAATTAATACAGTTGGATAAATATGAACTCTCTTTTTTTATTATTTGGTGCATTCAAAAACACTGCATTAATTAGCCTAGTGTCGAGCAGACGTGTCCTTACTCGTGGCTCTTGTACTCGAGCTTAGTTTGAGTCACTAAGTCTCCCGACAGAACAACAGCCCATTTTAATTTCGACCTGCAAGCAAGTTTATCTTCAGGCCAACGTTGTGGAAACAGAGCAGCTAATAGTGTAGCAAGAGCAACAAGTTAGGGGAGTGCCGTCTCTGCTGCACAAACACACACACACACACACACACACACACACACACACACACACACACACACACACACACACACACACTGAGGGCAAAGCCCGCCCTCTGTGAAACGCAACAGTCAGAGAAAGAAACGTGAAATGTCAACATTCTAATCCATACAAAAAAAAATGTTGTGCGAAATAGTGGAATGACAGACTAAAAATATATGAACACACTAACTGACATGTATTCATCACTGTAGTTTGCAGTAACATCTTCATGACGCTTCCTGTACAAAGTAACTCATAATATTTGGCCAATTCGTTCACATAAACCATCTTTAAGTCTTAAACTTCTGTTCTTGGGGCCCACCAGTGAAACTTCATCTTCAGAAGCGAAACTTCATCTTCAGAAGTGAAACTTAATGTCTGCACTATCCTCATTTCCATATGCATCATAGTGCCAAACTGCATTTATTCACCTACATTAACTTTCACTTACAGCACTCCCGAGAACAGCAGTGTGGTCACTCTTAGTTACTCTTTGCTGTGGTAATGATGTCCCTGGTGGAAAGTCAAACTCAACCAACTATATACTTGCACAAAGTCATTCAAATATGAATCGGTTGAAACTCTTCAAGACAGCTTGCCGGTTACGGCAGAGCTATAGTTCTGACGTACGTTTTTGAATTAAAAAACCCTCCTATTTCCGTTGGCACTCTGCCAGGCGCCTGTCTTGAAGTATGGCAGAGAGCAAGATGTCCGTTGTCGTCAATCGAGATGAGTTCTAACTCCCTGACAGGATGGGAACTTGAGAGCATTGCAGGTGATGCTTAAGAGGCGAGGTAAAAAAATAAAAAAAAGCTGAGTATCAGGCTGAATTTGATCAAATCAGTTCCTCAATACCTGGAGGCATGAGGTGAGGAGATGATAGAAATAACTAGCCAGTAAAGAGAAAAGGGAAACTTCTACATCTGTATGAAAGAAAAAAGGGAAACTGTTGTATGAAAACAAAAGTAAACACAAATCTAACATTTTTGCACAGCAGTCAGAAAGGAACTGTTATCCACCCTTTGAACCTCCTGACATACGTCACTTCTCTCTCGCCCATCCTCCTCCTGCTTTGATCTCATATAGAGGCCCGGGGAGAGAGAGCAGAGCATGTTTCAGCTATTCAGAGCTCTCCACAGCGGGGGAGTCTACAGCCCGACTTACCCCCCAGTCCCACTCAGACTTTGAGGATTCACTTCACGACCTTTCAAACTGACCTTAACCTTGAGCCACCGGCAGAAAAGACGCGAGAGGACGAGCTCCCCGTTTCTCTGCCTTTTCACGAAAGCCTCCATCAGCAAAACGTTTTTCAGTGCAGTCGATACAAGCAGAGGGTTCCTGGTCAGAATGGACTCCGCTTTTAGACCACACAGAGTAAACAAAGCTCAGAGTCGACATGCACAGCCATGCTCGCTGCTCTGGGAGACTGTACTTGGGTGTCGCGGTGTTTTGAGCTAAATGTTGACCATTTACACGCTCACAGTTAGCAGCACAAGGTTTTACCACATTTAACATCATCATTTAACATGCTAGCAACAGTAGTGTCACTACAGTTTAGGTTTAGTTTATTCACGAGAAGGGACCGAGCGACTAGAATCGGCCAAAAGGCTGTTTTTATCTTTAATCCCTGGGCAAGATGGAACAAACATCTTTCTATAATAGGTACAAACAGAAACAAGAAGAGGGCATGCAGTTTAATAGTCTTCTCAAAATGCAGCAGAACCCAAACAAAACATATTAATTGGTAAAGGTCACACAGTTGTTAAACGCAGCAGAAGCAGTAATGACATTTAACTTACACATATTAAAACCGACAAGAAGGACGTGACAGCGACAGCAAAAGGAAAGTGAAGGGCTGATATGCTATGTATTTATCCTCCATGGTTTTAATTGGTTACTGAAAGTTTGATAAGTGTTCAGTCTGGAATTATATTCCAGTCTCATGAACCTCTGACAGTCCACAACGGAATAGTGCAATCGCCTTTTAGAGCCCCCCTAGCGAAATGATTAGTATGAGTTCTTCTTTTGACATAGTGGAGGCTACAAGTGGTGGTGGAGGTTCGTCATGGATGACGTCCAAGCAGAAATTTGCATATTTGAATAGGTCATCCCAACTAAAAATATGATACTATTTAGAATTGGGCAGGAATGGAAGTGCTTACATTTTTTTATCTAGTGTTTTAATTGCTTGCTTGTATCGTGATTCGAGTGGTTTCAGTGTCATATCGTTGGCCTGTGGCGAGTAGTTCAGATGAGCGGAAATCGTGTCCTGTAGAAACAACTATCAGCCTCTTCTAGGTGGTGTGCATGGTTAGTTAGTCCTGATGGCCAGGTGGCCCCTGCCATCAGTGTGTGAATGACAGGTAGTGTTAAGTACAATTCCAATTACCATTCCGATTACTCTGTAGAAATGGGATCTCTCGATAATTAGAACAATGTGTTCGCTCAAACTGGAACCGTTTGTAACACCCTGTTCTGTTTCTCCTGTGTTCCGTGTCTCCTATGTCTCCTCTGTGTCTTCTCTGTCTTGATTGTTTAATTCCCTGCACCTGCCCTCAGCCACTCTTGTCTCGTTACTCTCTGATGTCGTACACCTGTGTTTCCCCCCCTATATATTCTGTCAGTCTTTCCCTTGTCTGCTGTCGGATTGTCGTCTCTAGTTCCGTGTCTTTTTCCCGTCGTCCTGTCTGTCGTATCTGATCCTGCCTGCCTGCCCTGACCGACGATCCTTGTAAACTGTTTTGCCTCATTAAAGAGTGCTTTTTTGTTATTACCTTCGCATTGAAAATGCCGGAAGGTTATGTTTTGATCGCCGTGTATTTATTTATTTGTATGCGTGTTATTCGCAAAACTCAAAAAGTATTGAACCGAATCGCATGAAATTTGGTGGGATGACTGTTTATTATCCGGGGACCAGTTGATGAGATTTTGGGATCGATCGGGTCAAGGTCAAAGGTCATGAACAGGTCAAAATCTTTCGCAGAACTCAAAAAGTATTGAACCGAATCGCATGAAATTTGGTGGGATGATTGTTTATTATCCGGGGACCAGTTGATTAGATTTTGGGATCGATCGGGTCAAAGGTCAAGGGTCATGAACAGGTCAAATCTTCTTGAATCACATGGAATTTGGTGGGATGATTGGTTATTATCCAGGGACCATTTGATTAGATTTTGGGATCAATCGGGTCAAAGGTCAAGGACATGGAAAGGTCAAAATCTTTTTTTTTACCATAGCACGATAAATTTTTGTCCAATTGGCATGCAACTAATGCCAAAATGTTCATAATTCAATGCCCAATCTTGTGATATGCGAAGGTATGCGCTCTACCGAGTGCCCGTTCTAGTTTATATTGCGTCCAGCCTGTCTCTCTGTGCCTGAGCCTCACCCCGTCACAAAGACCGGACAGAAAACAATTAAGACAGAGAAGACACAGAGGAGACACGGAACACAGGAGAAACAGAACCGGGTATTACAGTTTACATGTTTCTTTAACATGTGGAGGAGATCTTTGAACCCACCCGCTCCTGTCTGTACAACAGTTGATGGCAATCTATGCAGTAATTGTTGAAATATTTCAGCATGAACCAAAGTGACCATCCGTCATCACCCATAGACCATGAACCCAATTGTTGGTTCAGGTTGAACTGGTTTGTTTTCCTGTGAAAATGAAGGCTTTCAGAAGAGGATAATTGCCTTTCTACAAATACTCAAACACAGAGAGACCCTCTGTGGTCACGATAAATTGGGCTTAGCATTGTTGTAACACAGACAATAGGAACCAACTTTAAGTTTGTTCTCATCCGCTCCGTTGAAAGGCAAGCGGCGACCACCGAAATCAAATAACTCAGTCAACCTTTGCCACCACTCACACACACACAGAGTGCAATTCACCTAGAACAAGGCCCTGTAATTTACAAATCACCTTTGTTTAGCTGTCCGGGGGTGTCTTTGGTGTCCAGCTGTCAGCGACTGAAAGAGACGTTTGTTCACCGCAATCAAACGGAGCGAGCAGAAGCACTGCAGATTCCACAAATTATGAGCCACTTAGCTGCACCTTTCCCTCCATTAGGCATCGAGGATCAAGGCTCTATTAGATACAGAGAATGAGGAATGAATAGCGTATTTATTATTGTCTACAAAGGGAACGTCTTAGGACATACAGAGGAGTTAGTAGTAAATAAAGGTCCATTTTCTCTCACCAGCGTGGAAACCAAACCACAGCGTTCCGTTATATTATCGAGTAATTTATTTTGATTTAGACTTGACACATGAATACAATTACCCTTTTAACAACACTAGTTGGCATCTTATCTCTAAGTTCAACAACAACAACAAAGCAGCGAGACAATAGCCGATAAGACTTCTTTAGAACAATCCCTGCAGGTTGTGTTGCTTGTGTGTAGCAGTCAGTCCCCCAGACCGGACCCTGTCCCGGGTGAGCCGCTGTAATCCACGTTGGCTTTGGCTAATCAAAAACATGCAAGCCCACATTCCTGGTATTACATTATAAGATGATTTTCCTCAGGGAAGATAAAAAAAGATTTGCCACCATGATAGCTTTCTAGTTTCAGAGCTGTGCAGTTCCTGGTATAAGCCTTCAAATGTATTGCTCTGAAACTCAAACTGGGTATGACTGGATATTATTTAAGATCTCGTCAATCCTTCAAATAAGATGCCCCCACCTGCCCAGCCCATTATTCAAAAGCTGGGCATAACGTCCACTAGCCTGCAGCATATACAGTATATTCTATATCAGACTACACAGCATATTTGAGACAGTTATAGTATCTTATTCATTTAAAGCCATTAGTTGATTGGACACATTTGTCTTTACTGAGATATTAACGACATGAACGCAGCACGACAAACCTCATTTCTTCTCATCATGTGGAGTTTGTGATGAGTCGAGGCTCTCGGTGTCAGCAGTCACAGGCAACAGCACATCGAAACTCAGACCACATTGAACCCACGGGGACTACAGAGGTCATGGAGGTCTCCGGAGGACCACTGAGGAGGTCCTCATCTGGCTCCCGGGGGACCCGAGCCTTGTGATTGCACCATGATAGCATATGTACGCCACAGATTTAAACATTCACTTTTGTCTGCAGCGCTTTAGTTAACACCGATGTGGCTTTCGGTTTCATTTCGGTTTGAGATTTTTTATGTTCCATCATCACTCCATGTCAGTGTCTTTTGTTTTCATCTGGAAGTTTTTTTTGCAGCTGCTTATGACCAATTTAGGCCCCTGAGATTGTATTTCTCTCTTTAGCCTGATGGAATTGAGGATGCGATTTGATTGGCTGCAACTGCACACCCATGTCATAACGAAATCTAGGGCACATATGGCGTGTTATTATTTAATTTCTTACTGTCGTAAAGAGGGCAAAGGGACAATGGAATTGGTAAAAGCAAAGCATATTAGTACTATCTAGGCTACTAATCTTTATTTTGTATCAAATTCCTCATAACAATAACACATTGTTTCTGAAATTGCTGGAAAATAAATAGATACAATTTTTTACATGTACTGTTTTATCATTTGCAAGTTTCACAAATTAATGATAATAAGGGCAAACTCGTGAGCTAAAATCCACGCATCATAATGACCATATGAGGTTTTTTTGGTACGATTTTTAAGAGACCAAAATAGACCATGTATTTCAACAGATTTCGCTGATAGAATGAAACTGATATATGTTCCATGTATGTATCTGGCCCTTTAAAACCATGGCGGACATTGGGAAGACGTGAAATTCAGGTGTGAGGAAGTTAAATTTTAGCGTATCGGATTTCACATTTCACAAATGGCGGTGCCTTTCGGTCTCCTATTGGCTCACAGTGCTGTCAATCTTGTCTTTCTTGGTACCGATCGATTCTATTGGCTCTAAGGATTCCAAAGACGTGTTGTTTTTTTAAAATCCGCCCTTCCTCGGTGGAGATATCTGCCTGGGTAAAGCTCTGGAACCAGCGAGAGGAAAATGATCATTACGCAGGAGGACGCATTCGCACAGCACCACTTTGTTTTATCGTTCTTTTATCTTTGGTTTACTGTTGAAAAGCCAAAGACTGATGTATTTGGATGTATTGAACACCAAAAGTAATATACAAGTGAAAATTCAAATGGCACAGATGGTGCTCAAATGTGCCAAATGTGTTCATTTTTAAGACCTCGCCTAAATTCTCTTTACTAAAAACTCTCTAATTATTGTTCTGCTTCACTTTTTACTAGTCAAACTTTGCAGAGAGACTGTTCACATGTTGTGCTATTATCTTTGTCAGTTTAAACCTTTGCTGTGCATCCTTCGATGACATAATCATTCTGAAAGTACTTTTTTTTCCAAGGCAAACCTGAAACTTCAATTTTTTATGTGTTTCATCTTTATTTACTTTTAACCAGTAACATATATACTAATATTTACACATCTGAACAAAAGCTCACATTTATTATAACTACAACATTATTCAAATAGCTTTTGTTTTTGCAGAGATACACCCTTTTTAGTTTGGGTATGTTATTTCGAGCAGAAACCTAAAAAATAGGCTTTTTAAAATTATTTTAAACTCCATATCAAAACTAATAACAAAGAAGTCTCCCGGATCACACACTCTCACTTAATGTTGAAATATATTACTCTCTTCCTGTGGAGAGGCAAAAAACGCAAATTAATTTCATGTATGCTAATGTATTGCCACTATATATACAGTGGTCTATTCTAAGTTAGTAAAGTGGATTATGAGTGTGAACATTGCATCATGCTATCGAGAACTTCACAACTGATCAACCTGATGGATTCAACCCGACCTGGAAACAACTTCTTCTGTTGTTTATCATCCTCAGCAAAATATTGTTTCTATTTTCCCACTTATCGTTAGTATTGGGCTAATTAACTTGTGTTGTGAGAAAAATTCATTAATTTTTAAGCCCTGATTACACTTTATTTCTTGTTTGATTTCATAAGGATTTCAAACCCCAAATGCACAGGTTATTATTTATTTCTTTGTGGAAGAAAATTGAATTGGTGTGATGTTCGTCTGGAGTTTGAACCATGAGATTACAAACACTGCCATTCACGACAGCAGCTCATTTTTATATTATAGCAATTTAGCTAAGCCCTTAATGCTCTCAGCTCATCTACAGAAGTCTTTGAATGCAACAAAATTACAGAATTAAATATTTCTGTTGCCGTTAACCTCTCGTGCTTTTCTGGATTCCAGCCATTGTGGCATCTTAAAAATGGCGATGCCTGGCTGTGGTCCTATTTCGTGTTCATGTGTTGTGTGGTTGGAGCATTAGTTCCAGGACTGTTTTGTTGATATATGATTAAAGAAATACATACACAGTATAACCAACTAATTATATCGGAACCCTGCAACAAAAACAATATTAAGGAGCAAAGTGCCCACAGGATGCCACCTGCACACGAAAAAATTAACATTAAAATCCTCCTCCAGATCTGTTATGACATCAGGCATTGTGATGTTTAAGTCCTCCCTAATGTAGAATTACATTAGCATTCCATTTCATAGAGTAAATGCTCAAGGCTCAAGGTATCATTAGCTCTCTGCACCACGTATGGGATTGTTTGTATTGGACACAAATAATGCAATGATCACTTTGATCTTCAGCTGAAGCAGTTAACATTACTGCTGTTTGCTTGTTGTTTGAAACCGGTCGTTTCATGAACGATTAAATGTCAGATCTAATGTGTTTCTGAGCATCTGCTGGAGCTGCTTTATCTCGCTGTCTGTTTGCTATGGGAGTTTCACCACCGGTTCATCGCGATGAGAGCAAGTTGGGTCTAATTGCAGAATTAGGAGTATAAGGAGTGGCAGAAGGGGAGCGAGACGGACAGAGAAACAGCCTATGGGTGAAGAGTTTGGAGTTGGTGATTTCAACGAGTTCATTTGAAAGCCTGAAATATTCATTGTGCTCGAGTGGTCATCTTGTGGCTCACTCATAAAAAGGTCTGAGCCATCGTCATCACACTTAACCATTAAGCACTAGATACTGTAGATGTGGTATACTAAATCAAATGAGACGGCACGATGAAGGACATAAAGCATATGGATGCTCAAAGTGATAATCAGTTATGGAACAACATGTGTGGCCCTTCTGAAGTGGCCCAGATGTTGCACCCACGGAGTGTTGTGCATATGTGCTCTAAGTAATTATCATGGGTGAATGAACATAATAAATATCCTTTCTTTAGGCAGTAAACAGTACATTTGGAGTTTTTACTAGCAGAGTACATCCAGATTTGTGCAGGTAAAATGTTTTGGATCATATATTTTACTGGAAGATGTTTCTGTTTAAAGTTGCAAAATATGGGAGTGAATGAAAAAAATATAGAAAAATACATATGTCGCTGCATCTGTTTTATCATTGTGTGAAAGAAAATTCATAACATTTATGAAAATGTCAACTCTTTAAGGCTTTGAGTTAATCTGCCCACTCCAACAAGTTCAAGCCCACTGGTTCGTCTGTCCTCGTTTCATGAAACAGCAGTTTATTGATAAAAAAAAGTAATCAACCAATAAGGGCAGTGGAGGGGATTAACGATCAGGTAATCAGTTCTCGGGGGGGAGACATGCCGTTGTCAAGCTGTCAAGCCATTGTCAAGGACCGTAAACTGTCAGCTGAAACCAAAGAGTGATATTAACAACAATGGAGACCTGTAGATGAGATTGGTGGCGCTATGGAGGCTGCTGTAAATTGATCTAAAGTAACAAACAGCACTCTGCTTTGATGTCTGGGGAAAATGATCATTTACCTCTATTTTACTGCTTCGAGATGCCGGGTTAATACTCTGGCACACTTTGTTTTTCCTTGCCGTCTTTGTTGGCGTATCACGGTCCTTCTTCTCTACTCTTCTCAAGCCGTCCTACTTTGTGTCCGGGTCCAAACAAATTAGAGCTTCCGAATAAAATACGTTGTGAATCCAGAACTAACCTCACAAGGAATCTCAAACATATTCACAAATCCTCCCTAAAAGGACGCCGAGCATAAATGAGAGAAATTACCCTGATAACTCTGAATTGTTCACTGAGTGCTGAAGAATAGTTTTGATATCACCCTCTTGATAAACAAAATTATCAAATATCTTCTCAATATTGTCAGATATCATAAAATATACACCTTTAAAAAAAAATATTTTTCTTCAATTTATTTCGCTCCAATCTTAAAAACACTTAACTTTATGATTAGGTACACGATCATTAAACATTCAACAGAACTGTGTTCAGAGCGAGACAGTTGAACACTTGAAACTGGCATACTTATTAAATACGAGTTACAATTTACAATGAGAAAGTATGAATATATTTTCCTTTATTCCCTAATTTAATGACCACATATTTGATTCTGAAATTCTGTCATCGCCAGGTAGGAGGCGTGAGAAAGGGAGCCGAATGGACAGAGAATTGGGGAGACAACTCCAGACAATAAAAACACTTTCCTGACAGCGAGAAAGTACATAAGAAGATGCATGATACAGTTACTTTACAGTATCTCTTTGTTTAGCACCATAAAACATAAGGGCATGCAGCAACTAGTTTCTTTTATTGTTTTTTTAAAACTTGTTCTATATGATTGAAGCGGCTAGTTAAATTGATGAACTAGTTATGTTATCTAGCTTTCAAGCAATAATCTAATCCCAGGATTTTACAAGTTTTACAAAAAAAGAAACTCCATGTTGGTCTATTGTTGAGCTGAAGTGACGCTACTCAGCGAGTTGATTACATTTAGCCTCCTCTTGCACAATGAATACATACAATTCAAAATGTCCTTACAACCCATATTCAAGGTTCAGCAACAGTATGACTTTATCCTCCAGATGAACTGCTGCTGGGCTCATTTACAAGTCTTGGTAAAAGCTCTGCTAAATTTAACACTTGCTTTGACAACACTTTGCACCCCTGACAGTAATCTGTGTTGCTAAACATCCCCCAGAGTCTCATGGACGACAATCAACACAAGAAAACTGCACAAATAGAAGCCATTCGTGTTTCCTCCTGGTGTAATTAATGGTGGAACAGTGTGCAGAGAAGAGATGGCTCATTTGGCAGCTCACTCTTTGTGAGGTACTATCAAAATGATTTGCTTGATACATGAAAAGAATCAAGCCAGACACCCCAATAAGTACTCTCCTAAAATGGTTAGCCTTAAAGTGACCATGTTCATATCGTAAAATATAGACATGCTGGGATGAATTACTTGCTGTCAAATTGACCAGATAATTGCCTTTGTTTGTTAAAAATGTATATCTGGAAGAGCATTTCTTAAAGGACCCATCGTATGCCCATTTTTCAACAAGTTGATATGGTTCCTTGGGGTCTTAATGAAATGTTTGTAACATATTTTGGTCAAAATACCACAAGAATCATTTCAAACAGCACCCTTTTTACCCTGTCAAAAACACCTCCCCACAGATTTACCTGTTTTGAGTGCCTGTTCCTTTAAATGCTAATGAGCCAGCTCCCCCCTCCTCCCTCTCCCCTCCCCCCTCCTCCACGAGATGCGCTCGCCTCGCTGCTGCCTGCCCAGCTAGCCATTACCTTTGTAGAAATATGGCTCCTGCAGATGAAGATAGCGTCGTGCAACCATATCGTTTTGAACCAGAGTCAGACCCTGAACAAGAAGAGGCTCCCGAACAAGTTCGAGAAGTTAGGGCTCAACAGGACATTTCTGAATGGTAAGTTAACTTTGTCACTTCAAAAAAAATGTTTGTTTGTACATTGGCTAAGGTCACCGAACCGTCTTTAAACTGGGTGGGTCGAGTGGTGGTGGGGGGCGGTCCAAGGCCATGTAGCCAGACTCCCTACATGGGCGTGCTTCAAAATCTACGTAGACGTTGGTGGTGATCCCATTTGACGCACTCAAGCATATCGTTTCTGACATAGAGGAACCACAACAAGCCGCGTGAGTTGTTTTTTTCCAGCGTTTTTGTGTTGGGAGACATGCCAGATACCCAAATTAACGTATAGAAGCACTAAAAAAGTGGAATTTTCATAATATGTCCCCTTTAAAGCAACAGTGATAGCGTATATCTGAACCAAATCTCCCACAGCCACAAGGATTTCCAGCACCAAACAAGACAGCCTGTCTATTGTGCCGAGGACAGTCGAGGAACACGTTGCTGACAGCTCACGGGAACCAAACAGTGTGCTGCCGCTTCGTCAGAAGAGACAATGACAGAAGAGAAAAGGCCACAGGAGATAATCTAGAGTCGATTCGTCTCCATGGCGACTCCTCGCTTTGAAGAACTGCCCTGGTCTTACAGTCTGACTTGATGCTAACAAGATTTTTTTTTTGTTAAATAAAGTCTTAACGTAACAGCTACAAACTTATTGGGTCTTTTGGAGATCACCGAGAGTTATTGGAACAATACATCTTGGATAATTACCGTCTACTAAAAGGCTTCATACCATGTCTAACAATACAAGCGTCAAAGCCAACAGCTGACCCTCATTATCCAATCGTTAAACGGTAACCGACAACATTAGTGCCTGGCGTGCAGGTGTGCTGGAGTTGAAGTGCCCTGCGTGCACTGCAGCTGCACCCCAATCCACAAACGAGTTAAAGACATCATTTATTGAGAGCTGTATAATATAAATATATATATATATATATATAAATATATATATATTATATATATATATGTATCCATCCGGGAGCGTGTTGCTTTTTGTGGACACATGAAGCCACTTCATCGATCGCATCAACTCGTTTACCTGCGAGATTTTCATATTTTTGTCTGCCTGGCAGTGTAACGTTAAGGTGGTCCAGAGCGGTTCTCTTAATAATTGGTAAAATTACATATCAATAACGGTTTGATTATAATTCTTATCATCTGTAACTTTTAACGATCATTCTAAATTTTTGTTTTTTTAAACAGGTGTTGATGACATTAAGTCAGGAGCACTCTCGCTACCCTGTTCCATTGTGGTGTAACTAACAAATAGGATCTTTTCTATTGTTTTGTTTGTTTTTAAGAGAAGATGATTGAGTATACAATTCTAATTTAATTCTAATTTAAAAAGCTAATCCTTTAAATAATTGTTGAAATAATTTCGAAAAGTATTGTTAGAAAAAGGTTACTTGGAAAGACACAAATATACGGGCTTTTAGTATTTAAAAAAAGATATGTTTCAACTTTACCTGGAAAAGGAGTTGAGATAGTTAGCGAATGATATCCTAATTCTCTATCCTAAGTGTTGTTCTTGGAAGTAACGAGCTTGGTGCTGTAGATAACGACAGTCAGGCATGCTAACGTTAGCCAATGGCATTAGACCAGACAAACACATTCTTAAATCTATTCATGACTTTTTTTCTTACTTATTTTGTGAAAATGTGAGTACAGACACATTTCAGGCTATCATAGTTTCTTAGATAGCCTGAAATATATCAATTTCAGAAGTATGTCAAATGTGCTGAGACTTAGAACCTTTGAGATACTTCTGGAATAAGTACAAAGTCAAAAAGGTTTTTAAAAAATGTAAAAAATTAAAACTGAGCTTTCTATAGTGTTGTGGTGTTTTTGGAGGCAGAAATGATCATACAAGAAAGATGTGTGTGTGTGTGTGTGTGTGTGTGTGTGTGTTTTGCACACTGATTGCAATAAACTCAAGTAAACACAATGTGTGGCAATTCATCATTGCAAATCAGTTATCATATATGTATAGTGTCTAACATCATCCTAAAAGACATGGAAGGGATTCATCTCTATGTGACAGAGTGTTTCTATTCCGATATTTTACATCATGCAAAAATAGCAAAACAGATGCCTTCTTTGATGTAAATGTTGAAATTACAGTTGTGGAAACCATTTCCAAAGAGATGTAGGACAATGGTAACGCACACAGCAGGTACATGCACTCAGTCAAATTGCATATTGATTCAGACTTGGCCTCCAGAAAAGAAAAGTGTGAGATGTCTGTGAAAGAGTGAAAGAATTCTTTGAATGTTTAAATTAAAACATTTTTTGACTGCTGTAAAGTTTTGTCACAGCAACTGAAGCTGACAAAGACTGTATGACATTTTTTATTTTAGCATTCAACCATCGGGGAATTTGCAAATGTGACTTTTATCGTAGGATTGTGGAGAAAGACGTGTGAGGACAGGAGGAATACAAAATCACATACTTAATCATGGCCATTCCTCTCCTTGAGAGCGGTGCACTTCTCCCAAGATGAAAGAAATGTCCTTGTGTCCCAGTGAAAGGAACGGTTAAGTGGAAGTATCAGTATTTCAGTGGCGAAGGCCGAAGAGAGGCAGCAGCTGCCCACAGGGAGATTATGCCACGGACACCTTGTGTAGTTCCTTTTCTTTCCTCATTCTTTAAATCCTCTATCCATCTTCCGCTCAAAATGTGCACAAGGCCGTATCTCCCGTGCACAAGACATACGTCGTGCCGTGTCTATACATTAAGAAATACGCTGCGTTATTATTAAGAGTCGCAATTGTAGTTTTATTTTTAATTTTTTGAATTAATTGAATCCGATGTTTACGTTTGCTTACACGTACGCATTAATTTGTCATGCAGCACGCAGGTACATAGGTGCATGGTCGCGGCAGCTAACAACAAACATGACAGCTGTTTGATGGTGTTTCACGCTTGCCTGCTTTTTTAAATAAATAATAATACAGTACATTTATACCTATGGATTCATTAATTTCGTTTTACAAACCTAGGAAAGCAATGTTTAACCCTCCTGTTACCTTAGGGTCAATTTGACCCCATTCAATGTTTAATGTCGGTGTTCTTTCGGGTCAATTTCACCCCAGGCTGTTTTTCACTGTGTCAAACATATAAGAAATATCAACCTTTTTATATATTTAAAGGGCTATTTAGGTAGTCAACAAACAAACATAAAGTACCTCACACTTAAACTTGGAAAACAATATTAATTCTAATAATTTTCTGGAGGTTTTAATTGCTGGGGTCAAATTGACCCCAAGGGTAAAATATGTCAGTAAATATAAAGGTAACAGGAGGGTTAAACATTGAATGGGGTCAAAATGACCCGAAGGTAACAGGAGGGTTAATAATTCAGGGATAATATTGCATTACCCATTCAAGAGAGATCTCAGTTACCTTCACACAGTGAGCCATGCAGCTCATTAATTTAACAACAGATTTGGACATATGGGACTCAGGTTGTCCTTCAGTCAGCTAAACATTTCTTTTTGCAATCAACACTTGAAATAATGAAGGCACTTGCAAATACCCGGTAGTATAAAATATAAACCATACTTTGTTGTTTTATTTAGGATTCATGAGGATCAGCAGTCGGCGGTTAAACGCCACATTTCTCCCGCAGGCTGTGCCTCTATTTCGGGTGTTTCACCTGGATTTCAGTGTGTTTAAAGCATAAAGAAAGTCTTCATAAAGACACAAAGAGCTTCTCTGGGATGGTGGTGCTTTTTGTCTTTCAACTCCTCGGGGTCAGCTAACTCTGCCCAATGGGGAAGATTTCTAATGACCCTCATCTTGTGGATCAGTGAGCGAGTCCGGCTCAGTTTCACTGGTGCGTAGTCCCACCAGTGCCAGGATAAAGCAAACAGCAGAATGAAGTGTACATTATTTAGTACTTACAGTATATTTACTAACAAACTACAAAGCCTCATTCAAGTGACATGTGGGTAATGGTTTGAAAGTTGATATCTCTGAGAGACTTATACTAGTCGCCTAATGCTTCATAACGAGCACTATATGATACAATCAATGATGTTGCCACAACAAACCTTTAAAACTAAGATCTGTTTCGTCAGGAGTCGTAGAAGAGCTTCATGTCCCCACAGCTGGAGGAATCACTCGGGAAAATATAGTGAGTCTTAAAACGTTATGTTTATGTAATTCAATTCAATTCAATTCAGTTTATTTGTATAGCCCAATTTCACAAATTACAAATTTGTCTCGGAGTGCTTTACAATCTGTACACATAGACATCCCTGCCCCAAAACCTCACATCGGACCAGGAAAAACTCCCAAATAACCCTTCAGGGGGAAAAAAAGGGAAGAAACCTGGAGGAGAGCAACAGAGGAGGATCCCTCTCCTAGGATGGACAGATGCAATAGATGTAATGTGTACAGAAGGACAGATTTAGAGTTAAAATACATTCAATGAATATGACAGAGTGTATGAATAGTTCATAGTAGGCATATTCCACGATGGAGACCTCCACGATCCATCAGGCAGATGGCGGTGGGGAGGAGGAGAGGGCGGAGTCTCAACAGGACAGTGGCGTAGTCATGAGCAGGAATTCCACGACCCAGACGATCCATCAGGCAGATAGGATCTATGCTGTCTCATAGGGTCCGATGACCCCATGAGACGTAAAGTCAAAAGGACTTCCGGGGAGAAAGCAGAGTTAGTAACGTGTGATTGAGAGATGAAAATTCATCCTTAAGGAGAGAAAAAGAGGAGATAGGTACTCAGTGCATCCTAAAACGTCCCCCGGCAGCTATAAGCCTATAGCAGCATATCAAGGGGCTGGACCAGGGCAAACCTGATTCAGCCCTAACTATAAGCTCTGTCAAAGAGGAAGGTCTTAAGTCTACTCTTAAACGAGGTGACTGTGTCTGCCTCCCGGACTGAAATTGGAAGCTGGTTCCATAAAAGAGGAGCTTGATAACTAAAGGCTCTGGCTCCCATTCTACTTTTTAAGACTCTAGGAACTACAAGTAGTCCCGCATTTAGTGAGCGTAGCTCTCTAGTGGGTCAATATGGTACGACAAGCTCCTTAAGATATGATGGAGCATCACCAATCAAGGCTTTGTAGGTTAAGAGAAGAATTTTAAAAGTGATTCTTGATTTTACTGGGAGCCAGTGCAGAGCAGCTAGTGCAGGAGTGATGTGATCTCTTTTCTTAGTTTTAGTGAGAACACGAGCTGCAGCATTCTGGATCAACTGGAGGGACCTAAGAGATTTATTAGAGCAGCCTGCTAATAAGGAGTTGCAGTAATCCAGTCTCAAGTAACGAACGCGTGAACCAATTTTTCTGCATCTTTTGAGACAAGATGTGCCTGATTTTGAAATATTACGTAGATGAAAGAATGCAGTCCTTGAGATTTGCTTTACGTGGGAGTTAAAGGACAAGTCCCGATCAAAGATAACGCCAAGATTCTTTACAGTGGTGTTGGATGCCAGGGCAATGCCGTCTACAGAATCCACATCACCAGATAATTGATCTCTGAGGTGCTCAGGGCCGATTAAAATTACTTCGGTTTTGTCTGAGTTTAACATCAAGAAGTTGCAGGTCATCCATGTTTTTATGTCTTTAAGACATGCTTGAATTTTACAGAGTTGGTTGCTCTCCTCTGGTTTTATCGATAAATATAGTTGAGTGTCATCTGCATAACAATGAAAGTTTATGGAGTGTTTCCTGATAATATTGCCCAAAGGAAGCATGTATAAGGTAAATAAAATTGGTCCAAGCACAGAACCTTGTGGAACTCCGTGATTAACGTTGGTGGTTATCGAGGCGTCATCGTTTACAAATACAAACTGAGATCGATCTGATAAATAGGATTTAAACCAAATTAGTGCCGTGCCTGAAATGCCAATCGACTGCTCCAGTCTCTGTAACAGGATGTCATGGTCAATGGTGTCGAATGCAGCACTAAGGTCTAACAAGACCAGGACAGAGAGGAGTCCTTTATCTGCTGCCATTAAGAGGTCATTTGTAATTTTCACCAGTGCCGCCTCGGTGCTGTGGTGTTTTCTAAATCCTGATTGAAATTTCTCAAATAAACTATTATGATGTAGAAAGTCGCACAACTGATTTGGCACCACTTTCTCAAGGATCTTGGAGAGGAAGGGAGGTTAGAGATCGGTCTGTAGTTAGCCAATACCTCTGGATCCAGAGTGGGCTTCTTCAGGAGAGGTTTAATAACAGCCACCTTGAAGGAGTGTGGTACGTGGCCTGTTAGCAGAGACACATTGATAATATCTAATAGAGAGCCGCCAATTAAAGGCAAAACGTCTTTAAGCAGCCTCGCCGGGATGGGGTCCAAGAGACAGGTAGACGTGTTCAAGTAGAAACCGTTGAAAATAATTGGTCACGGTTGATAGGAGAAAATCCTCCAAATATACACCAGGGCATACAGCGGTTTCCAAGGCCATTCCACTTGAGAACAGATTGGCACTGGTTATGGGCAAGAGATTATTAATCTTGTCCCTAATAGTTAAAATCTTTTCATTAAAGAAGTTCATAAAGTCATTACCACTAAGGTTTATAGGAATGCTCGGCCCACAGAGCTGTGACTCTCTGTCAGCCTGGCTACAGTGCTGAAGAGAAACCTGGGGTTGTTTTATTTTTTCTATTATTGATGAGTAATAGGCTGCTCTGGCATTACGGAGGGCCTTCTTATATGTTTTAAGACTATCTCGCCAAACTAAGCGGGATTCTTCGAGATTAGTTGAACGCCATATGCTCAAGCTTTCGTGACGCTTGCTTCAGTTTGCGGGTCTGAGGGTTATACCAGGGAGCAAACCTCCTTCCTCACTGTCTTCTTCTTCAGAGGGGCTATCGAGTCCAGTGTCATTCTCAGAGAGCCTATGGCACTGTCAACAAGATGATCAATCTGGGACGGACTAAAGTTAGACCAGGAGTCCTCTGTTATATTGAGACGTGGTATCGAATCAAATACAGAAGGAATCGCTTTAAATTTAGCTACAGCACTATCAGTTAGACATCTAGTGTAGAAACTTTTGACTAACGGAGTACACCCGTAGTATAAATTCAAAAGTTATGAGGTTGTGGTCTGACAGAAGAGGATTCTGTGGGAAGACGTTCAAATGCTCAATGTCAACGCCATAAGTAAGAACAAGATCAAGCGTGTGGCCAAAGCTGTGAGTGGGTTTCTGTACTCTCTGACAGAAGCCAATCGAGTCCAACAAGGAGATGAATGCAGCACTAAGGCAATCATTATCAACATCCACATGGATATTCAAATCTCCAACAATAATAATTTTATCGGTTTTAAGAACCAAACTTGATATAAATTCTGAGAATTCAGATATAAACTCTGAATATGGACAGAATCACAAATCGAATTGGCTGTAGTGTTTTCCAGGTTGGATGTGAAAGACTAAGAACAAGGCTTTCAAATGAGGTGTAGTGTAATTTTGGTTGAGGATTAATTAATAGGCTCGATTCAAAGATGGCTGCTACTCCACCTCCTCGACCGGTGCCTCGAGGAATGTGAGTATTAATATGACTTGGAGGAGTCGATTCATTCAGGCAGACATATTCTTCATGGCTCAGCCAGGTTTCAGTTAGGCAACATAAATCAATGTGATTATCTGATATTAAATCATTCAGTAACACAGCTTTAGATGACAGAGATCGAATATTTAGGAGACCACATTTAATAGACCTATTTTGTTGCACTGCTGAAATAATTGTGTTAACTTGTATAAGGTTATTGTGTACGACTCCTCTTCTGCTTACTTTTGATTTATTTAATTGAAGTGGCCGTGGGACAGACACAGTCTCTACTCTAAAGTCAAGGGTGGGTAACTGCTCGAATGGAAGAGCAGAGAAGGGTGTTAAACTACAACTCTGCTCCCGGTTCCTGATTTGCATTCTGACAACCCAACAGATTTGTCATTATAGCATCAGCTAAATATAGAGGGGAGTGAAGCACTCACGTAACCTCATGAAAAGGATGTCAAGGATTTCCAGGATGAAGGAGCAAAGCCGCTGAGGAGAACAGGATGAGGAGGAGAGCAATATTTCAAGAAAGAAGAAAAATACGTCCCAGTTTCAACAGGTGAAGACCTTTGAATGATACACATCAGAGCAGTAGCAGAGAGTAGATCAGTACAAATGCCTGCAAGACAAAAATAGACCTCCCCATTATTCAAGAAGCAAATAAATAAAGTGCGCAGATGTCCTTTATGCATATGAATTAAAGAAAAGGTTGTACAAATAACAGGATATATAAGGGTTGATAATTACACATTCTACTAGATTAAATTATGTTTGCAACGTCAGCAAGGTTCAGTTTTGCATGACAAATCCCGCTCTGAACAACAAACACAGGTTTGTCAAACCATATAAAATTGGAGCATTTTGTGGAAAGGATTTGTTTTTTTATCTGTATTATATAGAATTTTTAATGACAGCTGAGAAACCATGCCAAATAGAAGAAAGCTGCACTGAACACAACACGTATCATGTAGAAAAAGATAAGATGCTCAAGGTAATATGTGCATAATCACAATGCTAATGTTCAAGGGTACATTGTGTCACACGTTCACTCACCATCTTAGTTCAGCGTTAGCATTCTAAGATGATAACGTCTGTTGTGTGTCTCTTATTGTGCTGGTATTTGGTCTTAAACTAAAATATTGGAAACAGTTGAAATTTGACCTATTGTTGACAGGAGTGTAAAGGTCAGTGGATCACTAATTTCATTAGAATTCATCATCTGTGCACCATGGACGTCTGTAGAGAGTTTCAAAGCAATCCATGCAGCAGTTGTTGAAAATATTGCATTAAAAAAACAAAAAATGTCAACTTGCTTGATGGCACTATGGGTGAAGTCCGTATGATCGATGTCAGTAGGATTCCTCCTATGGGGATCATAAATGTCTGTACAAAATGTCAAGGCAATCCATCTGAGATATTTCAGTCTGGACCAAAGTGATGGAGTGACTGACATCGCCATCCCTGGAGCCAGCCATGCATGTCTAAAATAAAACACTTCCATTGTGCTTTTAATACTTGCTGTCAAATGGAAACAATTCTACAAATGTACCTCAGGTGTGCGACGCGGTAACAAATCAGAACTGCTGTGGTCAGTCTAATACACAGTAACATGTGGCATTCACAATAATTATATCTACAAGAGGTCTGCAATCGCCATGCAGTGTAGTTATGACTAGAATATTAAGGTTTATAACTATATTCATAAGACTGAGTGACATCTGCCACCACGATTATAACTCCTGAATAAACCTCCGTTCCATCCCCTTAAAACTTGCATGAAATTATTAAAAGAAAAAAGGTTGAGATACAACAAGCAGAGATGAGCCCAGAGATGAGATGACGGAAACACAAATCAATGGCGGCAATCACTGGTTCATGTGAGGTGACAGCCGTGTGAAAAAACAAATCTATACAATCTCCTGAAGAATTGACAAACAGTAATGTGATTTGTCGAACAAATGGAAGTAATACCGACTTGCTCACACACAGTGCCGTGAGCAGCAGCGGGGTGCATGTGCGCTCTTTATATTTGACCCTTTGCCATCAGACGATACCGAAATATAACTGATATTCATTCCTGCTTCTTTATGGACCACTTAGGTTTCAATTCTGAAACTACTGCGGTGTCCAAACAAGCAAATCAAGAACACACGATAATACGAGACCAATCATAAGTGTGATGGTGCTGAAGGCATAAGCCTTATATAATATGATATGATATCGTTCCTCCTCTAAATTGCAGCTCATGATGACCTTTTGAATGCTAATGAGACAAAAGTGTAGAGCTAGAAAACATTCACACACTGCAGGTTGTGGGCATGTATGAGTGCTGTCTGTATGACTCCGGGTACACCAGAAGGTCAATATTACATTTGCGTCTACAGTAAAAATATTACATTTGTAGATATTAACGCAGGTTTTTTTTTTTCAATTGTGAATTCAGTACTGTCATTTATATTTCTGGTACTGAACTTAAGAGGAAAAAAATTAAATAAATGGTGTTTTGTGACTATATTTGGTGGAAAAGAGACGGTGATGAAACCTAAAGTTGCTCCTCAACCAACAGAAATTTGAGCTATACGATAAAAGAGAGTGATTTTTAAAATTCAAACCTCTGAAGATGAACAGCTGACCTGACGTCATTATCAAAAACAGTTCAAACTGAAGCAGAACAGCAAAACTTATACAAAGTTTATGTTGATAATACTCATTTGTGTAATTAATAAACCAAAGCACGCAAACTGTGTGTAACTGAGTTGAACATTCCATCAAAGAGAGTGACTGTTTTTTTTCTGCTCTCTAAACAAAACAACTTTTGTATGGATGTTAATATCAAAGACGTGGTATAATCTGAGTTTAACATTATTAATTATTGGAAAATGTATATATAAATAATTGTTTCTCATATCCGTGGGTTAAATCATTTCTCCTCAACAAAACAACACGTTAGCATTGTTATGGCACCACTCCTCAAGTGACATTTGAAAACCTGTTGTATTTTATTGTTGGCTTCTAATATTTTAATTAATGCACTGGACAGTCACGGCACATGATTATTCTGTTGCTCACAGGAGAACCAATCTGCCGGCCCAAGCTGCTATTTATTATGAGCTGCTCAGAAATGCGGGGAGCTCTTTTTAAATCCAAACTTGATATGCACTTCACTTGGTCAATTTACTCCTCCAGTTGGTTTGTCATTATCTCCTGTCGACCGCACAATTATATTTTAATGGCCTTGGAAGGCTTGTCGTAATTTCTGTGGCTTTGTCATAGTTTCCAATTTTTTTCTCCATTTGATACAGACACAAAACATGTTTCTTCGACGGGCAACCTGAATACAATTTGCAGGGCTGAGTTTCGGTTGGTTAAAGACGGTTATAAATTGACAGAAGCAACAGCAGAAATGCTCAAACGCGTGAACAACTCTCATGGAAGAGTGTCGTGGGGTTCCCAGTGTGGGAATTCAGCAGAAGAGTAACTAAGCAGTCTCCCAGTAAAGCATAAAAGCATGTCATTGTGTTTCATCTGAGAAGTCCGACTGCCCGTGGAGATTCAATATCCTTCTGGCTGCATTCTTTTCAACCTTTCAGCTTGACGGCCAAACTATCTCAACAGACTTAACTAGATTGTGCCTGTCCCCAAACACCCCAAGGTAACCTGCCTGAATGACTGGAGACCCGTAGCCCTCACCTCGATTGTCAGTAAATGCTTCGAGAGGTTGGTCAAGGACTTCATTTGTTCCATGTTGCCTGCCACGCTGGACCCATGGCAATTTGCATATCGTCAAAACAGATCCACCGACGACGCAATTGCCATGGCACTTCACACCGCCCTTTCCCACCTGGAGGGGAGGAACTGTTGTGTGCGAATGCTGGTTGTGGACTACAGCTCAGCGTTCAACACTATTGTTCCCGCCAAGCTCGACACCAAGCTCAGAGGTCTAGGCCTGCACTCTACCATGTGCAGCTGGATACTGGACTTCCTGTCGGGCCGCCGCCAGGTGGTGAGGATGGGCAGTACCACCTCAGAGCCGCTGACCCTCAACACGGGAGCCCCTCAGGGATGCGTGTTGAGCCCTCTCCTCTACTCCCTGTACACCCACGACTGCACGGCCATGCACAGCTCCAACGTCATCATCAAGTTTGCTGACGACACAACAGTGTTGGGGCTGATCACCGTCGACGACGAGACAGCCTACAGGGAGGAGGTTGGATCACTGGTACAGTGGTGCCAGGAGAACAGCCTCGTCCTCAACGTCAAGAAGACCAAGGAGCTGATCGTGGACTACAGGAAGCGGAGAGGAGAGCACACCCCATCTCCATAGACGGAGTTGCAGTAGAGAGGTCAGCAGCTTCAAGTTCCTCGGCGTGCACATCTCCGAGGACCTCACATGGACCACGCACACCACTCACGTGGTGAAAAGGGCCCAACAACGCCTGTATTTCCTTAGGCGACTGAGGAAATTCAACATGGCCCCCGCATCCTCAGAACATTCTACACCAGTACCATCGAGAGTGTTCTGACAGGTTGCATCACCGTCTGGTACGGGAACTGCACCGCCCTGGAGCGTAGGGCACTACAGAGGGTGGTGCGGTCGGCACAGTACATCGTTGGAGGTGAGCCTCTCTCCATCCTGGACATATACACCAAGCGGTGCGTGGCCAGGGCCAAACGGATGATGAAAGACAATAACCACCCCGGCCACAAACTGTTCACCCTTCTACCGTCAGGCAGGCGATACCGCAGTATCAAGTGCCGCACAAACAGACTGAGGGACAGCTTCTTCAGTCAGGCCATCAGGCTGCTGAACAAGGACTGAGACCCTCATTAACACTATACACCAGAACATATTCTGTGAATATCTATGGCCATGGTGTATATTTTATTACATTGTTTTATATATATATATATATTGTATGTATATACATATATATATATATATTGTCTCAAAAAAGTGTATATTTTATTACATTGTTTTATATATATATATTGTCATGATGTATATTCTATTACATTGTTTTATATATATATTGTTAATACTTTCTTCTTTTTTTGTGTGGATATTGTATAGTTTATTCTCATTCTTATTCTTTTTTTAGTCTGCTACTGCTGTCGGGTGTTTTGCACATAAGAATTTCACAAACCGATTATACTTGTATAAAAGGGGATGTGACAATAAAAAACTTGAAACTTGAAACTTGATACCTTCGCATAACACAAGATTGGGCATTGAATTATGAACATGTTTAGTTGCCAATTGGATCAAAATTGACCGTGCTATGGTAAAAAGAAGATGTTGACCTTTCCATGACCTTGACCTTGACCTTTGACCCGATTTATCCCAAAATCTAATCAAATGGTCCCCGGATAATAACCAATCATCCCACCAAATTTCATGCGATCCAAGAAGATGTTGACCATTTCATGACCTTGACCTTGACCTTTGACCTGATCGATCCCAAAATCTAATCAAATGGTCCCCGGATAATAACCAATCATCCCACCAAATTTCATGCGATTCGGTTTAAAACTTTTTTTGTTTTGCGAATAACACGCATACAAATAAATAAATAGATAAATACACGGCGATCAAAACATAACCTTCCGCATTTTCAATGCGAAGGTAATAAAGTCTCCGGGCAGAATTCAATTGATGCCCTTCAATACACGGGCCAACAACAAGCTCAAGTTATTATCTACACTGACAAAACACACAGTCAAGGTCAAATTAACCTAGAATTCTTGATACCAGGAGAGTGTTTGCTGCTCTAAAGTGTCCACGCTTCAGGAGAAGTGCTCGTCCGATGGTCGTATAGCTTTCCTCACACACCTTTATAACCTGACCCCAAAGAAACCTTTTTGTGAGTCTGTGCTTGCCTGCTGGAGGGGATGGCGATCTAATAGAGGGCAAAAGTCAGCTCAAACTGCTTCAAACTCATCTTTAATCGCTTCATTCTATTATAGAAGAAGGCAACTGAAGTCCAAACGCAACGGCAACAGTGAAGAAAGTAACCACGCTCATGTGAGGGCAACACGCATCGGCGAAGCATCTCAGAATACACGGAGAGGTCAACGGGACCCACAGATTTCCACATAATTGACATGATCCGGAGCTGTTGATTCACTTCAAACGTGTCATGTTGATGCGGCCGAGTAAAAGGGGCCGCCGGCCCGTTTGATGGAGGAGAACGATTCTGCACGGAGCTTTTCTTCAGGGAGGTACTGGGACTGTTTGAATAGCAATCAGGGAGATTCTAGTGGGTCATCTTTTTTATTATTTTATGTTTGTTATTGATGCGGTGCAGGAAAACACTGTCAGCAGGATTTTGTCAGTGAATGACGGCAGGCCAAACTAATATAATCATGGACTGTAACTGACGCAATGCCTTCAGACATTAATGTCGATGCTGCAGAAGTAAAGTGTAATCACACTGCACCCTGCTTTGGAAATAGTTGGAAAAAAACACGTATTTATACAAAAGAATGATTTACCATGCCAAACCAATCTTAGGCTTTCTAGGTTTGAAAGGTTTTTTTTACGTTTTTAAAGGGAGCAGACCGGTTGATACTTTTCACCAAGTTGTTCTGTGCCATATGAACATTGAGTGTAGTGTTCAATTAATTAAAAATATTTGAATAATGTAAAAAAATGTAAATGCAAACGGGTTTTTGACCTGGGAAAAAAACATTGAAACATTAAACAATGTATTTTTTAGAATCACCCACTCTTTTTATACAGTTGAAAGTTACATGGGACTAAATAAAATAAAAAACTCCACTGCTTTTACAGTGAGATGGGTAGTATCGCGCTACAGTGCACATTTAAATCGTTTTTTATGCCTCCAATATTTCCCCTGCATACAGCGGCGCAACGCCATTGCTATAGATGATTAGCGTCACTGCAAAATGCAATAGTCTCGCTATCTCTACTTTACGCAGCCAGAGTCAGGGAATAGTGGGGGTGACATTGGACAGCCAAAGACATTGCTACCGTTTAGGCTCTCGACAGTCAGAGTGGAGCAGGGACAGCTGAAGATAAGATTGTCGGTACCGGTTAGAAACAGGCTCGGCTGTGAGCGACAGGCTGACGGATTTAATACCTTTTGTGTTTTTAGCTGAGCTAGACCAGATATTATTCAGTTAAAACACATTTGTGATGCTGTTGTGCCCTGGAAGAGAAGTAATTCATGTTATTTGGAGTGAGCACAGCGCCAGACTCCGTGTGAAAGAAAAAAAGGCACATTGCTTGTCAGCGACTAGTCACATGGTAACTTTAAAGCAATTTGCCCTTGTTTGATATGATTAATTTGGCATGCAGTTAACACACCAGTCATGATTTAGTTTTAATGAAAACTCAGGTCCTGGCATTTGCTCATTTGTTCTTCATACCTGCTCTGTTTTAAAATAAGAATGAAATAATGGGAACAGCAAAACCGGCTTTCGAAATGAGGAGTGGATTTCAAAACAATAACTGGATAAGTAACACATATTTAAGTCAAGTTTAAATAAACTTAAAGTGTTAAATTTAAGAACATAACTATGTGTTTTGTAAACTTGTAAGGCTTTTTATTTCAAAAGGGAAATTAGTTTGGTTGAACTGATCAGTTACTTGCAATACAAAACAAACATGAAACAGAATTGTGATAACATTATTGACCGTGATCTGGGTTTTTTAATTAAATTACGGTACTACTGTTTAAATAACAGTACATAGCCACAACCAAATCCTCAGCTGAACCACACAAATATCACTGCAAGACTTGTTTCTACACTACCCAAACATTATCTTTTGTATTTTTATCAAACAAGCTGTAATTGAATTCATGCTTTAAGGGTAACCGGGTGCTTCTGGAGTCATCCGGTTCAGCAGCAACACAAGAGACACATCTGCTTCATTCTTTTGTACCTTTTCCCTCGTCAGTGTTTTTCAAAGACAGAGGCGGTTCTATTTACATGGTAAAGCCCTGAGGCAAACTTGATATGTTGTGGTATTGGGCGATACAAATTCAATTAAATTGAAATTGAATGTTGAAAAAGCAGCGTCATCTGGATCAGAAAAGGTTACACATTTTCTTTGTCTTTTTTTCTTTAACGCAGCACAGCTAGCGGCATCACAACTGTAAAGGAGGGCAGCTAGTCAGCTTGTTTAGGAGGCTCATTTTTTAAAAATCAGCACAATGCCTTTGACAGTTCCTCTTATAAACAAGTTGTTATATATACTATCAGCTTTATTATCAGATTAATGTAAGAGTTCACCCATTGATGCTTTCTTCTATTCGCTCCAGTAGTGTGCTGGTTGTACTGGGCGAGAGCTGTCACATATCCCACGCTCTACCATGTGTCAACATTGATGTCTTTTGGTGCCCCATACATCATAACATCTGGTTACCTTGTGTAAGACATACCCTACATGGTCAGTCACATATTGTTTCATTCCAAGAATCATGATCTTCTCTCCATCATCTACTGTGTATAAATATAAATCTTGATTTGAGATAGCCATTACAGGGCAGGCACTGAGTATTGAGTGACTTTACCCAAACATGTTGCACATATATCATCAACGACATGCAGGAACATTGAGCATGAAAACATGCGAGTGGTTGCAGAGTCGGGATTTCTAGCACCGCTTCCCCTCAGGCGGAAACCTCCGGTTCACAATTGAAGTCAATGCAGAAGTGTCTAACGTACATTCTCGCCACTCGGTCTAATGGCAAAAAGAAGTCAGATCGTATAGAGGTCGATGAGAAATGGTAAACATGACTGTGTTCTCAATCGCTAGTCTTAAGTCTTCTTCAATACAGCCTGAGGTTCATTTCGTAAATTATGATCCCCTTTAGAATTAAAAAGCAGAGTATGCTTTAACCCTCCTGCCGCCTTCGGGTCAATTTGACCCGATCCAATGTTTAACCCTCCTGTTACCTTTATATTTACTGACATATTTTACCCTTGGGGTCAATATGACCCCAGCTATTAAAATCTCCAGAAAATTATTAGAATTAATATTGTTTTCCAAGTTTAAGTGTGAGGTACTTTATGTTTGTTTGTTGACTACCGAAAGAACACCGACATTAAACATTGAATCGGGTCAAATTGACCCGAAGGCGGCAGGAGGGTTAAATATTGAATCGGGACAAAATGACCCGAAGGCAACAGGAGGGTTAAGGCGGGCTTACTATGATTGACAGGTCGCCGCCACTACCAGAGCCGTATACAGCGTCTCTACGTCACTCCTCCATGGTCCAAATGTGGAAACTGCCATTCACTGGTTGCAAAGAGCCAAGATGGCGTTGAGCGTACCAGAAGTTGGCGGCGGTCAAATCCCCGAACTCGAGGCTTCAAAACGGCGGCCCACAAACAAATGGCTGACGTCACAATGACGATGTTCACTCCTTATAAACAGACAATGCTTCCTCGACTTCCATGAAACATGAATAGATTTAAACGGTCCTAACGCTAACAACATTGATAAAGTAGTTTTTTGTACTCTACTTATCTTTGGTTCACAGCATCTAATTAGGGTCTAATTATAACATGATAACATCAGAACATTGTTGTGTTTTATGATGCTAGTCTAATGCAGAATTAACGATAACGCTAACAACCAATTTTATCGCTACAAACACAAATCAAGTCAAACACTCACAGTAACTTTTGCGTCGTATGGCACTCGCCGACGATGACGCAATGTAAATATATAATCTATGAATGCACTGTGTGCCTTCGTTATAAAAAACTCAAAAATGTTGATAGCTTTTGCCGTCCAATCAGAAAACTCATTCTGGTTAATGGATCTCATCTTCTGCGTCATGAATGTTTGAGTGAAACATAGCAACATCATCACTTTGACATTTACATTCTTTTTAACATCAGAGGAACTCTGGCTGCATATACATTGATATTTAAAGGTGAGGTGAAAGGGAAGGTATGAGACTATATCCTGGAGCTGCATTTTAGGCTGTAATGGAAAATATAAACATGCTGGTTTTATTTATAATGTCAGGTAGGACTATGCGCCCCTCAGGCTAGATAGGGAAGAGCCGACACACACTCACATACTCTGATAAATTACATGTAAGTGTATGCTTCTCTGCCAGTTTGGAATTTTATTTGACAAAACAGAACAATCAAAAGTTTTCTTTTTCTCTCTCACGGTTTTATTCACTTTTATTTTCACGACACGGTCAATTCGACCTCGCGTTCAACTCGTCGTCTGCATCGTCCTTCACAACACACCGAAGGTTATTAGTAAAAAAATGTTACCTTCCTCTGAGCTAAACCCTTGCCAGCTGTGTAGCAAGATAAGGGCCAAGTCTCTAAAAATAACCCACTCACTCAGGGTACAGAGCACGCCGTGCCATTCAAAGTTCTCCTTTGTGCCCCAACACAAACATCTTGAGATAACTTGTTGGAAACTGTATTAGATAACATCACGTCTTCTGTCCTCCTCGCTGGCTTCCTTCCTTTTCTTTTTAATTTGACGTTCGCTCTCTTCCTTTTCACCTTCCTCCTACCCTTTGCTTGTCTTTCTTCATTCTCCTCTCGTTTCCTCCCACTATCACATTTTTAAGATAAGTTGATATCGTATATTATATTCTTCTATGCTTACGCACTTCTTTTCATAATTTCCCTTCGCTCCTCCACACACTGTGGACCTTAGCGTTCCCCATTCAATCCCACAAAACCCATCCACGCACACTCCTCTTTCAAAGGCCACTCTGCTAACAGTCTGCTCGTAAAACACTCGCTAAAGGGGAGACTTCGGAAAAATGTTGTGGACCTCTTCAGAAAACTGTTTAGCACACAACCAAATCATTTCTACTCTGCATTACCAAACAAGGCAACAAAAGCAGCATGTTTAAAAAGTGCTAAATGTGTCAATTTGTTGCTGTATTTCTTGTGTCACAAAAAGGTTTGCGTCCCACGTCCAACCAGAAGCTCCGTAGGCTATCTATGTCTGATGTAGAAAGCAAAAAGAAAGCTCAAAGCTGGTAACGTCTCTAGATTATAGCAAAAAGACTTTTGCGACGTAAACTTGACTGAATACATAATGCAAGAAAAAGTAGAGGCTTTATATGACAGAATCACGACTAAATAGGACAACTCAGGGATGTGTTAGGCTAAAAGAGAAAAGATACTTTAGGTTTCAACAGGTTCATCACAAGCTTTAAAAAATAACTAACACAAGGAACAACAGCCGCCATGTTTACTGCTATTCAGACAGTGTGAAGGGAAGCTGCTGGAGTTTACCAACACATTCAGTGCTTTCAATCGCAAGTAAAGTATTAAAAGACAATAGTTTAACCTTGCTGGCAAAAGGAGACTCCTAAACAATTAGAGCTAGAAAGAGAAAACAAGATGAAAGAAAGAAAAAAGTTGGAGTTCAGTGACAACAGAAAACTAGAGTTGGATCGCTCTGAAGATGGATTAAGGTTTGTTCAGTGATGCCGGCTTGTTTTCAGATGAATGTGAACATGAAAGAATTTACGAAATGAAGACAAAAAACTGATGGTGTGAAACATCAATCGTTTAAGAGGGTGAGGGAAAACCTTCAGAGAAGATCCTCTGGGAAATCAGTTAGTGTTCAAGTGAAGTTGCAATTTAATCATTAATTTCTATAAATACCACTGTAAATTTAAACCTGTGCTAATATATATCTTAATATTAACGGTAGATGATATGACTGTGTAATGTGTAAGGTGTCACAAGTAGTAATACACCCATTGGAACACATAATCATCAGTCTACAGTTTCTTCAGTTCAATGAAGATTTGTCTGTGTCTTCAGCTCATTGTTTTGGTTCTACGGGCCACAACTTCACGGTTTTGGTTCAGTAAGTCCTACGGTTCTTATCATGTCACCAGAATTGTTTCTAGCCTCTTCAGGCAGCTGTATTCAGCAAAATAACTGAGACACATCCAGTGTATGTTACCGGCCGAGCACCAAACACCAGACAGATGAAGTTAGCAGCTAGCATGTGAACAAAGTGAAGATTATGAAGTTAGCAGCTAGCATGTGAACAAAGTAAAGAATATGAAGTTAGCAGCTAGCATGTGAACAAAGTGAAGAATATGAAGTTAGCAGCTAGCATGTGAACAAAGTGAAGATTATGAAGTTAGCAGCTAGCATGTGAACAAAGTGAAGAATATGAAGTTAGCAGCTAGCATGTGAACAAAGTGAAGGATATGACATTAGAAGCTAGCATGTGAACAAAGTGAAGAATATGAAGTTAGCAGCTAGCATGTGAACAAAGTGAAACATATGAAGTTAGCAGCTAGCATGTGAACAAAGTGAAGAATATGAAGTAAGAAGCTAGCATGTGAACAAAGTGAAACATATGAAGTTAGCAGCTAGCATGTGAACAAAGTGAACTACCACCTCTTCTTCCACCTTCCTCTCTCCTCCTTCTTCCCGCTCCTTCCTCTTCCTCCTCCTCCCTCTTCCTCCCACTCCTCCTCCCTCCTCCTTCTTCTTCCCTCCTCCACACACGTCACTTTAACATGCACTTTAACTTGAGGCCTCCTCCACACACATGCCACTTTATTTGCATGCACTTTAACTTAAACACACGCCACGCGTAACATACACTTTTAACTAAAACACACCACTTGAAGCACACACCCAAACACTTTCACATTACTTGTTGTCTTTCTGTCGTGTTGATTGTTGTTTGTTTGTCATGTCCAAATGTTGCACCTTCCACCAAAAAAAATTCCTCGTTTGTGTAAACATTCCTGGCAATAAAACTGTTTCTGATTCTGATTCTGATTCTGATATGAAGTTAGCAGCTAGCATGTGAACAAAGTGACGCATTTAGCAGCAACATAGCCAGATGTTTCTCTCAGGAGTTGGTGGAGACCAGAACGGAGCCAAAAAGGAGAATGAACATTGGACTTGCATTCATCATCAGGTGGCTAAGACATACAACTCAAAATGAATGCTAATGTTGTTCTCCAATAATTTCACCAGAAGAACTTTATTGAGGATTTATTCTTTGAAGAAGAGGATTACTGCACACATGTTCAGACTGTCTCCAGGAAGATTCATAGTGTTAGCTACAAATTAAGAAAGAGAGCTTGAGAGGGACGAAAACCATAGCCTACACCTTTCTCACCTTCAGCTTCACAACTTTAGAAAGTTACAGAAATTGTCAGAGACGGGAACCCCTAATCCGTCGTTGGAAAAATCTGGGTGTGAGGGAGTTTCAAAAGCTATTTGACCATCCAACATGACATTCTGACGGAGAATAATGGTGCCTCAAAGCATGATCACATGTCTATATTTGAACTGTGTGTGTAGAAAAAGCGGTTATGGGATTTGACCGCATGTTGTAGTAATCATTTGTATTTGCTGTCATGAAATGTCGAGTGTTATGACATTGATAATTGTAAGTCAACAGCTCCCCATCACACCTGGGGAAATCGCTTCGTCGCTAAAAAAAGAAGATGATAGGCCTACCACTTTTGTGGATGATGTTTTTCAGCCAATTTCTCTCATTTGCCGCCTTCAAACTAGAGGGCAGCTTATGAATGTGCATGTGTAGATACTGGTGTGCGTGAGAGCATAGGATACAGTGTTGCCAGGTCCGCGGTTTTCCCGCGGAATTGGGCTACTTTTGAAGTGTTGCCGCGGGTTGAATTTCTTGTCCGCTGGTTCGGGTAGACCTATTTTGCATGCAAATTACATGAATATCTTTAAATAAAAATCCATATTTTAAATGAAATAATTTATTTCTACCCAAATCCTACCAAACTGACTCCAGATCAGCACGTACACACATGGACATGGGACACGCCCACATACACACACGCACCTAAAGCTCTCGCCGCTCTCAGTCTCCATGACCCGCTCGATCCCAACTCTGGTCTGGTAGTTAGTGTAGCTAGCTACACTGGAGAAACATGCCACCCGGTAAGTGGGCTAAATACGGGAAGAAATATACGAAAGAATGGGAAAGTGAAAACGGAATTAAAGAATGGATAGAACGTGTGGCTGGGGATGATACCAAAGCTTTTTGTCGGTACTGCAAAACCGAGATTCGTGCGCACCACAGTGATCTCCAAAACCACAGCAAAACGGGGAAACACATTCGAAATGCTGCTCCGTTCTCCAGTTGTCGAGTGCGTACATTGTTTGAACTATAAGTATCTGATAAAAATATAGTGAAGCAACATAAGGTGTTTCAGTTGAATAAGGTATTGCATTAACTACAGTGAATGCATATGAAGTAAAAACAGTACATTCATGTTGTCCAGGGAGGAAGAGAGAAAAGGGAAGAGAAAGCCTCAAGACAAAGCAACAGGTTAGTTTGTCCGTCAGTGAATTGGTCTACACCTTCACAGAGCTATATTTTATTTATGATAATATTCTGTATCTAATTACACAAGGCCATTTTAGGACCTAGGTGAAATAACTGTTTCGGGAAAACTGCTTTTAATGCTGGCATACTAACCATTTGTTGTTACTTTGTAGATATTACAATACATTTGGAAATCATAGCAATGTTGTTGGACTTTAAAAGCAGTGTATATGGTTTGGCACAGGCATATTTTTAGTTCTGATATTGGGCTTGTTTTTTGGGCTTGTTTTATTGGCCATTGGGCTGGTTTGGGCTGGTTTTGATTGGCCATTGGGCTGGTTTTGTCACACAGACCTGGCAACCCTGATTGGATACACTGTTAGAAAAGCTTTGGTCAACTTTTGGAGAGACGAGAGAGAGAGAAAGAGAGAGAGAAAATTCTTTTAAATGAGTTTAGGTGTTAAATTAACCTGTGTTTGAGTTAAATTAAATTCCACAGCTATCATTAAAGCGGTTTCTATTAAAGAGCCTTGTGTTGGGAAATTGGATCCAAGAGCAAATTGGTCAGATAAAAGGCAAGAAGATTTCTAATTTCCTGCAAGCTGCACTTGTTTTGACCCAGGGGTTCAGCAATGCAGCAAAATAGCCCATACATTATATCTAAAAGCAGGCTGCCATAAAAAAAATACAATATGCAACCTCGAAGGATTTGGCAAATGCGTGTGAAAGAACATTCCCAATTACAAACTATGCAGCTCGACATCCCAGTTCTGTTTCAGCCTGCCGCAAAGATCGTGAATTATTAACAAAACAATGTATGCCATTCTAGAATTAATTGGCCAAAACACCTCATTTCTGTTCCCTATTATCCATTATTAACTGTAAACACAATAAATCCAGCACATTTAGAAAATAATCTGCATATCAAGCAAATCAAAAGGAAAACACAGACCAATCACATTTTTGCTCACATTATGTGATACCATATTTTACTAAAAAAAGGATACTTTAGATATTACATGTAGGTTTAAAACTAAAATACTCAGAGACTTTTGATTAACTCCCAACAAGAGATGCTTTGTTCAACCCAGTGATAATGAATCCCTTTAAGCAGAGCCGCATGCCGCTAAGAGTTCAGAATATACCTTTCATCAGAACCAGAGGCCTGAGATTATTGCATCCTTTGTTGTCACCAAACTCACTGCTTAATACTTTATTATTGTTAGCTCACAGCACCATAGAGATCAATGGTCAAGTTAGACAATTAACCTAATTCACTAAAATATTAACAAGAAACATACACTTTAAGACACAGAACTCAGCTTATCAATTGTTGAAAGATGCCAGTTTCCAAAAGTTTAAACTTACAGCAGCAGTGTTGATGCCCAACAATGTTTATCCCTAATACAGATGAAATGGATTCTGTATGAAATTGTGTCCAAGTGATTGTGTTTTAGCACATACGTTGGGTTGAAATGCCTTATAATCTGGCAGAACATGAAACCACAATCATTTTGATAACTGATTTATTGCTCAAGCCAGATACTGTGTTGTTTTTCTTTCTGTTTGGTTTTGCTGTCAATCGAATACATCTTGGTTGTGGACAGTTTAACCCTCCTGTTACCGTAGGGTCAATTTGACCCCATTCAATGTTTAATGTCGGTGTTCTTTCGGGTCAATTTGACCCCAGGCTGTTTTTCACTGTGTCAAACATATAAGAAATATCAACTTTTTTATATATTTAAAGGGCTATTTAGGTAGTCAACAAACAAACATAAAGTACCTCACACTTAAACTTGGAAAACAATATTAATTCTAATAATTTTCTGGAGGTTTTAATTGCTGGGGTCAAATTGACCCCAAGGCTAAAATATGTCAGTAAATATAAAGGTAACAGGAGAATGGGGTCAAATTGACCCTAAGGTAACAGGAGGGTTAAATAAAACAAGCCAATACAATAGATTCACTTTCGGCTTTTGTTTTCTTGTGATGCATTTTTTTTTTACATCAATGAAGATTGATTTAATGGTTACTACTCCAATACAGTCTCAGACAAGTTTCTGTTCCACATGTCTTTACGAATGACACTTCATTGTGAGTGGACAGTCTTTTTTTGAGTCAACAACTCGATCAGCAGGAAAATATCCTGACAAAACTAAAAACTAACAACAACAAAAACCCAATACTTCCTGCTTTGCTTCACAGAGAAAAGAGTCTTAATAACAAAGGCCTCTTGTGACACTGCTAAAAAGGCTGACGCTGCTGTTTTTTTCAGCACAGCGTCTTCACTTTATACGACACTGAGTAACTGCGTACACAAATGCACACACACACAGCATGTGAATATGGACACTGGAACAGACCTGAAGGAAGAGTCTAAAAAGGAACATTTATTTTGGCCCTCCTCACTTCACATCGCCACTTCCTTCTGGTTCCAACCAGCCCTGCACCACACAGCTCTTGAACCCGAGGCACAGCATCGCCTGACCTCCCTCCTCCTGCCTCCGGCCCCGAGGCCAAGTCCACATGGACTAATAGAGACGTTGAGCCGAGAACGCAGAAGGGAGCGAGCGGAAAAGTCTCTCTGAAGAAAGAAGCAGATTATATATAGCCACTGATTAAGGCAGAGATGGGAACATGACCTACATGCATAACAACATTTTCTCTCACTTTCTACAGAACAAGCTTCCGTCATGCAGGACCAGGACTCTGCAACTGGGAGAATCACTCTAATTAGATTCCAATGCACACCTCATTAATATTATCTTATTATTGGGATAATAATGTGGTTCGAAGCGTGGGAGAGAGCTGGGGGAAGGCCAGCCGACCTTCCAGTGCACCTGTCGTGCATGTCAAATACGGCCACTCTCATCCCTCTAGCCCGTATCGTGTGTCAGATTCAAGTTAAAAAACAGACAACTCGCTCTCACACAGGGCCCGTTCTCAAGATAGCTGTTCCTCTGGGAGACTCATGGGGGATGAGGGCAGTAAAAGAGGGAGAGAGGAAGAGAGGGCTTCCTCCTTCCACATCAATCTTTTTGGATCCTGTCCCAGTGATGCCGGTGACCGCGCATCCGGCCAGCTCCGACAGCGGCGAGCGCCAGCGGGCAGCCGCAGGGAGCGCACCTCGCTGAGATTCAATCCAGATTCTTTCATCAGCCACCTGAGGTTGATTTAACACCCCTGTTACTGGACGGTGAAAGCGGCTGATTATGCAGCCAGCACCCCTCCTCCCCCCTTATACGCCTCAGCTCCAGCTCCACTACTGCTGTGCCCGTCTGGGCTCATGCAGACACAGAGGGGACACAGAGCGGCAGGACATAAGGACAAGACGAGCTCAAAGGCAATAACTGTGTGTGTGTGAATGAATCGGCATACACTCAAAAAAACGATTCAAGCCCTTCTTAGAGGTGACACATTTAAATATTGTTTGATACATTTAAATAAATCAATTACAAAAATAGATATTTATATTTAATGGGTGTAACACAAAATGTATGAATACTTTCATTTATTAGATTTATTTAGGTTAGATGGTGTGCATATCAACTCAAAATAAATGTGTTTCATTGAGGACTACCCTTTGCGCATGCGCCTTCTGAAAATCAGTTGTTTGCATGAGGTGAAGACACTTTCAGGGCTGTATGGTGGTGTAGTGGCTAACACTGTCGCCTCACAGCCAGAGGGCCGTGGGTTCAATTCCCAGTCGGGGTGTTCCTTCTGTGTGGAGTTTGCATGTTTTTTTAGTTAGTTAGTTTATATTTTGAGTTGGACAAACACAAATTAATTTAATTTAATGAATATTGTTATTTTATTTTAGATGTATTTGATACAAATGAGTTGGACTAACTTAATTACATTTTATTGCACTGATGTGCTAAATTTGAGTTGGAGTTGCATATAATTATTGGATGGAAAACCTGCCAACAATTTAATTGAGTTCATCCAATGAGTCATTTCTTTGAGTGTATTGAACGAGTGCTTGTGTGTTCTTTGGGACGTTTATCAGATCGAAATGTTGACAGGCTTTACGGTCAGCTGGCAGAAATGTTCACAGTGTTGCAGAATGTCTTCATGTGTTTGAATTGTTAATGTCCAACTGGCATAAAAAAACTAAAAAAACATAAACAGATCTGTGGCCGTTTTTTCTTGTGAAAGTGTGCCATTCTGCCGGAGGCCACATTTGGAAACAAATGATGTACGACACAGCCGGGGCAGCGTTTCCTCACGACCTTGTTGAGGAGGTGGAGGTGTGCATCCTGTCGCCTGTAACTCTTTCTTCAACAGCTCCAAAAAAGTCCACATCTGGTCTGGCATTTTTTTATAACCGGCCGTGGTAACATTTATATTGCATTTCCTTTGACTGCTGTCTTGTATATTCAAAAAAGTGAAGATTTTTAACTGAGAAACAATATCAACATGCACATATGGACAGGGTGTTATTGATTGGCATACATGTTCCTGCCCAGATTGCATTATGGGAGGTGTAGGATCCAGTTTGATAGACTCAGCCTGGAGACTTTAATACCAAATACCTCCCCTTATGCTGTATACATATTTACTATTCCTTTCTCTCATAAGTCCTAAAAACTATACTAAAGTGGACTACCTCTTTAAGTTGGGTTAGGCAAAGGTTAAATTAAGATTTGGTGATGTATCAGCTTTGGTTTGAATAACATTATTCCAATAAAATATGGCGGTCAAAGACATATTCCAGTATGTTGTGACCATCAATAACACCTCTGATGAAAGCTTGCAGACTTTTATAAGATGGAAAAAACTGATTAGTATGAACAGTGGGATATTTTTTAATGTGCTGTGTGCACTGCCGTGTACGTATCTTCTTATGCGCACTGACAGATGGTTTATTGGTGACCTCATCACCTGAGCTTATGTCCCTTCAGCAGGTGAACAGAGCGACGGGCGACAGGCAGGCAGGAGGGAAAACGGCGCCTCGTGAGAAGCTGCTGGGTGTTCACTTACAGTTGTATTTACGTACAAATTATTTTCTCCTCCTGCACTATTTAAGAGGAAGGGGCACACACTGGACTAAGCACCAGGATTTCAATATATTACCATTTTACCTGCTTGCTTTTGTTTACTTTGTGTGGGTTGGAGTTCTACATATCAAAGACTGTACTGAAGACTTTTGTTTTTCTCTTTTCTGTATTTATTCTAAGTTAGTAGGGGGGGGGGGGGCGTAATGTGTGTTGTTTTGATCAAAGGAGGTAACAGTGCACAGTGCTGCAGACTGCTGGGTGCTGTGCAGTTTAATGGTCAGATGGTAAGCACAGAAAACAAAGCACATAATAAAAAGGTGTACACATTTAGGTGTCAATTAAAAATATCCCCATTGATTATTTGGTGTATAAAATCCCAAACATTCTGAACCCCCTATTGTCACACATATTCATGCACCTTATCAAACATTTAAAATCCCAAACCAAATCTGTGAGAAAACAATACTGTTTGTTGAGTCTTAGTGATGCGCTCGCCCCTCTTTCAAACCACTTCAACGTTGCCAACAAAGGCCGACGTGCGTGGCTGTACAGAGGGGCCATGTTGAATGCCGCACACTTTTATTCTGAGTGTGTGAGCCTCGGACATCAATTTATAGTTTTCCCGATTGTTGATGAATATCCTGCTTAGCTACGAGGATCAGCATTGTCGGAGCTGTTGATGGACTCTCGGTGCCGCTGCCTATTGTGTGTTGGACATAATGGCTCCACACTCCAACACATTGTTCAGGGTTCACGATTTACATAATGCTTTCACCTTGGCATTTCTATCCTTTTGTATGTGTGATAGAAAAGATCCTCTTATAAAACTTACAATACACACCTACACACACACACACACACACACGCATACATACAAACTGTAGAACAGGTCAGGTCAGGCATCCTTTTAAGCCCTTAATGCTGCAGAGAGACAAATAGAGCTCTGCTGGTCTGGAGATAGATGCTTGACTGTTCATTTGATTTCCATTTCAAGACGACACTTTGACACACTGATCAGAACATGAAGCAGGAATGACAGAAATAAAGACTTCAAGGTCAGTTTAGAGAAGCAAAGCATGTTTCAGGTGTGCCAGGCAAACATGTCCCTCACCACTGGGACACGAAACATACTTACATAAAACAATAAGGTTGAGTCATGAGGTGTCTTGCTATCGGTCAGATGAGGTGCGGCATGACAGCCCACGCATTGTTCTCGTCTCGTGTTTCTTAATCTCTGAGCAAAAAAAAAGAAAAGTTCTTGAATTCATTTTCTTCTGGCAATGTAGATCCTCATTAATAGTTATAGAATAGATTAAAGAGAGATAGAGAATATCAAAGTATTGAATGGCTATTGCAAAAAAAAGTAAGAACCAGAATAAAATATATTTTATTTCAAAATAATACTAACATGGAACTCCATTACTAACGCTGGTGAGTAATGGAGTGAGACACATCAGGTGGGCATCTACCAAAGCTACAGATGTTTCAGAGCAAAATGATTTGCTTGTGTTTCCGCAGACAGCGTTTCCTTGCTGAGCGGCAGTAGTGGGAAAGCAAAAAGAAAGTTGATTTGTTGATAGATAAATACATTGCTTGAAAGAATTGAACGGATGATCGATTCATTATTTAAGTCATTCATTAAGGACAGAAACTGATATTCAGCTTCTAAAACGCTCTTTTTCTCTCCCTCTCTTTCATTTCATTATAAACTGAGTGTCTTTTGACTTTTGGTCCAAAGATATACGATGACAATTACTATTAGTCACTTGATATTGTGAAACCACCAACTCTATTCTGGTGTCGTGCCGTTTTATTACTTGCAGTTTGGCATTTCCAATGCACAGCAGGATCTACAAAAGGACTGCCAGACAGGAAAACACATTTTTAGGAAATAATAACGATCCTTTCGCTGTGCCTTCATAATACTCCACTCAGCCAAACTTCGGGAACACTTTCCTGTTCAACCTGTTGTTCATGGCACCGAGCCTCGGCGAGCTTGTGTGAAAGATTAAGAGCAGAGGGGAGTCACACTAAAGGTGACAGAGGAGACCTGATGGGACACCTCCAGGCGGCCACAGCGGAGACATCCGACTCCACAATTCAGTTAAATTCATTTTCACACTGAACGCCTGTACCATGGCGCTTCTGGTGTGGCCCCAATTTTGAGAACACAAATGTAGTACAGCAGCGATAAGACAACCGGACTGATCACCGTTCACACAGCGGGGAGCTTTGTCATCTCTAAATGTCACAATGGTGTCGATGTGAAAACATGTTTAAGTAAATTAGAATGATTGGATAATTAGGAAAAGGCTGGCCATTCACGATGGTTTCGAACGTCCATATTATTTAATCCTAATTTAATGGTGCCACCCACGCTCTGTTTCTTGGGTCAGGCGACATGTTGGGCATCATTTTCTCAAACGGCAAAAAATTAAAAAGAGATAAAAATGATTTCGAAGACAAAACAGAAAATTAAAATACATAATGGAGCCCTAAGTACACACACGCACACACACACAAACACACACACACACCTACACAGTGTGTCAAAAGCATGGGCTTCTCTGTTTAGTATCTGGGCATCTTTTTCACACTCAGCTGTATTGTATGTATTCAACCGCTGTCTCCTCATTTGGCGAGCTCTAAGTGAGGCAGACCAAATGCCACGAGTGATTGTGCCGGTGGATAAATGCCACGCTTCCCACCATTACTCACACTGGCAGCCTCAAATAAGCAGCGGTGTACTGAAGTATGGGGGCAGGCTGTCTTAATGCTCATTTGAAATTCAAAGTGCTTTTCATAAATTATAAAATGTTCAACAAAAACAATCAAAATCCACAAAGAAGCATCTCGTGTACCGATGAGCATCAGAAAACGTTGTTTTAGTTCTGTAACAAAGATAAAGACAGCAGAGTGGAAGAGGATGAAAGACTTTTGGTGAGAACATGTGTCTGCATTTACCTCTGAGTGTACGTCTATTACTCACCCCAGCGTTGTCATGGTGACAATAGTGTACCAGAAGGAAGCTGGGATGCTGGTGAACTTGCTGGAGCTGGAGCCCTTCTCGGCGTAGAACATGACGGTGGCGAAGATGATGATGGCCATGGTGAGCGAGAAGAGGAGGAAGCCCAGCTCCGAAGCGCAACTCTTGAGCGTGTAGCCCAGGATGCGCAGGCCCTGCGAGTGGCGGGAGAACTTGAAGATGCGGAACACTCGGAACACGCGCAGCGTCACGAAGGCGCCGCTCACGTCCTCGTTGTTGCTCATCACCAGGCCGATGTAGTACGGCAAGATGGCCACCACGTCGATGACGCTCATCACCGAGCGCATGAAGCGGTAGCGGCTCGGCGCGGCGAACAGGCGCAACAGGTACTCCACGGTGAAGATCGTGACGCAGGCGGTGTCCATGCAGAAGAACGCCACGGTGTAGCGCTCGCCGCACGGCACGTCTTTCTGGTTGGCGGCGGAAGCGCACGGCACCGTCTCCACCACGTTGGTGAGGACGGATGTGGCGATGAAGAAGCCAGTGACGTAGTAGAAGACCAGGGCCATGGTGGAGGTGTGGGGGTTCTCAAAGGCACGCCACATGGTCTCCCTGGAGTTCATGTGAGGCAGCTTCATGTCCTTGTTCTCCTCCTGGTCGTCCTGAAGCCGCTCCAAATTCTCCCGCTTCCTGTCCTTGTACTCTTCGTAGCAGCAGTCGCCGATGATCTCCGAGATGATGCCGAAAAAGATCAACTCCTCGTCGTAGGCGGCGATGCACTGCTGGCGGGGGTAGTGGAGCTTCCCCGTCCGGTAGAAGTTGAGGATGCTCCTGAAGGCGTCGGGGTCCCGGTCGAAGAAGTACTCCTTGATTTCCTCATTGTAAAAGAAGTCTTTTTCAGAGCTGCCCAGCAGGGTGTCAGGGTAGCGGTCCAGAGTGGTTCTCCAGGTCTGAAAGCGATGGCCGCTGACGTTGAGTATTATCAGCTCGTCTTTTCTCTTGCTGTTGGCCATTGGTGCAACAGGCATGGGGCAGTTGGCAACCGGCATCCAGCCAATGGCCGCCGCCCTGGCAAAAGGGAGCCACGCCGCCACTCCTGTCGCCATCGTGAAGCAGTCTTAAAAGTAGTCCTCCTTACCTTCAGAGTTGAGACTCCTCAAAATCCGCGGACATCTGAGGGGGTAAATCGCGACAAAGAGAGGAAACATAAAGCTGAAAACAGCAGCACACGAGATGTTCAAGCAAAGGATCTGTGTTTGCCGTCACGCCACTAATGGGAGCAGCATGACGCTCGTGACATTATGAGGTCCAAATGAGTTTTCCCTCTCTATTCAATGTCGAGTCACTCTCCCCTGCTTTCAGTCCAAATCCACCCACAATGTCATTCAATCTCGAGGACAGAGCCGATGTATGGCCACAACTAACGCACACATGCCGGGGGAAACCAGACAGGCAGGTGAAGGTGAAGGCTTGCCTCTGTTGGGTTCTGCTCCAGTTTTAACACCATACCCCAACATAACCATTCATACTTCCCATATTTATGATCTGGCTTAAAGCCTATACTGGTACCAGTTTGTTGAGTTGCATTTGGGAACCACGCCACTTCTGTTCTGGACCTGAGCCCCACGCTTACTACAGATGTGAATAGATACAGTAACATTGTGCAGCGAATACAATCTGGTTCATCAGTCCAACAGAACCAGCGGAGATCATATCTGTCCCGAACAGCAGCAACAGCTGACCGACATGTGTACAGCTGCAGGCTGTCGGGGACTGAACCCAACCTGTTGCATCAGAATAAGAAAGCAACTTGATATAGGCTGCGATATTAGACCTTAGAATTAACCATCACCCGGCCATCGAAACTATTAGAAGGAAATATACATATATTGCAGTGTAGTATAAAAGTTATTTCCCCATGCACACTGACTAACTATTTGTTCACCTTACATTTGGCTGTTTGCCTATTTTTTTTAAACGCACCTGAACCCATCTTTTGATGGACATCGAGTGAACGGCGCAAACGCAGAGAGACACTCACCGATAAAAAGTGGAGGGGGAATTGGAACACAATCCCAACTCTTCCAAAGCAAATCAAGACGTTCTGCAAAGACCCGAGTCCTCAGTTAGCAAGTGACGAGAGGCAGAGCTCGGATCCATCCGGCGGGATGAAGCAGCGAGCGGCACCGCTCTCCTCGTCCGTCGGCGGACTCCTTGTGCCAACAACAACAAAAGGAAAAACCGCGGTCGATGGAGCAGAATGAACCCGTCTGTTGGAGCGCAGCACTCAGCAGAAGCGATGTGTAGCCTCATGTGTGCACCTGCTCTTGCGTTTGTTTGTTTTTCTCACATCCTGGCTTTGTTAGTTTTCAGTGTTTGGGAAAGTGGTCCGCGATGGAGAGGCGCAGCGCGCTCCCTACTCACAAAGTGCAATGCGCGACTCTGCCCCCGCCGCCGCTGTGCCAGCAGCGCGTCATCACCCCCCCCCCCCCCCCCCCCCCAAACCTCACTTCACCGTGCATAACGTGACGGACTCCTCACCTTATTCAATCTGGCTGCTTTCAAGACTGATGTGGCAGTGCATGGCTCACTGAAGCGGAACATACCACTGTGGTGTAATGGCGGGGTCAGAGATAACGGGAATTAATTAAAACAATTAATACATTTAATAAAAGTCACCAGCATAGTGAAACTCGCTGTGGTCGATTTGGATTTAAGCAGCAAAAGGAGACAACGTGTTCACCAGAAGGTTTTGAACATGACCGGACTAACCGTCTTGAGGGGCTCGGGCCCACAATGAGCTGCTCGGCCCCCAATAGCCCCCCAATCCCCTTATTTGGTTAAACATGTAGTTTTCTCTGGCCTACTTAGAATTAGAATACTTAGAGTTAGAATATTAGAGAACCGTGATTGTTCAAAACCATCCCCTTTTCACCGATAGTCTTCATTGTCCAAGACAGGACATTTGTATAATATATTTTTTACAAACATCTAGCCATGAAGTCCATTATGGAAGTGTAACGTATTGGTAATAAACGAGAACAACCCCCCCCCCCCCCACCCATCCTCCATATTTCTTTCTGAAACAAGCCTTTATCATCTAACTGGAGCAGGGCAGAGAGCTAGGGTTCAAAGGGGGCCCTACAGAGCCTCGTCATCAGAGACGCAACCAGCCCCACCGGCTCTCCCTCCGAGCTCACACTTCAAGCCCGGGCAGCACGGTCTGCACACAGGGTCCTCAGGGGACCGCTGCGGCTGGATGAGGAGGGTCTTTGAAAGGGTGGCCTTGTGTGTGGCCGTTGGCTGGAGAGAGGAAGGTAGAGCGAGAGGGAAAAAGGGGGAGAGAAAGTGAGAGTGTAGCCGGGGAGTGAAGACAGATAGGCTATTGATTAACTCCAGAACATTCACATGTTAAGACAAAGTTCTGGCACATCGTGTAAAATATTCATGACGAGTCTTTGAACATATTTTAAGTTGCAGGGAGTCTCAAACAAAGAGGCGTGCTTTTGGTTCGAGTCGCAGAATGATTCAATATTTTGAGGTATGTCTTTCTTTCAGTGTGCAATATAGTCTGTGTTGTGTAACTCTCTTGTGGACACACACCCCATCATTATTTTATTTATCTATCTATTAAAGAAGAACTCTGAAGACAAAGTCATAGGCTACTATAAAGACTTCTTTAGTCCCTACATCTGCATATTTAAAATAAATATTAGTATATACAGGTGAAAGTAAGTATTCTTTTGATTTTCTTTTATGCTCATTGTCTTCAGCACAGTCACTCTTTGTGATTTATTTTGAAGATATATAATCCTGTTTTTGTTGTGGATCATTTTTTCCTCTCTTCCTTTTTGTGAAATGTTCAAACCACTGGGGTGGCAGCTGAACTTTAAAAAGACCACTTACGTGCAATTTTTCACAATACTTTGCATGAGACGTGACGGAAGAGGCTTCCGATATTCAAAAAAGAACGATATTTTAAGACTGAAAAATAATGCGAGACTAAAATGCATTCCTGAGAGGGAAACTGGGGTGCAAACAACTGTATAACCAAATATCAACTATTTTTTAAATTCCAAGTTTTTTGAGGTAATGCAAACTCTTTTTAAAACTCTTTGATAAAGTGTGAGGAAAACCAAACATTCGTTGGTGCTCATTTACAATAAATTATCGTGTGGTGGCTTTTCAGTACACTAAATAGCTACAAGTTTTAGAGATTAATACGAAGGGGAAAAATTGCATCATCGTACATCATCCAATATATATGGCTAAATGTAATCTCTGCAGGGGTTTGGCATTTACAGACGCAGCTATAATCAATCACGGTGTATCACGTAGTTACATCTTACACACCAATTGGTATCTGTATTTCTGTAATAGTTCATCATCCAATCTCTGTTGACCAGAGCAAAAGCAGCAGCTGAGACTTTAAGGTGTGTTTCATTTGGCCGTCCTGCCCCGGGGTCGCCAAATGCTGATTGGATGAAAGTCACATTTCATGAATTATAGCCCCCTTCCACAAGGACCAACTCCATGAAAGTACAGAACTTTACACAGACTTCATCTGGTGGCATTCATGTGAGCTGTTTCTCATTTTGACTGACGCACTTGAATTAGATTAGATCTCTACAATAAGATCTTATATTTAGATGTTTGATCATCATTATGTCAGAAAGTTATTACGTCAGTGTTATTTCTATGTTAAGGCCTGCCATCATTCATGACTCTCATGGTCTTTTGAACAAACATTCTTTCTCTCTCTGCACTTCAGTTGTGGCAGTCCGTCCACAGCGAGAAAAACTGCAGAGACCTACAAGCATAAGGAGAAAGGTTCAGGGAGTAGAGCGGTCATCCACTAATCAGACGATGGGCGGTTCGATCTTCCACTCGTCGAAGTGTCCATGGGAAAGATTGAACTCCAAATAATGAGTGTGAATGTTTTTCCCTACTGATGAGCAGGTGGCACCTAGCCTCTCTCCCCCAGTGTTAGCATGCATGTGTGTGTGAATGCTGGCTTGTGTTGTAAAGTGCTTTGGATGATCGCTAAGACCAGAAAAAGTCGAAATAAATGCAGTCAATTTCCCAGGAAAACATCAAAGAAAAGATAAAATACCCCGAGTTCACAATAACCGTGCGCACAGCTTTCCCAATCTCGCCTCCTTCAGACTCAGACTCAGCATCGAGTGGATGTATATTGACGACTCCTGCTGCTTGATAGCGTTGCTGTCTCTGGGAACTTCAAGAACAGCTGACACTGGCATTTGTATCGCGTGAAGTCTGACAGAAGATAGACAGGAAGCCTTGAGGGTCAGTGTACACAATACAGCAAAAATGATTGGACAATGTCTCTTGAGTCCACATGGGTTGTGAATGAAATCTACAAGATGTATAAGTAAATACATTTGGGGGTGTGGATTTAGACAGAAGTGAGCTTACCTGACCTCTGTAGGGGCGAGGGACTACATTGGGGGCTAGTAGCATAAAACACCCACCGACCAAGCTGTCGGTGCATTGCATCGTGTGAAATGTAGGAAAAAGAATGGAAGGAATGAAAATAAAATATTTCTGGTTCTCTTTTTAAATGTCATTTTGTATTTCAACTCTCCTTTGTGCGTCCAACAATGTGATAGAGTGCATTGCTAAGTCGTCCTTGTTCTCTTTTATGTTACGGCATCTTCTCTCCTTGATGTTGGCGTGAAGCTGAATTCAACGCAACAGTAAACCCCTATTTTTCTCCACTAAGTTGACCATCCTCCCGTCATTTGAAATCTTTTTTTAAAATGCTAAAATGAAAATCCAAAACATCAAATGGTTTCATCATTTAGTGTGTATCATCTCACACTGCATAAAAGAGCCCTCGATATGCGACCCATGATGACTGCAGATGCTTTAGTATCCTGCGATCTTCCTGCCGAGCCCCGCTCTTTTGATCATTTATGATGAGTAGGAATATTTTATACACAGAGGGTTTTATGTGCTTCTCTATCTGGTGAGAATCATTCTACAGCCATTAGCCATTAGCCATTAATCAGTGAAGCATGCTTTAATACTGCGATTCAACAGAGATACACTGGAGATTCAATGGAGAACGAAGGCGGATGTCACGTCTTTGTTAAACCATAGAATGCAATGCCTCCTATTTTTATATCATATAGACCATTAATATACTGTCTATATATAGAGAGATAGGGATGGACATGGCGGTCAAGAAACGGGCTAATGAGACCTCAGGTGTACCCTGTACAAAAACAGGGCCTGAACAGCTGGCAAAGTGGGCCTGAGAGGTTACAAGGAGACTTCCAGAAGAAAGAGCTCATAGAAAGACGGTGGGGAATCGTGAATGAATAGCAGCATGAACAATCACAAGTGTGCATCTTAAAGAGGGAAAAGCAAGGCAGCCCATCAGTCTGAACAGACGAGACCCAAAGAGATATTGTGGGTAGGTGTGGATACACAAGTTCAGATGAAAGCCAGTAGCATTGATTATCTTTGAGTGGTCTTCCTATGACTCACTTGCAAAAACGCCCGGGGTTCATTATCCAAACCTCCAACCACACTCCGGCGTAACATGCATGAATCCTGTTGATCCGTCCTGTTGCGGCGCTGCAGAGGAAAAGGCACAAAGACGGAGACAAAGACGGATTGACTGCGTCGGGCTGGGGGCTGTGCAAAGCAGCTGCTAATGGAAGCCCACCACTTAGAGAGACATTATTTTGACTCTGGCAACCCCCTTTGAGTTGCAGAGCTGCAGAGCAAATAACCACAAAATCCTATTGGAAATGTAGAAGAAAACTCCGTCAGTCGGGAGAAGATACACGCATAAGGGACGAGTCTCACAGAAGTGATTAATAGAAAGCTTCGTGCAGGCGGAGTTTTAAAACTCATTTGTCAACATTAAATGGGGCCAGAAAATGCAACCAATTACACATAAAAGCAGTGATGTCACTGCACTCCGATGTAAATGATTCCTTCTAAAAGTTGTGTGTTCGTGGCTTTTTTTTCTCCATATTTGCAGATGCAGACCATTTTGCTTATTAACATATGCAGCATACAACAAAATAGAAATGAGTCACCTCGATGTTCATCACAGTGTCCTGCAACAAATACAAATGTATGTAACTGAGCTGTAATACCACACAGGGCTCTAAAGTAATTCATTGTATCACTTGAAGGACAAAGTCAAATTTGCAAACCGAAAAATAACAAAAGGTTAATAAACGTGTGAAGAGTTTGTCAACACAATGATCTTTCTCCGACGTGGGGATACCTTAGAGTGCACAACACAGAAACAATAAATAAAAGAGGAGGTATAACTTTCCCCATATGTGTCATTGCCCTTCAGAAAATAGCTACGTTATCATAATTCAGTGTTTTAATTAAAACTCTAATGAGCACAGTGGATAGTCCACGGACTTTGGGGCTGATTTATGACAAAGTTATACATTACATACAGTAATTAATATTTTCAATTATAAAGGTCCAGCTGGACAGAATCTTACACCTCAATGGGTTGAAATGTGACAAATGTCATCCTGTATGAGATGGGATCTGATACAGGAGCCATAAGTGCTTTCTTACTGCTTTATTTTTGCTTCAATTATTTACAGTTGTGCGCCCTTGCAAATGACTGACACGCACACACATGAACACAATGCTATGCTAATAGATGGCAATGTGACAACAGGAGGATGTAAAAGCCCCACTGGGTCTCGCCTGTCTTGACCTAGTTACTGAAAAATGGTTTGCATCATTATCTGCGACACAGTATTCAGAGACATCAAAGCATTAAACAGATGCACGACTGCCACTGGATCGTCCTCCGAGGGAGGCGAGGCTGAACAAGTTCGAGGAAATCCACAACAACATCTAAATGAATTATATTGTGACAATGAGTTGATTAACCGATTGTTTGAATGACAGAAACAAGACTTTTAACAATTCTTATAAAAACAACATTCTTACTCCCAACTTGCTTGATTAGTGGCCCCACATTTCTAACAATGACGCTTTAGGAACCCCATAGCGCCAGTTTCCGCTTGTTTCATGCATAGCCTCTTTTCATAGTACACTTGAATTAAAATATATACATGTGTGTATTGAAATGACTTACACAAGTAATAGATATGATAATATGAATGTATGCACAATGACATAAAAACACTGACTTTTTTGATGAGTACTGGACATTTTGATTAATGGACATTCAAATATTTAGAAGATGGTCTTTAATTCAATTCAATTAATTTTGTGTTGCCTGTAATGGTAGCCTAATAATATATGTGTGAATTGATTTGAGAAACAGAGACACAGGAATGTGGAGATGGAGACAGAGGATGTAAACATGACCTTTTTAGGTTCTTTGCTTTGCGGCAACGCAACTCTCTGCCGGTTTTGGGGTGTAAACCAGACCTAAACATGTCTTCTCTGTCATTGTCTATACAGCATAGGGGCGACTTGTTTGTATGTCCTTCTGTGGCGTGAGCGCAGATACACACTCCCCTGGGGTCATCTGTGGGCCAGGACTCAAGGCCGTTCTAGCGTGTATAAATCACGGTGTGGCACGATGTGTTTTCCAAGATTCTTCCCCAGCTCACTCAGATACGTGGCTGAGGAACTTTCTTAGCAAGCTAATAAAGACAGACAACTTTGATTTCCGTCCAGAACTGATTGTTTTTCATATTGATTGAAAACTTAAAGGGGACATATTATGAAAATTCCACTTTTTTAGTGCTTCTATACGTTAATTTGGGTATCTGGCATGTCTCCCAACACAAAAACGCTGGGAAAAAAACAACTCACGCGGCTTGTTGTGGTTCCTCTGTCAGAAACGATATGCTTGAGTGCGTCCAATGGGATCACCACCAACGTCTACGTAGATTTTGAAGCACGCCCATGTAGGGAGTCTGGCGACATGGCCTTGGACCGCCCCCCACCACAACTTTGCAGGTAAAGTTTATTTGAAAGTTGTGTTCATATTACAGACATGAGTCATCAAATAAGTCATAAAATACAACGATTTAATAAGTAAACAAGGTTTAAACGCTAATTAATGGAGGTAAAAACGTTACCCCCGCCCCTGCTTGGTCACTTACTGTTGTCAGATAACACTTTAGTTTACAGATGGAACTTTACTCATGTAGCATTTATATCTTTATGGCGTTCCCGTTACTTGCATTTACACAAACACTTTCACAAACAGTAACTAACATAAACACACTGTATTTGCTACATACTCATACATGCACAAACTATTCACGTACTCGAATCTCTAGCACCACTATGCTCTCAAAACCGCGAACAAGACTGTGAGACCTTAGCCAATGTACAAACAAAACAAAAAAGTAGAAAATCGTCCTGTTGAGCCCTAACTTCTCTTCTTGTTCGGGAGCCTCTTCTTGTTCAGGGTCTGACTCTGGTTCAAAACGATATGGTTGCATGACGCTATCTTCATCTGCAGTAGCCATATTTCTACAAAGGTAAAGGCTAGCTGGGCAGGCAGCAGCTAGGCGAGCGCATCTCGTGGAGGAGGGGGGAGGGGAGAGGGGGAGGGAGCTGGCTCATTAGCATTTAAAGGAACAGGCACTCAAAACAGGTAAATCTGTGGGGAGGTGTTTTTGACAGGGTAAAAAGGGTGCTGTTTGAAATGATTCTTGTGGTATTTTGACCAAAATATGTTACAAACATTTCATTAAGACCCCAAGGAACAATATCAACTTGTGGAAAAATGGGCATACGATGGGTCCTTTAAGCTCTCCTCCCAAAAACATAGAAATCCCGAAATCACAAATCTGCCTCATAGGGCTTTACAATATTTACACATATAATATCCTCTATTCCGGGACATCACATCGGCACAGAAAACCTCTTTGACGGGGAGAAGAAGGGAAGAAACCTGATGGAGAGCAATAAAGGGGAGGGGAGACAAACATGAAAGAACATGAAAATCAAAGCAGCCGGTACAGTAGGTACTGTGTGTGAACGGGTCAGTGGCCAGACACACACACACACACAAGGAGATGTAAGGTACAACGTCGGGATGATATTAAGATGATATTTTCCCAGACACAATTCATTTTCTGCTTCATCCATGCTCAGAACCTGATGGGCTTTAAAAGTCAACAATTTAAACCAGTTATGAGAAAAGTTTGGGTTTCAGACATTTTCTATTCAACATGTAGCACACGTTGTTACATTTCTGTCACTTATGGGAGTCATTTATTCAGTGGATTATATTTTAAAGACTTTACTCTGCCAGAGACTTGCAGCTTTAATAGGCATTGATGTGCAGTTATTCTTTGAAGGCAGTCAATTCTTTCACATTCAAGCATGAATGTATGCATGAGTCTCTCACATATACAAACACACACACACACACACACACATACATACACACACACACACACACACTGATTTTATTGTTGTCATTTCTCACAAAGAAAAGTACACACCCTTGACAATCCTCCGTCGAGGGGTATTTTGCCGGTTTGGTAATCCAAAAACTGACTTGATGATATCATTATATCCAATTTTCTTTTCGCTATTATTATACCTCATTTATAAAAGCTCTGTCACTAACCTTATTCTCGGGCTTTAATTTCCAACTCAATTAGATTATAGTGAAGTATGACTGAGTACTTAAAAAATTTTGGGCAGCGGGATTCAGACATTTTTAGCTGTGTCCAATTTCCTCCCCAGCGTGGTATGTGTGTGATACAGGGGAAACACCTTATCTAAATACCTACATCCATTTGGCATTTCTAAAGATTGGTCATTTTTAACGCCTCGTCTGAACTGCTATGATGCTGAATTTCTTTTAAACTCAGTTAAAAAACTTTTGCTCCTCATTTCATTCAGTTTCTGTGCCAAATGCTGCACTTTGCCACGTGTCCGTCATCTCAGAGGTTCCAATGTCCCCCTCTCACCTGACGACAATTTCAGAATGTTGTGCTTATTCTGGAGATCTTTGTATCAGAGAGAAATTGTGGCCCCTTTTTTCCAAGAGTGAAAGGGCACTTGTACAAAGAATTTCCAAAGCCAGAGAGAGACACACAAACAAACAAACAATCTACTTCAGCTGCTCTGATTGGGCCTTTGGAATCAATCTGTCTGGTGAGTGAGGATGACAAGGCTGGAGGTAAACACTGCACTATATGAGCACAGCCTGCAATTTCTCATCAGAGAGAGAATGACTTTTCTCACCTGCAAAGTCAAATGGTGTTTACTCGAGTCCAGCTTGATTGAGTTGCGCACACAGAGACTTTGATTAGTTCTAAACAAGAGTAGCAAACTCAGGACATCTGTACATGCAGACATTGTTCTCCTTGTAAACCACTGTCTTCTATATAGACCGCGTTGTGCGTATACATAGCTACTGAAGACAACTGTTTAAAATCAGTCTTTCTTATCTTGGAGTATTTTACTCAGACTTTGGTTTTCTTTTCGGAATACACTTTCAAATCCCCTCAAAAAGATACAATAGGTGGGGTGGATGGGGGGATGGGGGGGGGGGCGATGCTTTGAAAGCCCTCACCGTTTGTCTGGGAATCAATAGCGCCACCATCTCAACATAAAAGTGAAAAGCGTCGGGCTTTCAGAACGGCACAGTTAAAACACCCTGCCACGTTTTGTCCTGTGCGAATATTCCACCTGCTCAAAAAGCAAAAATCTATCCTTTGACTCGAGATTAGTTACAGCAAATATTGGGGAGAAGTGAAAGCAAAAAGCGACTACTGCATGTGGTTCATGCTCCCTGTGGGGATAAACGTGCATCACTGCAACTGATCAAAGTTATTTTGGTTTCAGAGTTTGTCTTCTTCTTATTTCATGGAGAAATTGATGAAACAGCTTGACAAAAATCAATGCTAGCTGATATTATATTTCATTGTAAACCGGGCAACTCTGCACCTCAATTCGCAGAGACTGGCCATTCAATCAAAATGTGTTATGGTTTATACAAAAAAATAAATGATGTGCAGTTTTTTCAGTGCAAAGCTCTCTCCCTCATCCTAACAACATTTTATTTTCATGTCAAAAAATGACATGCTTTTATCGTTTGTTTTTATTGTAATTTTAATTATTTTTATTGCATAGCTTTTAGGATATTTACCTTCGCATTGAAAATGCAGAAGGTTATGTTTTGATCGCCGTGTATTTATTTATTTATTTGTATGCGTGTTACTCGCATAACTAAAAAAAGTAAACTAAGTATTATGCAGAAACAAAATACCAGTTTGATTTTTCTTTGTTTGTTCTTATACTTTAAAAAAAAAATACTAGGACCAGCGAACTCTTTACTGCAATACAACAATATGTCATGACTTCTCCACCTTCATAGTTGTATTCATCCTGCCTGCCTGCTTAATTAACTCTCCTGTCATTTCAGATCCTGTCATCCTCACCTCGTTAGTCCCTCATTCCCTTCACCTGGTCCTCACGCCCTTCTCACCTGCCTCTGATCACCTCGTTAGTCCCTCATTCCCTTCACCTGGTCCTCACGCCCTGCTCACCTGCAGCCCATCCCCTCATTAGCCCCTCACTATTAAGCTCCATCACTCCCACTTGTCCTCTGCCAGATTGTCTTGTCTGTTATTGGCAAGCTCTCCAGTGTATTCTAATATTGATTCTGATCTGCCTGTTCTGACCCTGTTTGCCTGTTTACTCGACTTAAGTATTTTGCCTGCCCCCTTTTTGGATTTGTTGCCCTTTTGGACTGACCACCTGGTTTTGACCCCGTCTGAAAAGACGAGTACAGATCCTCTTTTTGCATTTCCTCTTTCCGAGTTGTGCTTTTGTGTTCAGGTACCTGTAAATAATTCATATAAACGTGACATGGATGTATCGGAGTATTATTACAAGCATTAAACATTTAAGGCAGTCGGAGCGGCTTAGTCAACCAGCTCATTAGTCAGACAGTACGCTGCAGTAAAGTTGATGAGATCTACCAACAAGTTTAGAAATTCGACAGCCGCTGGCTAGAAACCGCAATAGGAAATGGCGAAGGGTGAAATGTGCTCACGGGTGAAAGAGACGGACGTTTATGTTGTGGAGGTTGTCGTGGTGAATAGTCACCTCATGTCACAGATCTGCTGTTAACATTGAATTAACTGGAACCGCTTTTTCCCTGTACTATTTTGTAGTTGCCACGTGCAAATATTTGAGAACAGTGGTGTAAGAAACAAAAAAAGAAAAACAATTTTATGGATTTAGCACTATCGCCAAATATGAACATTTCTTATATTACATTTAGTTGTTCTGTGCAGACAGCTGCCGAATGAGAAGTGTCGAAGAGGGACTGAATTCCTTATTCAGCTTAAAATAAAAAAACAATACTGAATGGACTGGTGTTATAATTTTAAATGTTTAAAGACTTAATAACATTATAGATAAAAAGATCTTATCAACTGTCTCTTTGAATACTCTCAAGCTCTGCCAATAAACGCTTAAATGTGCATTGTAAAGCAGGAGGAAAGAATTTGATAAACGGCCTCACTTGAATTCTTATAGCTTAGATATCTCAAAGCAGTAGATAATTCAGTTTTATAACAGTGTTCACATCAGGCATGCACATCCATGCGCTCTTCTTTGAGTTATTATATTGAATCTGTTGGAGATCATTTTCCATCAGTCATGAAGAGAGTCTTCTTAAAAAGAATACAACCCATCATTAAAATTCATACTGCATACTGTACTTGTTACTGAGGAGCAGATACAAAGAATTAGACTAGAGTACTAGGAGCCATTATGTGATTAAATTACCATTCATAATTTTTCTATTTGGTGCTTTTAGCCTGGACGCTTGCCTGAATAAAGAGAGCCCCCCCCCCCCTCCCCCTCTTCCAACAGAGATGTGTGCGTTCTGTATTATTTATTCAAAAAGTGTTTTTTAGATGGTACTTTGAGCATCATTTGGGAACAGGAGAGAGACATGATGTCTTCAGACTGCCACATTGGCCTTTTATGTTTATGCCTTTGATAATTGTATTGGTTGTCTGCATGTGTGATATTGATCATGTTATATTGCAACTGCAGAGAAGAAGCTTCTGACCCGGTCTCTGAGTCGGGGAGATTGTGTCCAGTATTGAAGTGAAGTATTGAGTCTAGCAACCTTGTTTTAGCTCAGCTCTTTTCACGAGGAAAAGCAATGATCCTTTTCTTTTCTTTGTCGATATCATAAAGGACTCAATAAGTCACATTTCAAGGTTTTTTTGACGCACCTTCGGTTGAGGAGTATTTAAGTTTTAAGATTGCAATAATTTCCCGTTGTAAATGACCTATTAAATCAAATTGTACCTCAAAGCTGCCAAACCCAGCCGATGTATTTCTCCCTGCACACCTTCTGGAAAATGAGCTGAGGTGTAATCAGCACCAACCGGGTCATAAAACTATCCAAGGGCCATTATCATCACCCCATTCTTGGTTTATGACTCCGAAGCCTTGATAGGAAAGAGTGCGGTGGACATCGATTGTGATGGGTTTTAGACCTATGTCCAAAAAGTTGATTCAAATATCACCCAGGATGCCGACTACTCCAGACCTCGATTGGTCTCTGTAGTCTTATAAACCAGTGATTTATAGGCTCCATTTTTGTCACCTCATATTTAAGTGGGCTACAGTTCCCCTCAACTCTGAGACTTCTTGTCGTCTCAACCAAAAAATAGATTGACTTTATCTTTTTCAGTTAATCCTTCCAGAGATCATGTTCATCTTTTGGTGATTGAAGTCAAAAGCACTTCAATAACTGAGATAGCACGCGGTTCTCCTTATGTTCTGCACAATTCCCATGCAGGGTCCAATCAAGGCATTACATCAAAGCAGTGTAAGTAAGCAACTTCCCTACAGTATGCAGTAAATATAAATAACAAAGTCCTTGTAAGATATCAAATTCCACATCCAGCAGCGGCCACATGATCAGAAAACATATTAGTAACAGTGATACATGTCTGCTACTTAAATTACTAATCTGGACTGCTTCAAGGTCAAGCACGCGGGCAATTGACTTTTATCACGGCCACTGGCAAAACAAATCAATTTCCCAACCGTAACCTCTTTCACAGCTCCACATGCACTCAAGTGTCCATGTGTGTATTACTGACAGATGGACTTACTGGAGGGGGTTACATCCTCCCACATTCTTGAATGCATCCACTGTGCTGGGAATCAGATGAAAAAAACAAGTGACAGATATGGAGCAATAGATGAATAACTAAAAACCCCACAGAACTGGGTGCCAGATAACTGCCTCAGATTAGGTCCTAGATTGTCGCCGTGTCTTGCCAAGACTCTGATGCTATATTTACCGCTCCCTTTCTCCATCCCTCCCCTGATCGTGTCTGTGCCGCCGTGGTGTGTCATCTCCACCTTATGTCTGGCATCTACGACGGAGCGCCAGGTGTGAAACGCAGATGAGATATTCCTTCTGAATGCCAGAATACGGTTACTTACGCAGGGAATGATACGGCACAAGTAGGAGAGATTGAAATGTTGTTGTGTTTACATTAAAAGCTTGATTGGGACTCTGAGTGTTCGGGGTTAAATATGGCTTCTGCAGTTTAAAAAAAGGAACTTTTGAAATATTTTCTTCAGAGGAACCTTGAGCAGTTTCCACACAGCTGAAGAGACCACGACTGAGCTGATCGTGACCTTTCCAAGAAAATGTTCTTCATCATTCAAGCAGGTATTTTGTAAGTCAGTGTCCCCTTTTTTTATGAAGCTCCATCTGAGCTGAGCTATAGATGTGATTTTTTGACGTGGATTTAGGAATCCACTGAAAGCCGGTACATCTTTAGAAAAATGAGCTATGAACTTGACAAAAGCACCTCAGTCAGTGATTATGTCAGCAGAGACGAGATTGGTGCGAAAAAGTACAAAAGTACAAAAGAAAAAGAAGAAGTTCTGCCGACACAACAACATTTTGTTGTGTCTTTTGCCATGATCAGGTCGGGTTATGTTATGCTCTTGAAAAGTTTTTGATCCTCACTACGTGTTTCATTTTGTTCACTAAATACAAGATGAATAATTTTTATTAACAATATAGACTGGGGCCTAGTCAAACAGCTAAAAATAAAACTGTCCCGCTATCTCATCCTGAAAGTTAAGGAATGGGGAGAGGATTGTAAGGGCAGGTGTAAACTAACCTGTTAATGCACCAACAGACTCTAGTAGGATCATTATAGATCACCCTGACTATCCTGATCTACACAAGGTACCTTCCTGTTACCATGATTTAAAAGTCCACTAAATGACATTACGGTGAAGAAATGTCATCTGCTTTTGACCTGCTTCAACCGGCCAAGATATTCACCAAGTTGGATTTAAGAAATGCATATCACTTGGTTAGAATAAAACAAGGGATGAGTGGAAGACTGGATTCAACACTCAGAATGGTCACTATGAGTACTTGGTAATGCCTTTTGACTGTGCAATGCACCGCTGTTTTTCAAGCTTTTGTGAATGAGGTTTTGCGGGAATTCTTGAATATTTCAGTGTTTGTGTATCTGGATGACATACTGATTTTCTAGACGCTAAATCTCATGTTAACCATGTCCGCCAAGTTTTGCAGAAACTACTGGATAATCAGCTATATGTCAAGGCAGAGAAGTGCGAGTTCCACACAGAAGAGGTGTCTTTCTTAGGATACATAGTCTCACCTAATCATATCCAAATGGATCCAAAAGGTTCAGCAGTTCCTAGGGGCTAGAGGGTGCAGAGCAACCGTTTTAGTCTGGACAGATTGTCCCAACAATCTGCTGTTTGTTCCTGAGGCTCTTCATTCCATGGCGGATTTCTCACATTTAGTAAGACTACTGTTCTAACAGTGACAGATCACAGTTTCACACATTGGGTGGATCATGTGGACAGACTGCTCCCATCTCAAGGCAAGAAAGTCCCTAACAGCCATTCATGATTCAGGATTCATGATCACTTAATGACATTGTCATGAGATTGCCAAAGTCACCGAGACATCACATTGTTTCCGATTGTTTCGGATTTCATTCAGAACCTTCTGGAACCGTTTTATCACCTCATTCATCGCCTCGTCGGCCTGTCATGTCACTCATACCAGAGACCGCCAGACTGTGAAACCTGAATCAGAACCAGACCACGCTCCTTGACGCCTGAATCACCAGACAGACCACCTCACATGTCTCCTTCCCGGAACCCCCAATACCCCTTCGACCGGCCTCCATGGTCTCTCGCTTTCCAGCTGTACCCTTTTTTTTAACAACCCACTTTTCCCTAAGGTCGAGGGTCCGCCGGCACAATCAGACGTTTTTCAGAGTTTGCATCTTTTGTCGCGGTTCTTTCACGTCTCTTCAGTGCCTCGGCCAGTTATTGCTGCAGAGTCAGGGCTGCGCGGGGCGTCACAGTCCAGGCCAAAAGGTGAAGCTCTCCAAAACGCACTTACTACCCCGCCTCCTCCCACAGTCTGGTCCAAAAGGTTGTGTTTCCAGATCAGTGTCCAGAGTCAGAGTGTCAAGTCCATCAACGACTAGGTCCGTCGCTTGCAACCCCCAGGACCCGTTTCAACGCTTAACGTTTCCGCGTGTGAGAGCAGCCCTGATTTTCGCCACTAAGCCCTGCCCAGCCCTCCATGGTTGGTGTTTGGCCTTAAAGGTCCGTAAGCCCGAGGTAGAAATAGGGGGAGGAAGGTCATTGCCCTGAGAGGGAAGGTTACGGGGTCCTGAGAGCTGGCTGGTAGCTGCTCAGGGTTATACGTCCCAGGCTATCCCACTGCGACTTACATAATCAGCCTGGGCCATCAGGAGTTGGCCCTAGAGGGTCTACTGTTGCCATCAGGAAGGCCCAAGAGAGGGGCATCATTGTTTTATCCACAGAGGCTTTCTGATTTTCGCGATTGTTTTCTGCCTCATTCCTCACACCTGTCTCCTATGCTCATCAGTGTCAGCCTCGCCATGTCATTGGATCTCTGATGTGTCTTGTTACCATGTGCTTAAATTCCCTAGTGTTCCCTGTCAGTTGTTTCTGGTCTTTTGCCATGATCAGTCGCTTTAAGGTTATTTTTGAAGCTTGAAAATGCTCTTGAACGTGCTTTTTTCATTTGTTCACGCGCTTACTCGAAAAATAATAATACAAACTTTATCTCTGTCTCTCCGGTATCTCGTCTCCCTCCTTCCCAAGTGTCTGAGGTGTGTGCAATTTTTTCGCGGTCAATTTTTTGAACAGGATTTGTAGGACTGCATGGTTTCAGTTTTAAATAATTTTGCGATAAATATTAACAATGGCAATGTGCATGAAAATGTAAAAAATATATGAAACTAACTAATCAAGTAAAAAATAAAATAAATGTAATATAATATATATATAATATACAAAACTTGCAAAATCATACATCATACAGTAAAATGACAACAGTATTATAAGCTAAATGTACCCAACGTATCAAAATAACTCATACAGAAATGAATAAATGAATAATTCATGATTATTATTGCTGATGCATTCATGCTATAGTATTTTCATGTTGTATTTGTGGCCATTGGGCAGTGGTATATATATATTTATATATTGGTATTTTTGGTTTTTCATTTCAAATTTTACAAACTGATACACGTTTTGTATGCAAAATCTTAAATCAAATAAATGTAGTGGAGTAATATTTGATTACATTTGTATTTAATACACCACTTTAAAAATAAGGGTTCTTCCTAAAGGGCTGGGGTCCACAACCCTTTTGAATACATGGCTCTTCAATAGGTCTTGGACTGAACTGTCTGGCAGAATTTAATTCTACTGCATCTTTGTAAAAATAAAACCTGTTGTAGGAGTAGTTTCATATAAAATCTCCACCATAATTGGGAGCCATGAGTGTTGCGCTGGACCACATACACCCGGCCCTTAGAGGAGCCTGTCAGCCCAAAACCTTTCGCAGATGATTCTAGATTTAACTCTCTTTCAGGTTCTCCTACATGGACAAGCCAACGAACCCTCTTTGGTTTTATTTCTAACCTTTATTTATAAGAATGAGAAGAATACAATCCAGGACAAATACCTCAAATGTGTAATGAGTAAATGTGATATTCTTGATGATTCCAATTCGACACCAACATTAAAAATGCTAAATTGAACACTCTTAGCATTGACCTCTGCACTCATCGTTTTTCCCAAACTAAACCAAAGCAAATGGAGAACACAACACTCTAAATGGTGTGGCAAAAAGAGATGAGGACTCACAGCAGAGACTCTGAGGAGAGGACAGATCTCCACAGAAGCGAGTCAGCAGGCTGAGCGGAGCAGCTTCATTGAAGACCCTGAAATTAGACTCTTTATTAGGGCTGAAGATTCTTCCTGTACCAGCAGCCTATCAGGAGCCACAATTGTGGGACTTTCCTATCTGTACACCCTCAAGAAAGCATTAAAAAGGGACACGGTTGTCAAATAGCACAAATATGCTGCATAGCCATGGATAGGATGCTCTCTGTTGTGCAAACAATGGCAATTTACTGCTGACACAAGGTGGTGTGTCGTGTAACTGCAGGCTAAATTGCTGTCCAACTCATCAAAGTGCACTTGTTTATTTTTGCTCTTCCAACAGTTTGAAGCATATTGCAATTTTTAAATCACTGTTTGATTGTATTTGGCTGATGTGACTTACAAAGGCGTCAGCAGTATGAGCTTTATCGCCAACATGACATGGAACCGGTATAAGTAAAAGTGCTGGTCTGTCCATTGTGCTCAGCCATTGTGAAGAGTCAGGTTCCTGCAACTTTGACTGGAGTTGTGTGAGCATTGCACTCTACTGGCAGCTCTTGTGTAGTACAGGCCTTCACGGCCTTGGTTGTCAGGTCTACCACACAGCGATGACCTCATTGGATTGTTGTCACATGGCATTTGGAGCTCTGTGCCTTATGGCTGGAAAACAAACAACCAAAAACCACAACACCACCACCACAACTGTATCCCCAGCTATAGAGCTAGACCACTTTGTGTTGTTCCATCCCGAGTGCTGCTAATAAGAGACAGAAGTTGTGAGAAGACTGTTCCATGTGATTTCACAAACAGGGTATGATACCGTAATACCTCCCACTGTTCAAGTTCTGAAAGTTGTCAGTGATTTTAGTTTGAAGCTGGCTGTTATAGAAGCTCCATCGACAGTCTGTTCACCTTGTGATTTCCCAGGTGAACTCAGTTATTCCTTCAACGGCACACAGCCTTCTCGCAGCTCTGCACACTAGGCTACTCTGGCACTTACAGTGACCGTGCCACCAGATGGCAGTCAAAAATACTCTAATCACACACATCCAGGAATCAATGCAAGGGTATGCTTTTGCTGGAATAATTATTCATGTTGAAATAATTCATATACAGTATGGTCAACAGATGGTTGGTATGGTGACATGTAGAAGATTAATTACACAATGTCATTCTCTCTGTGAGCTACAATTACCTTTGGAGTTTTGTTTGTATGCTGTGCCATGCCTTGCTTGTACTCACCTTATTTGCTTTTGGGTAGTTAAGTCTATAAGTATTCCGTTTTTATTCTTTGCCTGTGCACGATTATGTCTCATATAGCATCGAATCTGTTTGAGTGTTTGTGAATGTTTGGACAGTGTTGTGTGCACATATGCACGCTACACTGTTTCAGAACGTTACCAAAACAAAAGTTCATCCTTTCTGTGGTGGAAGTGCTCCTTATAGGCTACATATGGACGATTTGAAGTACTTGTACTTTGTGTGAGTGTGTGTGTGTGCGTGTTTATGCATTTTTTATCCATCAAACAGCCGTTGTTACAAATTACTTTGATTAGATTCTAAAATGTAGTGCAGTGAAATACCAAAGTTAAATACTAAATAAACGTGATATAAAGTCACTATAAAGTCATTATTTAGGAACACAAACAAACCAAATGTCATGTTTTAACATTTCGCTCAGCAAAATACCAGTAAAGTTAATAAAATAGCATGCTACATATCCCATAACCTGCCCAGAAGAAATTCCTTTAAAAAAGAGGCAGGCACTCAAGAAATGCTAAACAAAGAAATCCAACCAAAATCCAAGAGGTGGGACGCCAGTAGTCCTGCCTCTTTCCCGCAAAGCTCTTCTCTCATTGGTCAGTGCTCAGAGTTCTGCCTCGTCCATTGGCTGGCTGCGCTGTCAGTCAAGAACAGTGCTCGGCCACTAACTGTTCTGCTGTGTTGGGATCAGAGGACGCAAATCAAGCGAAACAAATCTCCTGACAGGAGAAAAGTTCATGCTGGAGTTTCTAAAGACCTCAGAAGGCCTTATGAAGGTAAGAAAACCCGCAAAACACGTTTTTATGTCGACAATGCGACGTTGGAGACGATAAACCGCGGGGTTTCACCGTGTTTCGCCACTTTAGTTTCCAAAAGGAAAAAGATGGAGCGTTAAGTTAGCTGTTGACAAAAGTGGTCAAGGGACACGCCGAACCGTTCGGACTGCAGCTCCTCAAGACTGAATGATGTGCTTTGTTCGTGTAAAAATACACTGAAGATGTAACGCTAGCCTTAAAAAACATAAAAAAACATCTATAGCGCCGACAGTGACATCCTCTCCTTCACCCAGACCGCTGCTGAAGCCTGTTTGATCTCCACGAGAGCGCTGATTGAACTCATTTCACGTCACAGTGGCTCCAGTTGTTAACTAACGCGTATTGACTCAGCAGTGTCAACACTCGAGTTTAATTTACCCGTTGTTTAATAGTTTTTCATTTTATTATTTAACCTAGGGTGCATCGAAGGCCAGTACGCAGCAAGTGGCCTACTCACACATTAGATTGGCGACCAAATTCAATTTATTACTCAGTCATATGCATCTGAATACTGCACTTCGCCTCAGTTGACCCTGATTGTGTGGGCCAAAAGAGGTTTCCCAGTCTGTGACACGAGTGTATATATATGTAATATATATATATGCACATTTTACTTCCTCCTCCTCCTCCTCCTCCTCCTTAACCGGTACAGCCAGCTGAAAGATGATGTGACTGAAAGGTTCAGCGAGGAGGCACATTGTTACATGTGGACTGTGAGATTACTCTGATATCTGAATTATTGTACACATTGTTAGTATCACTTTTGATTAAACTCGGGCAGTTGATTCCACAACTGTCCCCAGACCAAGAAGTGGATTTTAGTGGACTTTGAGCGAAGTGTGTTCATTTCCCACTCCTGTGTATTCTCAAGCAGCTGCTCACAAACCGAAGGGGCCTCTTTGAATCGGAGCAGAGCATACGCTCCTGCAGTGCTGCTGTGTTTCTAATGAGTTTACAGCGTTGCAGACGAGGCACATGGCTGGCCGGGCTTAAAACAAACACGGATAAAAAAGGATTACGGACACAGGCCTTTCGTCATCGGAAGTGAAGCTACCGTGTGGGAATATTTATATTTCCCATGCTATCGCTCAGGGTTTGTGTACCCTCGTGGTTACCAACTCTCACTTGAGGGAGGTATTAGGTGAAATAATATTAAAATAATGAGGATCCAAACAAGCGTGACGACACATGTTGGCTCCTGTGTGCCAGACGTTTCTCATGCCACAGTGCACCTCGCACAGTGATTACAGCGCCTGTGACATTAGCAAGCCCTGTAAAAGCAAAACCGAGGGAGGTGTGTATGCTGTAGTTTAATTAGCATTTACCCTGCGGTTAAGCCACAGACCATGAGGGCTGGTGAAGGCAGAACTAAACACACTGTGTGCCTTCTTTGTGCTGCAGGCATCAGGGCCACACTGTGCAGCAGTTCATCAGGATTGTGCAGGGTCTGTACGGTCATGGAAAACCTGGAAAGTCAGTGGATTTTAAAATGGTCATTTCCAGGCCTGGAAAAGTCATGGAAAAAACTTAAATCATAAAAGTTTGGGAAAAGTCATGGAAATTGTCATAATCACACGTTCATTTACGCCGAGTTTGAAATAATTAAGTTTTTTAAAGAAAGACGCTCTCAATATGATCATGATCAAAAAATTTCATGTTTATACCGAGATTTCAGTTTGGTCATGGAAATTTGGTTTAAAGTCCTGGAAAAGTCCTGGAAATCCATTGGTCAAAATGTGTAAGAACCCTGATTGTGGCTCCTTCTGTTAGGTGAGGCAAGGTTTGGACCCAAACACAGCAGGCAGAGTTCTCAGAAAACACAGGATTTATTCTTAAAGATCTAGCAGGAACAGGGACAAGAACCGGACAGGAACAAAAACGAACAGACACCGAACAAGCAGCAAGACACAGGCTAAATACACAGAAAGCGAGACACAGGTGGAGACACAGGTGGAAACAATCAGGGCCGAAACAGGGAAGCACAGGAAGGAAGCAGGGAAACAGGAACGAGACAGGGACTTCAAAACAAAACAGGAAACACTCCAAATCACAACACCTTCCTCTTTTCAGTTCTGCATCCTGCTCTCTGCAAGTGATGAAAATATGCTCCTTGCTATTAATCTCTCTGTTTCGCTATTGAAGATATAGTATTGTAGCTATACCGTCCAGCTCAGATATGAAAGGCGGTGGCTCCTCTCTGTCACCATGCAACCAGTGCTCCAAGGATCAGCCCTCTGGGTGACTCCACGGTGTGGAAAAGTTGAGGCCACAGAGTGCTCGGAGCAGAGCCTGGGCCTCTTAGGCCCGCCTGCGTTTAATGGGGAAAACGCATATATTTTCATGTTTTGCCTTTCATTTACACAAAACGGAGGTTTTATCATGGACAACGATCATTTCTAAAACCTCTGGCCAAAGTGGAGAATTCTGAAAACTCCGTTTTGTGTTTGCGTGGACGCAAATCAAGCGAAACAAATCTCCTGACAGGAGAAAAGTTCATGCTGGAGTTTCTAAAGACCTCAGAAGGCCTTATGAAGGTAAGAAAACCCGCAAAACACGTTTTTATGTCGACAATGCGACGTTGGAGACGATAAACCGCGAGGTTTCACCGTGTTTCGCCACTTTAGTTTCCAAAAGGAAAAAGATGGAACGTTAAGTTAGCTGTTGACAAAAGTGGTCAAGGGACACGCCGAACCGTTCGGACTGCAGCTCCTCAAGACTGAATGATGTGCTTTGTTCGTGTAAAAATACACGAAAGATGTAACGCTAGCCTTAAAAAACATAAAAAAACATCTATAGCGCCGACAGTGACATCCTCTCCTTCACCCAGACCGCTGCTGAAGCCTGTTTGATCTCCACGAGAGCGCTGATTGAACTCATTTCACGTCACAGTGGCTCCAGTTGTTAACTAACGCGTATTGACTCAGCAGTGTCAACACTCGAGTTTAATTTACCCGTTGTTTAATAGTTTTTCATTTTATTATTTAACCTAGGGTGCATCGAAGGCCAGTACGCAGCAAGTGGCCTACTCACACATTAGATTGGCGACCAAATTCAATTTATTACTCAGTCATATGCATCTGAATACTGCACTTCGCCTCAGTTGACCCTGATTGTGTGGGCCAAAAGAGGTTTCCCAGTCTGTGACACGAGTGTATATATATGTAATATATAATATATATGCACACATTTTACTTCCCCCTCCTCCTCCTCCTCCTCCTCCTTAACCGGTACAGCCAGCTGAAAGATGATGTGACTGAAAGGTTCAGCGAGGAGGCACATTGTTACATGTGGACTGTGAGATTACTCTGATATCTGAATTATTGTACACATTGTTAGTATCACTTTTGATTAAACTCGGGCAGTTGATTCCACAACTGTCCCCAGACCAAGAAGTGGATTTTAGTGGACTTTGAGTGAAGTGTGTTCATTTCCCACTCCTGTGTATTCTCAAGCAGCTGCTCACAAACCGAAGGGGCCTCTTTGAATCGGAGCAGAGCATACGCTCCTGCAGTAGAAGCTGCTATGTGTTTCTAATGAGTTTACAGCGTTGCAGACGAGGCACATGGCTGGCCGGGCTTAAAACAAACACGGATAAAAAAGGATTACGGACACAGGCCTTTCGTCATCGGAAGTGAAGCTACCGTGTGGGAATATTTATATTTCCCATGCTATCGCTCAGGGTTTGTGTACCCTCGTGGTTACCAACTCTCACTTGAGGGAGGTATTAGGTGAAATAATATTAAAATAATGAGGATCCAAACAAGCGTGACGACACATGTTGGCTCCCTGTGTGCCAGACGTTTCTCATGCCACAGTGCACCCTCTTCGCACAGTGATTACAGCGCCCTGTGACATTAGCAAGCAAGCCTGTAAAAGCAAAACCGAGGGAGGTGTGTATGCTGTAGTTTAATTAGCATTTTACCCCTGCGGTTAAGCCACAGACCATGAGGGCTGGTGAAGGCAGAACTAAACACACTGTGTGCCTTCTTTGTGCTGCAGGCATCAGGCCGCACTGTAGGTGCAGTTCATCAGGATTGTGCAGGGTTCGTACGGTCATGGAAAACCTGGAAAAGTCATGGGATTTTAAAATGGTCATTTCCAGGCCTGGAAAAGTCATGGAAAAACCTTAAATCATAAAAGTTTGGGAAAAGTCATGGAAATTGTCATAATCACACGTTCATTTACGCCGAGTTTGAAATAATTAATAAGTTTTTTAAAGAAAGACGCTCAAAATATAAGCCGGCGTACGCTCTCAATATGATCATGATCAAAAATGTTCATGTTTATACCGAGATTTCAGTTTGGTCATGGAAATTTGGTTTAAAGTCATGGAAAAGTCCTGGAAATCCATTGGTCAAAATGTGTAAGAACCCTGATTGTGGCTCCTTCTGTTAGGTGAGGCAAGGTTTGGACCCAAACGCAGCAGGCAGAGTTCTCAGAAAACACAGGATTTATTCTTAAAGATCTAGCAGGAACAGGGACAAGAACCAGACAGGAACAAAAACGAACAGACACCGAACAAGCAGCAAGACACAGGCTAAATACACAGGGGAAACGAGACACAGGTGGAGACACAGGTGGAAACAATCAGGGCCGAAACAGACAAGCACAGGGAAGGAAGCGCAGGGAAACAGGAAACGAGACAGGGACTTCAAAACAAAACAGGAAACACTCCAAATCACAACACCTTCCTCTTTTCAGTTCTGCATCCTGCTCTCTGCAAGTGATGAAAATATGCTCCTTGCTATTAATCTCTCTGTTTCGCTATTGAAGATATAGTATTGTAGCTATACCGTCCAGCTCAGATATGAAAGGCGGGTGGCTCCTCTCTGTCACCATGCAACCAGTGCTCCAAGGGATCAGCCCCTCTGGGTGACTCCACGGTGTGGAAAAGTTGTGGAGGCCACAGAGTGCTCGGAGCAGAGCCTGGGCCTCTTAGGCCCCGTTTACACGATGGGAAAACGCATATATTTTCATGCGTTTTGGCCTTTCATTTACACAAAAACGGAGGTTTTATCACGGAAAACGATCATTTCTAAAAACTCCGGCCAAAGTGGAGAATTCTGAAAACTCCGTTTTTGTGTTTGCGTGTGAACTAGGTCAAACAGAGTTTTAGGTTGTCAAACGTCACAGCATGCGACTAAAAATACTTCACGTCATGTGAGCGTCCTATGTTTACAGTTAGTTTGGCCGCTCCTACCAGGGTTGCCAGGTCTGTGTGTACCAGCCCAATATCAGAACTCAAAATATGCCCGTGCCAAACCATATACACTGCTTTTAAAGTGTGTGTATGTGGACGTGTCCAATGTCCATGTGTGTACGTGCTGATCTGGAGACAGTTTGGTAGGATTTGTGTATAAATAAATTATTTCATTTAAAATATGGATTTTTATTTAAAGATATTCATGTAATTTGCATGCAAAATAGGTCTACCCGAACCAGCGGACAACAAATTCAACCGCGGCAACACTTCAAAAGTAGCCCAATTCCGCGGAAAATCATGGACCTGGCAACACTGGCTCCTACGTCCAGTGTCGACTGCCTTCATTTTCATTGTCAGGTGCGCCCGAGTTATTTCCTCCTTGACAAGAGGATACTCCTCGGATGTCTCGAGTCTTGAGAATTCTGATTGGTTTGCATGTCTTTATCCTTCTCGTTACACTGCCGACTACAGGTTTGGCATAGTTATGACTGCGCCCGGGGGCGTATTTATGCGGGTTCATATAAACAGAAACTTTTTTGAAAACGACCTTGTGTGTACAACGTTATTTTCGAAAACGGAGGGGCAGAAATCTTCGTTTCTGTAAATACCCGGCTATGTGTAAACGTGGCTACGAGCTCAGGTGTGGATCACTGCAAGAAGCAGCAGCGGGTGATTCTTTTTCCGACGTTTCAGCCACATTTCAGAAAGGAATATATTGGTGATTCAAGCTAGACTATCGGCGACTTATTGTATGACGTAGTCAAGCTTTTATTAAGTAGCCAGACAGTGCGGTACTGCGGATAGGGACGTCACAGCAAAACATGCAACCCCAAAATGCATCAAATTGTTCAATATTTGTTGCATGTTATACAATCACTACTGCAACCAGACGATGCTGCAGGTGACGCTAAATGTGCATTGGTGCGTTGACTAGATTTCGCACAGGCATCTGTTTTGGAGATAATGGCGGCGGAGCAAATACATTTGTTTGACTGTGGGGTAAAAAGCTTCAGTCACCTGCAGAAACCACCAGCGAATGTGCAAATTGATGAAACTGACAAAAGAACAAGAGGAATCCGAACGGCGTCTCTGAGCTGGAGGGAAAATCATGAAGCTAAGCATGAACAACATAGGAGGAGCCTGACTTGATGACATCCTAATCACTCGAACACGTCGTGACTGAATGTGGAAACCAACGCTGATTCCAGCCTGGCAGCTACTTTTCAAAGTCAGTGACGAGCCCTGCGATGATCTGAAAGGACGTTTAGCGTAAAAACACCAACAGCTTTGATCTTATTTCAAAGAGGGGCCGGAGTGCGGTTAGATGTTTGAGGTGTGTACACCGCAGGGCTTGTCAGCAGAACCAACACAGCTGTGAGATTAGAGTGCAGAGACACTACAAAGAGACCACATCACGTCTCCAATGCCAAACAACCGACTGTCCCGGGAGCCATTATGAACGGACGTGCAGTGGGGAAAAACAAAGTGATATTATTTTTAACAGTGAACTTAAAGTTCGATGCATATTATTACCTTCGCATTGAAAATGCGGAAGGTTATGTTTTGATCGCCGTGTATTTATTTATTTATTTGTATGCGTGTTATTCGCATAACTCAAAAAGCATTAAACCGAATCGCATGACATTTGGTGGGATGATTGGTTATTATCCGGGGACCATTTGATTAGATTTTGGGATCGATCGGGTCAAAGGTCAAGGTCATGAAAAGGTCAAAATCTTCTTTTTACCATAGCGCGGTCAATTTCTATCCAATTGGCATGCAACTAATGCCAAAATGTTCATAATTCAATGCCCAATCTTGTGATATGCGAAGGTATGCGCTCTACCGAGTGCCCGTTCTAGTTATCAGTGCGTCAGCTTTGAGTGCCGAAGACAGATGACGGAACAGCTTGGATGCTTAAAGCTGAGTGACTGTCTCTTGTTCGATATGGGATCCATCTGTGCTCCAAGAAAAATGTCCGCTTGCAACGTTGTCATGTTTGTGTCCCCGCATTGTGTTGAAATATACAACAACTTACAAGGACAATAAAATGATGAACTGTGGAAGAATATTTCACTCCTGTTTTTTTTAAATGCCTCAAAACTCATCAATGTATCTTTTAGTAATGGTATTGTTATTGTTTTTAACATCCTCACCTTTTAGGTTGAGCTGAATAGTTCTGCTATGTAGTCCACCTCTGAACTGCACCCGCAATAAACAGTCTGGTTTCTTTTTACGTCGGAGACAAATTTTAAATTTTTTGTTTCACTGGTTCTGTGCTACAAAATTACCCCCTCTCAAGATAATAACCACATATCCACAAAAAGCTCATAAATCAGTGGGCTGGATCAGGTAGATCAGACGTCTGTCTAGATGTCTGGTTTGGGGGAATTGGAAAACAGTTTGCTCTCTCTGTATAGTTCCTACGTGTTCCCTCAATTGGAGTTGAATACCAATGGAATAGAATAAATGAAGTACGGGTCAAGTAGTTATTTTCCTGGATGCGACTGATGAAGTTCTTCTCTTTGATCTTGTGTCCTCACAGTCCAAGCTGAACATGGAGAGTTTGACCAAGCCGGAGTTGCTGATGCTTTTCAGCATTCTGGAAGGAGAGCTGGAGGCCCGGGACCTGGTCATCGATGCCCTCAAGGTACCTTGACAGCTGCTTCCTTCATGTCAAACACTCACTAGAAACCTCTCAAACCACTGCAGCAGCATATTGCTACAACATTGCTCTCTTTTTGTTTGCATGGTGAGCTCCTTACTAAAATATCTCATGGGCAAAAAAGGTTGCCATGCTTTATGTGATATATACAAATTATTGATAGCAAAGAAACAAGCCTGCAGGAGGTTGGCCTGCAGAAACCTACATGGGCTGGTCGTAGATATGTCAGTAATGGATAAGTAGAGCTACGGATGGCTGTAACGAGTCACGTGTTTGGTTTTAGTGTTATTAGATCCAAGGTGACCTGATGACTATCTGGCAACAAAATAGAGAGAAAAGAAAAATCTGCAAAAGCAATTAACATCTAATCTAAGAAGCCCCGTTGATGGCACTCATTTCCTGTGAAATTGTTGTTATCTTTATGGAAACTAATATTCCTTTTGATCGAAACAATTTGCTGGCAGCACACTATTGTCTGTGCTTCTGTAGAATAGATTATTTTGTGGCATTTTTTTCAGAAGTAATATTTTTCGTAAGTTGAACTGAGTCGATGCATTTCAGTGAATTTTAACATATTATAAGTAGACACACCAGTCGTAGGATGACTTACTTTGGCATTAGGATAAATTAAAGGATTTACAGGCTCTTTTCTCCACACTGTCCTGCAGGCCGACAGACTCAAGCTTCCAGCGACATTTCATTTGGATGTCCTAATGAGTTTTTTGTTTTTAAAAGAGCTGTAAACTTACTACAGTAACACTGTGTTACTGTGTTTAAACCCCACCCCCCCCAAAATAAGATAAGCAGTGAATAAGCCACTTAATTCTTGCACAAAATGCCCCCTGACTTTCTGAGACAGATTTTCCACGGACATTCTCACCATTAATATTTGAGCTCGACAAGCTGGTATTTGTGGAATGCTATTCCCTCTCTTGGTGTAAAATGTACCATTGAAGGGACAACTGGAGAGCAGCCATCCTCAGAGAGCCTCCTGCTGAATGTTCCTGTGTTGTGTCTAGACCGCATTCCTACATCTCTCCTGGGATCTGGCCATCTAAGGCAAGAGGACTCGCAGCGCGCTGGGTGCCTGATGACTCAATGCGAGCGAGAGTAGGAGTGAACAAATAAACATTGGCCTTAACTGGAGCTTGAGGGGAATATGGCTGTGCTTCTTTCATGGCTCCAACGGCACTAACTGTTAACCCATTCAGGTCTGGGATTGGATCAATGCTGCAGTGTTAACAGCTATGGAGCTTTAATTAAAGAAACGGGGATAATCAATGACCTGAAGGAAATTAATTGCAGGGAGTAAATGGAAACTGATCTCCTGTCTGCAGCGCAGCATACATTTATTTGCTGCAAAGGTGAAGCCCAGCTTCATACCTCTCTGCTGTTCTACCGTTGAGGGACTGGCGACGCGGGATCTCGGGGCTCTGCCTCACGTGACAGCAGACTGTTCTCAGGGAAACATCAGCACATCATTCTTCTGGTTGTTCTTTTGAGCAGCATGGCTCAACGGATGGCAGTTTTGGTCTGTTGCTCCATCCCTGTGGGATGGACTGCAACATCGCCACAGTCATTGGATGGATTGCCATGAACTTTTGCACGGACATTCACGGTGCCCAGAGGATGAAACGGCGGTCCCATATTTCAGCAGTCCCTCTATGGATCAACACGACATTTCGTAACGTTCGTCGCGGTCCCCCCCGGAGGAAATCCCAGTGACTTTGGTGGTCCGCTAACTTTATCTCTAGCGCCCCCATGAGGTTGACATGAGGTTTGTGTGAACGGATGGATTGCCATACAATTTGATTCAGACGACCTTTGGGAATAATTGCAGTAATCCTGAGTGGTCACTAAGACTAAAATACCTGCAAAATGAAGGGCATTGACACCAAACTGGTGGGCATTAAACCGGCTAAAAAGTGATGTTCTCAGGGTTCGTACGGTCATGGAAAACCTGGAAAAGTCATGGAATTTTGAAAAGGTAATTTCCAGGCCTGGAAAAGTCATGAAAAAAACTTTAAATCGTAAAAGTTTTGGAAAAGTCATGGAAATTTGTTAAAATCAAATGTTCATTTACGCCGAGTTTGAAATAATTAATATATTTTTTAAAGAAAGACGCTCAAAATATAAGCCGGCGATAGCTCTCAATACGCAACATTTTCAACAGTTTTCATGTTTATACCGAGATTTCAGTTTGGTCATGGAAATTTGGTTTAAAGTCTTGGAAATCCATTGGTCAAAATGTGTAAGAACCCTGTGTTCTGCATTTAGCTAAAAACGGTTGTGTCTAAGTACATATTTACTTAGTTCCGACAATAAGATGAACCGACGGTAATAGGAGAAGTAGGTCCAGTCGTGTCGGTCATGTCAGTCTTAACTGATGTGTCACCACGACACTGCGTGTCATGTGAGAAATGAGTTGCTCAACCACAAATCACGACGGTCATAACTCTTCAGGCTTTTGCTCATCTGCTTAAAAGCTTGGGAACTGGCACGTTTTGCATTCTCTGTGTTTTTAAAGATCCAACCGTTATAGTTTCTGCGATTTTCTCCAGGATGCAGTGCAAGTACAGGATGTGAGGTTAATGATGCGGGTTTTCTATGGTTCTCTATATGTAATTATGCAGAACTATCAGTGGCATTCTAACTATCCGCTGCATTTTCCCGTTGTGACTCACTTCAGCAGCTGCTCACGCTGTGGCTTTCAGAAGGAAGTTAGTCCCTGGCAGAGCGCGCCGTTGGCCCGCAAAGCTCTGCATTGAGCCAGTTGTCCTTTTTCCTTTTCGGAAAAGAAATAAAAGTATTTACTTTAAGTTCAAAGGGGAGTAAAATATGGAAATGAGCCCTTTAGTTAACTGCTGGGTACACATGGACATACTTAAAACAGGATTACCGTGTGTGTTCCCCTGTGACGGGGCAGCACTGCAATCGGGGTAAACAGCCTCGTTAGCTTGGAGAGGCGTCAGCTGATTTGATTCAGTGTCGGTTACCATAGCATCCACAATCATGTGCCGATGATGGGGAGCATTCTTCAGACATCCACTTCCTTCACATTTACATGGATGAGCATTACGGGGGGATTTAGCATGCCCTGACATATACAGGGCTCCAGGGTAAGACGTTCATACATCACCTTCCCTCGGTATTCAACAGATCTCGTCACCGGCATTGCACGACTGAAAAGGTCCAGGCATGTGTCGGCAGAAGATAAGCTGCAGTGGAACAGTGCGGCCGTGGCACAAAGACTTCTCCAGCAAAAGCATATTAAGTTGCCAAGAACTGTAGCCAACAGACGAAAGTATGAATAGGCGGTTGGACTGTCATGCATAGAGTCCATGCATTGAATGAGTGTGGGTATTGCGTTGGTACAGTGTGATGCAACGACGAAGCGCCGGTAGATTTGGGTGTTAAGTGTTAAGTTATGTGAGAAATGCGCTTCCTGTATTCCTTTCTTCGCTTCCTCCACTCTGCAGCAGCGGAGGCTCGATGCAGAGGAAGACAGCCTCTCTTTGTGTTGCGGAAGTCTCTCTGTGCATTGAAGGACTGGAAGAGAGCTGAGAGAGACACGCAGTCTGTGTTTATGAGGGAACTGTTGTGTACTAGGGGGCCGGTGAATTGGGGGGGGAAAAGAAATTGCACTTAAACCAATTATGCAGTTCTGAAAATGGCATGAATGAATGCAAAAATACAAGGAAAACAATGGACTGTAAAAGTTATTCTTTGTGCCTTTCCAAAATGTTTCCTCTTGTATGAACAATGGCTTTCAAATTAAGAGTATTTCTACAACTTCCGCAATGAAGTCTGACTGAACCGTATCCTCATGGTGCTGTGTGCTCATCATTGTTTGAGAGGCATTCCTGAATTCTCTCGGGCATCCTGGCTGCGGTCAAATAGTGAAAAGATTACCTCCTGACGTCTATTCCAATTCACTTTTCCTTGACCTCTGTGGAGAACGTCACGGGGTCAAGAAACGATGGGAAAGAGAATTCATGAGGAGTTAGGAAAACTGCTGTGTTCAGAGAATCCAACTCCACTTTCACTAAACTCCGTAGTTATGAAACTACAATATTCAAGAGATGGACTACAAAAAAGCGCATCTTAGATACTTTGTCCGTGTTCTTATAGTGTTGGCTCATGCAGACGACATGAACAACCCGATTCAAAAGGTATTACTTTATTAACAATATAAACCAGCTGGTTCATAGTATATTACTTCATTAACAACATCAACAACCTGGTTGAATTACTTTATTAATGAGGTTGGAATATAAACTAGAAAATGCATTTCCTGCTGAAAATGCATTAGAATGCTAACATTAAAAAATAAATTGCTGAAAATGTTTGAAAATTGCTGAAATATGAAATGAATAACTGAAAATGTCTGGAAATAGCTGAAAATGTCTAACATTAGCTGAAATATAAAAATAAAAAAAGAAGCTGAACATAGCTGCCAACAGCTGAAATAAGCTGAAAATAGCTTAAACATCTGAACATATCAAAAAGGGAAACTTTCTGCTAAAAATGTTGAAGCACAAACATTTTGGGTCTAAATATTCAAAGATATGAATCACAATCCAAGAAATGAGAGAGAGGGGGGAAAATCAGACATGAGAACAAGAGAGAGAAAGAAATTGAGTCAGAAGGAGAAAGATAAATAAAAAAGAGAGGGAGAAACCAGGGTGAAGGAAAGACGAGATCTAAACACTGAGTGGATTTTCTACGTTAGCATTTGTTAAACCTTGTCAAAAAACAGGCGGAGCCTGTCTTTCGTGACGGGGCGGAGCTTGTTTTTCGTGACGGGGGCGTCGCATGTTTTTCATGATGGAGGCGGAGCCTGTCTTTCGTGATGGGGGCGGAGCCTGTCTTTCGTGATTGGGGCGGAGCCTGTTTTTTTGACGGGGGCGGAGCCTGTCTTTCGTGACTGGGGCGGAGCTTGTTTTTTGTTACGGGGGCGGAGCCTGTCTTTCGTGACGGGGGCGGAGCTTGTTTTTCATGACGGGGGCGGAGCCTGTCTTTCGTGACTGGGGCGGAGCTTGTTTTTCGTTACGGGGGCGGAGCCTGTCTTTCGTGATGGGGGCAGAGCCTGTCTTTCGTGACGTGGGCGGAGCCTGTCTTTCGTGACGGGGGCGGTTTCACCCCTCCATGTTGTTTGATCCGCCTTCACGCAGTCCTCATGGGCCTTGTGGCCTTACCCTCCTCTCTGTGAACCACGTAATATTGAAAAAGATGACAATCACAAAGCCTGTGATCTGTCATGGAATATTGCTTGAACTTCTCCGTCTGCAGCCATCAATCATCACGTTTTGTATTTTTCATGCTCGTTAGCTAACTCCTGTTGCTGAACATGAATCTGTCTTTGTAAAATGTTTTCATGTACTGCAACAAATGTTTGCCTCTGACTCAATGATGTGCATTCAGACAAAAACATACGTAAATTAGGGTTCTGCCGATCTGATAAAGACCGTATTAAGCAGATCAGATGTCAGCCGTGATGTGACCAAATTACATCCAGTTTCTTTTTCAATTTCTTTATGAAATTAATTTCCTGTATCGCCGCAGCAAATTACATAAAAATAAAAAAAAAGGTCTACAAGAAAGTACTGGTATTGGATACTCTGACTGTGAGCAGAGGTTGCATCGGTGCAGATAGTCATCGTTGTGTTTTGGAGGGCAGGGCTCCAGACTGCGACCAAATGGTCGCATTTTGCGCCTAAAATTAGACACAGTGCGAGTAAATTTTTCATCAACTCGCGCATGCGCGACCAGTAAATTAGCAGATTTCTTTTTTTTGTTATTAAATATTTTTGTTGCTGACAAACTTGTTCTACACTTCAGCCCACTATAGTTAGCGGTAATGCCTGAATGACTGGTTTGCTAACCGACATTAACTCCAGAAGAAGAAGAAAGGAGACGAAACCCAAAGAAGAAGGCTGGCCTGTGTGTGTGGCGGGGGCTAATGTGTGAAAAGAGGCGCACCGCAGCGGAGACACAACGAGGGCGAGGCAGAGTGAGAGGTCCACGAGGATCCTCACCACCGAGCGCGTCCCGTCCCCGAGTTGAATCTCTGGGTCAACTCAGCCGACTCTCACATGTCTGCCCCTATACACTGTCGCTCACGGTAAACGATTCGATCGAGCGCGAGAGTTTTGATAAAGTTAGCGGAAGGATTTAAGTGACAACATCCGGTTTTGCAAAGTTAGCGGAAAGAACCACGTGAAACAACATCCGTTTATCAAAATAAGATGTCGACAAATCATACACGAACATATAAAAGTAAACAATGAACTGATGTATCTTTATAGATCATTTCTGAGATTTAGCTTAAATTATGCTAACATTAAAACATTTTTACTGGACCAAGGAAGAGTTTATAAAAATGTCAGACTTTTGTATGTTAAGAAAAGTCCTGTATATAGATTTCCCCAAGAGTTCCAGGAAATGAATAATGCAGATGTGTTCCATACATATCTGAAATCCCCTACAATAGCAATCAAACTATTTTAATGTATCAATTAGGACATTTTCAAAGTAAAGTCCTAAATGTTTAAAGAAATCTGTAATTTCTTTAATGTTTGAGTTGCTTTATATGTATTCCTCATAGTCCTAGGCAATAATGCTACACAATAAATAGAATGCTTCAATCGACTCGGTGATCGGTATTATCGGTGATCGGCAGATACTGATTTCAGTGATCGGTTAATCTCTAATCATAACATCATCAAACCCTAGATGGTATTGAAAAGAGAACGTGCTGCATAGTAATATTTATTTTTGATTCCGTTTCCTAAAAGAAACTGCTTATGAATGCATTCAATCAATGGGTGGGGGTGAGTGTGCTCACCGCGCGCATCACGGCAGAACTTCGATGTCGCCGCTCTGTCACGCGAGCCGAGAATTGTTGACGGGGTAGACGAAAATTACAGAGTGGCGGGTGGAGATTTCACCCTGTTATAATGGTAGGGGAAACACTGGAGTTGATAAGCGTGTCTTCTTGTCTGATCAATACACAACTGTGAGGTGCGTGAATGGACAGAGCGGCCAGCTGCTGATCACTCACTCAATAGCTCGACCTGCACGAATAGACGGTGCGCAAACATTTTTTTTGGGGAGCACCGAAGACCCATTTTGACCCAGGAAAAACCCTGTAGCCCTTAAATTTTCTGCTTGCGCCCCTAAAATTTTAAGTTAGGGGCCACTGTGCTCCTAGTAAAAAAAGTTAGTCTGGAGCCCTGGAGGGATTATGTTGTGTAATGCTATACCTCTGTGGTCAGCCGTAACACCCCCGCACACGGTCAGCGGTAAAATGCTGTGCACGAACATTGAGTCGGCTGAATACTGCTCTGCAGACCACGCTCCTGACTACACTTTACACCGCTCAATTAATCTAGGTATCAGCCGTCAGGAGCTCTGTCCTCACCCTGCCAGAGAGGAGACCGTTCTCTCTAATCTTTTGATCCTCTTTTGTTGAAACCTCACGAAGACACATCGCCTGTTCAACTGTAGCCTAGTCTTCCTCCTCCTCCTCCCCTTACCTTCCCTCCTCTTCCTCACTGTCGCCCCTTTTCACAGCAGGCCTAAAGGCATCTGCTGAACCTGAAATGCCTTGCTGCTGTTATCCTTTTCTTTTGTCACGAGTTCAACAGAGAGCAGGTCTGCCTCGGCCGAGGCCTGGTCCGCGGCAGCTGTCCTGCTAAAGATAGACGGACAATCACCATCTGTTGCTCCTTCCTCCCGCTGGCACTCTTTATCTCGCATGCTTCTGCATTTCCTCTCCCTCTGTTCTCCTTCCTTTTATCTACAGATCAATTACCACTCGAGTATTAGAGATGCTAATCATGGTGTGTGACACGCAGGATTCGTTTTCCTGTTTCTAAATGGGAGCAGCATGTGTTAACTTGTGTACACTTAAATTATAATTAGCGAATTGTATCATAATAACTTAGTTAAGGGGTGAATGAATGCTAAATGACTATATACTATGACCATTGTAGTTTCAGGCACCCAAAAGTACAAAAGTACTTTTTGCGTTCCAAATTTCATGGAAATCCATCAAATACTTGAGATTTTGTCGCTGGATGAGGGATGGTTTTGACCTGCTGGTGGCGCGAGAGGAAAAGTCAGGGGATCACCAAAGGAATAAGAGTTAATCATCTGTCCCAAATTATGACATTGCATCCGATTGTTGTCGAGAGCGACCGACATCCACACGTCATTCATCCCTAAAGCCACGCCGATAGCGAGGGAACATGTCTCTGGGAGATGTTTATACACGAGTCAGCATCATCCAAGTCAGAGCAGAAATCCTTTTGTCAACAAGGACATTCATGCAAAAGCACAAACAAGCCAAGCATGGACGTTTCCTACCACACACATACTTTACTAACCAGTCTTACTAACCACCCCTCTGGGCTCCTGTAAGATAGATAGATAGATAGATAAATACTTTATTAATCCCCAATAAACTAAACACACGAGAATAAAAAATAAAATATAAAATATAAAAAAACAGGGATGAAAAATAGAGATGTATACAAGTGAAAGATATAGATGTATACAAGAAGTATACAAAGTAAAATATAAAATAAAATATATATGTATATATACAACATATATGCATACACAATACAATACTAATGACTAAAATTAAATTAAATATTAAGGTAAGTAAGGTTCTGTTCTGTGTGTACTCTGTGTCTCCTCTGTGTCTCTTCTGTCTCCTTGATTGTTTCATTCCCTGCACCTGCCCTCAGCCACTCGTCTCGTTAATGTCTCATGTCGTACACCTGTTTCCATTCGTACACCTGTTTTCCCCCCTATATATTGTGCCACTCTTTCCCTTGTCTGTTGCTGGATTGTTGTCTTTTTCCGTCGTCCCGTCTTTCGTACCTGATCCTGCCTGCTTCGACCCTGCCTGCCCGCCCTGACCGACGATCCTCTGCCTGCCCCTTTTGGACCTTGTTGTTTTTGTTGTAACCTGTTTTTTGCCTCATTAAAACCCTCCTGATTCCTTTGGGTCAATTTGACCCGATTCAATGTTTGATGTCGGTGTTCTTTCGGTAGTCAACAAACATAAAGTACCTCACACTTAAACTTGGAAAACAATATTAATTCTAATAATTTTCTGGAGGTTTTAATTGCTGGGGTCAAATTGACCCCAAGGGTAAAATATGTCAGTAAATATAAAGGTAACAGGAGGGTGAAACATTGAATCGGGTCTACATCGATTCCTCTGCGTTTGAGCTCCTGGACCTCGCTACCTGTGGCGTTAGCCCTGACAGCTCCGGCTCACTCCTCTCCTCTCCTCTCCAGGCCCAGCGTAAAGAGCTGTTCATCCAGGAGCGCTACAGCAGGTACAACCTCAGCGACCCCTTCCAGGCCTTGCAGAGGGACAGCGAGGCCGTCGGGGACCAGAACAAGGACCCGGGCTGTTCCTCCTCCACCTCCAACCCGCTGGTGGTCCTCAAACTGGTGGTGAGCCACTGCAGGAGGATGCAGGAGAAGATGTTGGCCCAGCTGGCTGCAGCGGAAAGCAGGCACAGACGGGTGGGTGTGTGCGTCTCAACTAGGGGAATGCGCTGGTTCCTTATGCAGTTTAAAATAAATAAATGAATAGGGTAACATAAAAGATAAAAGCTGGCCTCAGTGGTGGAAAGTACTGTAAAATAAACAAAAGGATTTATTTTCTTAAAGTACACACACATTCCTTGCAGCAAAAGCTGGGTACACAACACTAATCATCCCGTTTCATTAAAAGCTTTTGTTTATGAATCGTTTTCTTTTGCGGGCCAACCGACCGGCAGTTATTAAGGCTGCTGGTCACAGCTAAGAACAGCATTCATTATTTCCAAGAGGCACACACACACACACATACACACATCTCAAAGTACCTTACATGAACAAAGAAAAAACAAATACCTCTGATGTCACGTTTCCAATTGATTTCCTTTCGTTTCACACAAGCGTGAGGTTACACACTAACTTGTGTTTGCACACAGTTTCCTGTAATTTCATCCTTCCATTATCGATAACCGTTTATCTTATCCAGGATCACTTTAAACGTAATAAGACTTTGCAGTGCTTGAGTATTTAAATACACACAACACAGATGAATATGAGGCATAAGGTAAACCCTACATTTAAAAATGTTGTAAAAAGTCCAGTATTAAAAAAGAGTCAGTTAGAACTGTTAATGTTTTGGTATACATTACATACACTGATGAAAATAAGTATTCCCACTGCATCTTTTGGAATCATAATAATCATGTTGCTTCAAATGAACTGTTATTTGCCGTAACATCAAGGAGACCAAAGCCATGTGACGTAACTTCCCTCCCGACTCTCTGTCTCCCCGCTGTGTTCACTTCAGGTCATTGCAGACCTGGAGGAGGAGAAGAGGAGGCACGCTGAGGACACAGCGGAGGGAGATGATGTCACTTACATCCTGGAGAAGGAGAGGGAGCGCTTACAACAACAGGTGCCCTTTAATTAACGGTGACGTCGACCGCACGGCAAACATTTGGATAGAAGTCGATCGGTGGAATGATGGAATTTGAAAAGAACCGGTGTCAAAAGCTTTGAAGGAAACCGTGACCAATCCACAATGTCTCTGCAGCTGGAGTTTGAGCGCAGCCAAGTCCGGCGGCTGGAAAAAGAACAGCGGCGGATTACTGACCAGCTCGAAGAAGAGCGGAGTCAGCACAAACAGCTCTCCTGCGCTTTGGCCAAAGAGTGCAAGTGGGCGAGCACCAGGGCTCTGGAGGAGGGTCACCGGCTGACGGAGCTGAGCCGGAAACTCGACACGGTATTCTTGACAAGACGGGCAACTTGTTCCCCTTAAGGCAGGGGTCAGGAACCTCTTTGACTGGGAGAGCCATGAAAGCCAAATATTTCTAAATATATTTCATTGAGAGCCATATAGTATTTTTAACGTATAATAAATTAAATATGTCTTGCTTTTAATGCGACTTCTGGTGCTGCATGATGCTACAGCGGGGGGGTGGGGGGGGTGCAGGTGACTTTTCTTTGCTCCGCCCAGAGACGGAGAGCCGAGACGTGTTAACGCGACACGTAGAGACAGAATGACATGCTGCTGTAGAGACGATCAATAACAGACGTTTAGTTTAATAAAAGAACAAAGTCGTCTTTAAGAAAAGGACCTTAAATTACTTCTGCTGTAATCTAGAGAAAATTACAGGGGGGCGGGCGGAGATTTTTTTTTTTCCAACTCAAAATTGTCTGGGAGCCATATGCCGTCACCGGAAGAGCCAAATATGGCTCGCGAGCCGTAGGTTCCCGACCCCTGCGTTAAGTCCTCACAAATGTCGGTGCCTGGGCACATGTTGCACTCCGGTTGAACAGACGTCTTTCTTCTTCTTTTCCTGTTTCCTTCCTCCGCAAAGGAGAAGGATGCTCGTCAGGCCCTGAGGGACGAGCTGGAGGACGAGAGGAGGAGAGCCCTGAGAATGGAGGCGAGGGTGGAGGAGCAGCTGGCGGAGTTCGACACGGAGCGAGAGCAGCTCCGCTCCCGGTTGAGGAAGGAGGACGCTCACTGCTGCATGCTGCAACGACAGGTGTGACGCAACACTCGAACACGCTCCAGATGCCATTAGATGGCACACGTTTCAAATGACTACTTCAAGGTACTTCATCGAATCTTTGAGGAAAGTGTCGCTCGCATTTGAAATGAATCTCTTTCTTTGTTTTGCGATCAGTTGGAAGAGCTGAAGAGGACGCTGGAGGAGGTGACCTCGATGAGAGAAGTTAGAGGGGCGGAGGCGGAAGGACACGAGTGGGCCACCAAGGTCCCTCTCGGAAAGACAGCGGGAGACGCTTTGACGGCGGACGCCGTCGAGGAAGACGGAAACGAGCGACCCGCTCAGCCGCAAGATCACCGCCGGCTGATGGAGAGCGGCGGGCGCCGCGGCCCGAGCGACGCCCTCTCCGAGGACGTCTGCGTCCACAACGGGAATGAAAATCCTCAAATTCCTCAGACCCCGGCGCCGTTGTCCTCCTGCTCCTCGCCCGTCCTCGCCAAACCCCCGCCGGGCGGCCCCGGCCCCGGTGGCTACCAGTCTCCCTACCAGGCCGGCATCAACCAGCGTTTCCACGCCGCCCGTCACAAGTTCCAGGGCACCGTCGACCCAGAGCTTCCGGCCCCGCCCCCCCAGCCCGCGGACGTCTCCCCGGTGACCAGCAGCTGCTCCCTTGAAACCAGCCCGGTCAAGCAGATGGCCCGCAGCACGGTCACTCAGGCCCTGTCCCGCTTCACCACGGCGCAGCAGAGCGCCGCCGCCGCCGCCGCCGCCGCCGCCACGCCCAAGCTCGCCGCGCCCAACAATTCGCCCTTCGGCACGGACTACCGCAGCATGGCGGCGCCCTTGTCTCCGGTCATCGGGCGGGCGGCCGGACGTGACCTTATCCCACTTCCTCAGGGGGTCAGGTCACCCACCATCTCCAGGGCAGACAGGGGCAACCCCCCCCCCATCCCCCCAAAGAAGCCCGGGCTGGCACAGGCCCCTCCCTCCCCGGCCACGCCGCCCAGGTCGGCCGGCCACTACCCCGACGGGCCGCTCTCCGGCAGCTGCGGCCTCACCTCCAGCCAAGAGGCGGTCAAAGAACTGGACATGGTGGTTTCTTCCAACTGAGCCGATCACGCGATTCACGGAGAAGTCCGTCGGCCGCTGCTCTGCGTGTGACACGAGGGTTTTATCCACAGCTCGTATTTACGGTTGTTGAGATATTGTTTTGTGATAGGATTCATATCCGATGCTTTCTGAACAGAGGTCCCTTCAAACACTGTTACATTTGTATTTATTCTTTGTTTCCCTTATAAACGCGTTGAGGCACTTCGTTCTGTCGTGCTCAAAGGGCTGGACTTCCACACGGTCGTTTGTGCTACATGTGCCAATCCTGTATGTTTGGCTCACCGCAACTATTAGAATACGTCTTTTTTTATGGCGTCATACTTCCAAAGAATGAAAATCTGTTCTTCACAAAACGGTATTGTTTTATATGGATGTTGCTCGTTTGTTAAAACAAATCTTTAAATCTTCAGACCAAATGTAAAGTGTGTTACGATGTATAGCTCATGTACTTAGTTGTTTTTTTTAATACAAATGTATAGAGTATTTTATTAATGTTCCCTAGTTATTAATGTACAATAGTTTAACAGATAATCTAATACATTTTGTACTGAGCTTTGATCATGTATTTGTTTAATTTGCAGTTATTTTACAGGCTCAGATTATATGCAGGCACCATCATATTGTGTATAAGAGTGGTGATTCTGATGAATGCCTTTGTCATTCAAAAGGAATCATAATGAAACATGCAATTATGTTAGTCCACCATGAGTGATTCATACTGTATCATAACACATAATACTGTCCTGTTTTTTATTTCTACTTTTGCAGTCCTGTAATTTCTGGCAAGTAAAAAATATAATAAATTAATCTCAAAGATTGTTCCATATGTATTTATGTATTTCTTTATTTGTAATCCCCGAGGAATTATATGTTGGCAGTCGAGGTATTGATGCTGAAAAAGTGAAAGTCTGCGACTTGGAAACAGTTTGTGGAGAGATGAAACTCATGTTTAGTTTTTTTTATTATCAATTATTCTGCCAATTATTTTCTAGATTAATTGATTATCAATTATTCTGCCAATTATTTTCTAGATTAATTGATATATTTGTCTTTAAAATGTCAGGAACATAGTGAAATAAATGCTAAATGTAATTTCTGAGTTGACCATCACATATGAAAAAAACATCAAGTTTTCCCATTTGGGAAACGGATTTGTTTTGACATAATGAAAAATTACTTCTTCTTTTCTTTCTTTTTTTTACATCAAAACGATGATCAGAATAGTTGCCAATACATTTTTCTTTTGATTAACTAATTGATAAATTGACTAAACATTGCAGCTCAAACTTAGAGGAATGCATTTAAATAGCTTTATCTGTATTATATTTCACACTCCTACATTTATTCCAAGGATAAGTAAATGTTATTGATATCCATAAATAGTAAATGTTGGCCTGCCTTGCAAAATATGATTACATTTATATGTTGGTACTGTACATCCAGGATGTGTCCACTAGAGGTCAGTATTTGATAAGTAGCAGTACAGGAAAGGAGGCGGTGAACCTTCAATTATTACTCAGAATATTTCTTTCATATATACAATAAACGTGAGTTTTTCGAATTCATAAGATTTAATTATTTTTTATCAGCAGCTGTATTTGTAAATCCAGATGTCTGAAAATGAGTTTAATGTAGAATTGACATACAAATCCATTACTATCAATTTCAGTGGAGATGCTATATGAATATTACAGAGACAACATAAAAAGGCGGGACTTTATTCTAATATCCCATACACTCACACTGTGTATTATGTGTATGTATTGATGTGTATGCACCTATTTGGATTATGAAAAGAAGAATCTCAACTCTTGCTCCTGTTTAAGATCAGATAAGATGAGATATTCCTTTATTAGTGCCACAGTGGGGACATTTCAGGATCACAGCAGCGGGTGCATATTAGAGCATTAATACAAATAAAAGATAAAAATAAAACACAAATGACAATAACAATACTAAATCCTAAATACTAATACTACAATACAAAAATGTAATTGCATTGTAATGGTACTAATACTAAAATACTCAAATGTAATTGCAATTAAGTGATGCAACGTCTAGAGAAGAAACTGCATGATAAGCTTGTAATTGTGCACAGATATTACTCAACTAATATCTCCTCTGTTATACAATGTTGCAGTATATATATATATATATATATAAATAAATATATATATATATAAATAAATATATATATATAAATAAATATATATATGAATAAATAAGTATAAAAATATATGTATATATATATATAAATCAATAAATATATATATAAATAAAAAAATATATATATATATATAAATAAATAAAAATACATTTTTTTTAAAATATATATATATATAGAGAGAGACTCTGCCTCCCATAGAGTCACATACCAGTATGGTGTGACATCATGACCAGCATGATATTTGCAGAGCACGCGCTGACGGGCTCTCCGTCAGACTAAATCCTCCTCCTGGTTGTTGGGGAAGGGTTGGCTGGTTCAACGGGACGGGTCACCTCTGTAGCTCAGTGGGGTAAGAGGGCCGTCCTGCAACCGCAAGGTCGTGGGTTCGATCCCCGCTCTCCCCATTAGTTGCAAGTCGAAGTGTCCTTGAGCAAGGCACTGAACCCCCAGTTGCTTCCCGGGTGCATCACTGCAGCCCACTGCTCCTTATTAACTAAGGATGGGTTAAATGCAGAGAACTAATTTCCCCTTGGGGATTAATAAAAGTGTATATTTATATATTTATTTCTTCTCTGCTCCGTTCACCTAATTAACATTCCAGTGAGGGACTGGAGAGCAGAAATCCAGCACAGGCTCGACTGGTCCTCCACCAGAGCACCATCTTCCTCATCCTCCATGAACACATGAGGCTCAGGTTGATGAGTTGTCCTCACTCAAGAGTCTATGTGTTAACACCTTCTGTGATTGTTGTGGAACAACCCGAATAGTCACATTTTTGTTATTAATATTATCTTTATTTAAAAGGGACCATGTACAGTTAAAACATAAATGTCACCATTTGATGTACCAGATTAGAATTGTGTCTACAGATAATTTGCATCTGTGGTCCCATGACAGATTATAAAACACATAAAAAAATAACAAACAATATAGGATAAGACACATTACAACAGTAGCCTATATGTGGTAAGAAGAACACAAAATACACACAATCTAAAGCATAAGTACAGCACATTAAAAAGTAAGTAATACATACTATTAAAAGTAAGTAATAAAAACCATGAACCATTGTGGTTTCTTTCTTTTCTCTCTTTTTTGGGGGGTTTTGTATGAGTGGCGCTTATTCCTCTTATTCAAAACGTGGGAATATATCTGCGCTGTCCAGATATGTATTTGTAAAATATGTATTTGTAAGATATGTATTTGTAAGATATGTATTTGTACGCATTGACACTCAAATTCTGAGACCGGCTTAACAAAATTGACGCCTTCTAAAGGACTTTTATTCAAGCAAGTCTTCGTGTGAGGATTCCACATGACTAAGGGGCTTATAATAAATAAATAGTTTCCAACTTATCTTCTCAATATGAAAAAAAGTGGATTATATTTATGTTGAAGTGCTCAATTAATAATGCCAAATCCTCTTGTTTTTCCTGGATAAGATCTTTATGAGATGTTATGCTGTTGCAATTTGTTCTGATGTAAATTCATTCGATATTTTCCGTGAGATGTGCTTGCGATAAGACTCTACAAGTATAAATAAATTAACTTGAACTTGAAAAGGACTTCTACAGCCGCCCCGTGTCCCTCCTGGGCAGATCTGGGAAGTGCAGTATAGTTTATGACTTCATGACTCATGAGCAGACGCACGGCGTCATGGCTGCAGTGTCTCGTCGGGTCGATGATGACGCAGCGGAGGTCAAGGAGGGTGTGACCTGTCAAGAGTCAAGTGATGTCACCGCCCGGGTCCCACGACGACGTCATCGCCGCCGTCATCCTCTCTAGCTCATCTGTGCCGTGGGCCCGATGCCCTCTCTTTTTCTCCGCCTTTTTCTTTTCTCCCTGTCGTCGCCTCCTCTCCGTCCAAAATTAGCCCGGGCCCTGAGATGGGACAAGAATAGGAGCGCTCGGTCCCCCCCCCCCCCACACACACACACACACGCTGAGCCTCTTTAAGACCACAGCTGGAGCTGCAGGCTCACAGCGAGACAGAAGGAGAGGGAGGGCCGTGTGACGGGTGTTATCGCCGCCATCACCTGCTCCCTGAAAAGCAATTTGTTATGGAGTTGTCATTGTAAAAAATCCATAGCTCGTCCCGGGGTAAAGAAAGACCGGGTCACATTTAATGAGGATCTGAGTGTCGCTCCAAATCTAGATATGACATAACTGAAGGACAAACAGCTGGGCTGTGCATGGAATATAGAATATGGAAGAGTGGAGCCAGACAGGACGCGTGCAGGCGGGCTGGAGGCCGACGAGACACTCATCTGGGAAATGCACAAAGTTATTTAGATTTATTTGTTTTTTGGAGGAGAAAAAAATGATAGCGTCATTTGGAAATCCGTCCAGATGACAGTTTGCGTTCACAAACATTCACTCGTGCATTCGCTGTCCACGCTGTGGTATTTTTAGGCAGCAACATTGTTACTGACCTCTACGTGGGTCTCTAACTAACACCCCTGGATTTACACTGATTAAAATGACCTCTCTCACACACACACACACACACACACACGCACACGCACACTGAGTCTGAGTGGCCCAGTGAAGTCGCAAGGATACAGTCGCAGAAGTGTCCTTGAGCTGGGTCATGTGTGTTTCCGCGTCGGCCCGATGAGACAAAGCTGTTTCTGGTTCGGGACTGTTGACACCAGCTGAACTACAAACATTCACTTAGGTGGCATTACATGAGAGGTTCAAGTGCTTGGAAGTGGAGGGAGGGAGGGAGGGAGGAGGGGGTGGGGGCATATGTCATATGGCATGAAGGCAACCTTTGAGAACGTATGATTCATTTGAGCAGGAAAAGGAGCCCTTCTTGTCAGAAGTCAACCGCCATATGTAAATGTGAGACGCTCTACGACTGTATTTATTTGTAAGCTTGTATCTTTAAACCAGTAACAAGTGACACAAGTCTGGTTACAGACAATCAATCAATCAAACTTTTATTACAGACTCAAGGTCCAGATGGTACAAAACATTCAAATAGAATAAAAGACAAACAAAACCACGAGTAAAAAATTAAAAAACAAAGAACTCCACATGCTTTATACGCAGACAGCTGTACCAGTGTCTCCACAGCTGGGACTGGTCGAGTGGAGTGCTGCATTTTTATATTTGATAAAAACATGACGATCTCATTTTCAGAGTCATCAACCCGGCAGATACATTCGTACATTAGATTTCTCAAAACAGCTTTGAATGTTTTGACTCCTGCAGCCACAAGCATCTCACTCGCACTCGTCCACCTCGGCCCCTTCAACAATCTCGTGGCCTCATCGAAGGCCACTTGACGTCTCCGGAGGCTTTATTGTCGTCAGACCACAAGTGTGCCGTGTCGAGAGGTGTCCAGTATATGCTTTAAACAGAGACACAACTAGAGCTATTAATGGATCTTCTCCACCCTCAAAATGAACTAGGGGGAAATTCATATCACATCATGTATTGTGTGTCGTACATTTTCTTCGTGCCAAATGTTTTCTCCGTGTATCGTGTGCAGTGTCATCATTGCAGCGTCGACATGGCGCTGTGAGCATGCACGGCGGTCACGTCGCACAGTTCACACACGGCTCGATACGAAAGGGAAAACTCCCACATGTTCTCATTTTCCATGACTAATCCTGTGTTTCCCATTAACTACCTGCTGTCTCGGCCCACCACATCATTTCATAATGTATACGTACACTTCAAAACAAAAGGGCGGCTGTCAGGATGCCAAGGGGATTCAGAGATGGCATGTTTATGATGTCATTGTTTACTAAAGCACATATTTGTTCATATAGACTCATTATTTTTGCACCAGATCCATATATTTAACGTTTCAATTTAAGATGAATCTTCCTAAACTTTGTATATCTCTGAGTTTTGTTAGATTTGAGTCTCTGTGTGTATGTGAAGTCTTCTTTCCAGATCGTTGTGGCCGAGAGGAGGTTGTGGGGTTCATTCCTAACCGTTTTAGTGGCACCTGGAAGTTGCTTGATGTCTTCCATGTTTCTCATGGTAGCTGTCTTTAATTTGAAATAGCGTCATTCTGTTTCTTTATAGTGCATTATTCCAGTCTTTTCTGACCACTAATGAAACACTGTCTAAAATGCCCCCTGGAGGACGATTGTATGCAGAGAAAGATCTTATCGGGCCCTATATTAGATAAAATAAAACTGGATTGAGTTATCTCTGGTTTATGTAATAATTCATGATAAAGAAATGTATATTTCATTCAGATGAGCAAAACACCATCAATCCATATTCTGAGATTCAGTGATACATTGTTCTGAGTTTCGACACATTTTTTCAATTAAAAAGACACTTGCGTATCTTGCTTCCTGTCTTTTCTGACCACTGCTGCATGCTTCTCCGTCCTGTTGGAGCAATCTCTCCTCCGTTGGGCAGTTCTCTTCTCCAAACCGAGGGTCTCATGTGCCTCTTATATTGTACATAGGCTATTGTAAAATGTTGTATTTAAACTGATTCCATCAGAAATCTCACACACCACTGGACCAGCGGGCTAATGAAACACTGTCTAAAATGCCCCCTGGAGGATTATCTGGACACTAAGTTCCTGTTTAATGATGTGTCAAAGCACGAAAGCCTGACCCCTCATAGCTGAAGGATCCCTCTGCACCGATGACACACACAAAAACATCCCGACCAACCCGACCCGCCTCATTTGTATTGTTTAAAAGCACTGATGTGTTTCTGTTTTCATTTGTATCGATACGATTAATAATCTCTGTGAATAATATCATGTATTCAATGCCAGAGGAGGCTCTGTGGTTTAAGTTGCACAACTTCCAAACATGAAGTGTGTTATTCGCAGTCTGGGTTCTGAACTTAATATTCATATTCATCAAAGAAATATAAAAAAAATATTGCCCGATTGTTTTAGAGATAATGAATGATCGTGGAGTGCAGGCACATATTAAAAAAGGAATATCATGGAGCAAGACTAAGTTGTAACGGTTGTCCCGGCATGGCAACAGGTTGGACGCATTGCTCCGTAGATATCTCAGGCAGGATTACTTTCCATCACACTAAATATATACATCTCCTGCCCTGCTGTCTGTTGGTCTACATACCGCTATTTGTCATTTTCAGACAAAGGGAGGGGGGGGGGGGGGCACAGACAGCTGACGCACATGGAGCGGGGCGCTGCGCGTTCCCTGGTGCGCATCTCTTCATTTCCAGGCTGCAGGGAGGAAAGGTGCGCGCGGCACGTCGGTCCCATCCACGGGAACGGTTTCTTCCACTTGACGCGTCTCTAATTGAAGCCCCCCCCGCCTCCCCCCTCCTCCCACACAGCGTTCAGTGTGCATCACATTCAGTGCGCAACAACTGAGGAGAGAAGTTGAAGATGCACTGCTGATACACGACTGTGAGAGGGAGAGAGAGAAAGAGGGAGAGAAAGAGAGAGAGAGAGAGAGAGAGAGAGACATCTGAGCGCGGAGGACTTATTCTGCTCACAATCACCGGCACTGCTTATGATTATGGATACAGACCGGGAATCTGCGCATGGCGTTATAAGATATTGACCGGTGGAGTTTTGTTTTTTTAAGCACGTGAAGCTCTTTTTGTTCCCAGATGATGGACAGCAGACCAGCGGCACGGACTCTCACACCTGACGGTGCAGCTTTGGCCAACACATGAGAAAGGAAGGAGCTATGTTGTGCCTGATGAAGCCTCGCAGCCGCAGGGCGATGGGGAGCGGGACCAAAACCCAACGGCACTCCAAACCCATCACCAAAATGTACTTCGTCTTTATTTTGCTGCTGCTCTTCTTCACGCCGAGGGTGGACTCGTCGTGGTGGTGAGTGCGCGCTCAGCTGATATCTAGATCCGTTGAGTTCACAACTAAAAAGCCCAAGAAGTGGAGTTATAGGAACGTTTATAGAAGAGAGTTTTGGTGCAGACATAACCCCCCAAAAAGTAATCTACAACATTTGACTATTTACTTAAATGTCTTTCTCTCTCAGGTCTGAAGATGCGGAACACTATCTTGTTAAAAACGAGGACAAAATAAATGAAGAGTCGTAAATGTTCATACATGTTCTAAAACTCTCTCGATAATGAAGATTATGTTTTTATTTTAGTCAAACATTGACATCCAATATAAGGCAAAGTCACCTCTGCATGGGAATTTTGTTCTTGTTTTATTTTTTTCAACATCAATGCAAAGTAAAATATTTGGCACAGTAATGAGTGTCATGTGTTTATGAAGATTAATGGTGTTGGGGGGATGGGGGGTGGGTTGGGGGGGGGGGTCCCCTATTTATCCATCTTGCCTGAAGCAAGTGGCAGGTGCTGGCACTGGTGCATGAATAAAATGCTCCTTGATGATAATTCTCTTGAGGTTTTTAAATGCTCAGAGGTAGGAGGACCCCCCCCCACCCACACACACAGACACCTGAAATAGTTGCTGTCATGTGTCGGCCACACTTACAGAAATGATCTTTGATGTGCTGCTTCTTCATATTGAACCAACCAGAAAGAAGTTCTAATCCCATATGTTCTTCCTTGACGTGCAGCCCTGCCACCGCACAGCAATTAGGCCTTTTACAGATGGGCGTAGATTTAAAAAAATGCACCCTTTGTAAATAAGGAGGTGAATGGTAATTTCCCAGGAGAGCCAAAAGCAAATGTTATCCTACTTTCCATTGTGCAAGAATCCCGTATGCAAATATATTATGAAAAAAACAAATTGTGATTCAATCTTTGAGAAATTCCAGAGTAACTGAGAGAGACACAGAGCAGGAGAGTCTTGGAAGCTTTGTGTCGAGATGATTAATACGTCTGTAATCCTGGTTGGCATTGTTGGCGCCTATTTTTAACCATTGCAATCATTTAGATGTGCACCATGTGTCTTGCTGCACAGGACCCTCTTTCGTCTGGCTTGCTCCGTGTGTGTCCTCTTGGAGACGGCCAGGGGTCTTTTGGCACAGCCGGCATGTCCGACGCACAATAAACACGAGTGGCGCTTCTGCTCTGCTTAACCGCTCAGGCAGATAGTCGCCGTTAGAACGGGACCGGAGAGCCATAACGGGAGTGGAAAATGGCCTTCTACGTCCGTTTTCTGTCTCGGTGGCCAGGCGACACAAATGTGGCTGTGATTAGGGCCTAGAATGATATCCGGATGGAGAGTGGAGCGTTCAGGTTTAGGGGGGGGGGGGGGGGGGGGTGATCTGACTGACTCGGAGGGAAAGTGTTAGGATTTGAGTTGTTTCCTGTTTTATGTTGAAATCCCTGTCTCGGTTCCTGTTTCCCTGCTCTTCCCTCCCTGTGCTTGTCTGTTTCTTTCCTGATTGTTTCCAGCGACGCCCTAATTGTTTCCACCTGTGTCCCCACCTGTGTCTCGTTCCCCTGTGTATTTAATCTGTGTCCGTCTGTTGTCTGCTGTCGGATCGTCCCTTTTTGTTCCGTGTGGTGTTCGTCCGTGTTCCTGTCTTGAGAATAAAGCCTTTTTTCAAGAAACTCCAGTTGCGATTGGGTCCTCCGCACCACAGACCGTAACAGAACGATCCGACCAGAAATGGACCCAGCACTGGAGAGTGTGGCGTATTTGTTTCGTCCGATGTACCCATCGGTCTGCCTTCCCGGCTGTCCACCCGTCTACCAGCCCAAGCCCCTGCAGCCCGTCTGGCAGCCGTCGACGGTTCCTGCGGCTGTCGCGTGGTCGGTGGAGGATGACCCTCTTTGCCAGGAGGCGCGGAGGCTCAGCCGGGAACTGGCCGCTGCCTTTCAGTCGAGGTTTGGTCGAGTCCCCGGTGTTCCGTCGCCGGTTCCAGTTCCCGGTGTTCCGTCGCCGGTTCCAGTCCCCGGTGTTCCGTCGCCGGTTCCAGTCCCCGATGTTCCGTCGCCGGTTCCAGTCCCCGATGTTCCGTCGCCGGTTCCAGTCCCCGGTGTTCCGTCGCCGGTTCCAGTTCCCGGTGTTCCGTCGCCAGTTCCAGTCCCCGGTGTTCCGTCGCCGGTTCCAGTCCCCGATGTTCCGTCGCCGGTTCCAGTCCCCGGTGTTCCGTCGCCGGTTCCAGTCCCCGATGTCGCCAGTTCCAGTCCCCGGTGTTCCGTCGCCGGTTCCAGTCCCCGATGTTCCGTCGCCGGTTCCAGTCCCCGGTGTTCCGTCGCCGGTTCCAGTCCCCGGTGTTCCGTCGCTGGTCCCAGTTCTCTCTGTCCCGTCTCCATCCCTGCCGGTCTCGGTTCCCCCGGTCCTGTCTCGTCCAGCCCAGGTTCCCCGTGTCTCGTCCCGTCCAGTCCCGGTTCCCCGTGTCCCGTCCCGTCCAGTCCCGGTTCCCCGTGTCCCGTCCCGTCCAGTCCCGGTTCCCCGTGTCCCGTCCCGCCCAGTCCCGGTTCCCCGTGTCCCGTCCCACCCAGTCCCGGTTCCCCGTGTTCCGTCCCGTCCAGTCCCGGTTCCCCGTGTCCCGTCCCCAGTCGGTTCCCTGTTCCGTCCGTCCAGTCCCGGTTCCCCGTGTCCCGTCCCGTCCAGTCCCGGTGTCCCGTCCCGTCCAGCCCAGGTTCCCCGTGTCCCGTCCCGTCCAGCCCAGGTTCCCCTTGTCCCGTCCCACCCAGTCCCGGTTCCCCGTGACCCGTCCCGCTCCGGTCTCATCGCCTGGTCCCGGTCCCCTAGCTCCCCGTTCCTGTCCTCCGGCCCGCCCCCCGGAGCGCGTCCCTCGGCCGGGTGGTCGTCCTCCGGCCCGCCCCCCGGACTCTGTCCGCCATACCCTTGGCCCCTCCTCCGGCTCCCCTCCACCCACCCGTGTTGAACTTTGGGACGTCTGGAAGCCGTCTTTTAAGGGGGGGGTAGTGTTAGGATTTGAGTTGTTTCCTGTTTTATGTTGAAATCCCTGTCTCGGTTCCTGTTTCCCTGCTCTTCCCTCCCTGTGCTTGTCTGTTTCTTTCCTGATTGTTTCCAGCGACGCCCTAATTGTTTCCACCTGTGTCCCCACCTGTGTCTCGTTCCCCTGTGTATTTAATCTGTGTCCTTCTGTTGTCGGATCGTCCCTTTTTGTTCCGTGTGGTGTTCGTCCGTGTTCCTGTCTTGAGAATAAAGCCTTTTTTCAAGAAACTCCAGTTGCGATTGGGTCCTCCGCACCACAGACCGTAACAGAAAGGCCTGAGCGGTCACTTGCACTGTAGATGACTGTCCTCTGTTGATAAGAGAGCCCCCCCCCCACCCCCCCCCCCATGTCACAATACCAGCAGCATGTGATCCGCCCTTTAAGAGTTGCTACAAAGTCTGGGATTATGTCTGAATGCAGCAGGAAGCAAAGGCAAAGAGATGCTTCCCACTGAACGTGAGGAATTTAATAATCTCTTCGACGTCCTGAGTATCGGAGTCTCAAGAAGTCCGAGGAGCCGTGGGTGTGAAGGAATGGAGGCACGCCAGCAGGGGTCCAATCGGTCGACTTGAGTTAAAAGGACAACTTCGACTTTTTAAAGGAAATCTGCTTTCTTGCGGAGAGCTTGGTGAGTCTTTTCTGTGTACGGTTATAAAAGCTACAAACAGCGGTTGGCTGACGTAGCTTCGCATAAAGAGGAGATAAAGCCAGCCTGGTTCAGTCCAAAATTGACAAAATACACCGACAATCATCTCTGCATTGCTGTAATACAGTAGGCCTATATCGGTTGTTTCCTAAAAAAAGAAAGAAAAGAAAAGTGTACAAAAAGTGTAAACAACTTGAAGGAGGGGTTGGGCGGTGGGGGAGGGGGGGGGCTAATGTTTCTGGCTCTTTCTTGGTCAGGGTTCGAACTGGTGGGAACAAAGTCGTTTTCAGAGTTTTAAGGTCAAAAGAACTACGAAAAGGTCGATAAACCATGTGGCAAAATGGCCATTTTTGACAATGACACTTACATAAAATAAAATATAAACACTAATATAATGTATTCCGCTATTTAAAATGAAATGCAGCTTTGTTTGTTTGCATCTGTATTCACTTATCATGAACCACTACAACCGTACAGCACATCTAAAGCAGCCACATCAGGCTAACATTTATTAGCACGAACACAAAGTTCGCGACGGGGGCCGACCGCCTCGCGTGAGTGCTGAGATAATCCCGATGACATCACTGCGGGTCACTTTTCTCAGAATTGATTCCTCCAGAGCCGCAGTACAGTGGCCCCGCAGGACGCATAACCACGGAGGGCCCCCTTTTCTTTTATTTTTTGAACTCACCCCCATCACTGCCGTGTCTGCAGGTACATCGGGGCGCTGGGTGCTCGGGTGATCTGCGACAACATTCCCGGCCTGGTGAACAAGCAGCGGCAGCTGTGCCAGCGCCACCCGGACCTCATGCAGTCCATCGGCGAGGGCGCCAAGGAGTGGATCAAGGAGTGCCAGCACCAGTTCAGACACCACCGCTGGAACTGCAGCACGCTGGACCGGGACCACACTGTGTTTGGCCGGGTGATGCAGCGAAGTGAGTGTGTGTGTGTGTGTGTGTGTGCACATGTGTGACAGGGCCTTCTATCTGTGTGGGTTCCTTGTGCGTGCGTGACAGCGGTTGTTTATGTCAGAGAAACTCAAGTTAATCATCCTCGTAAAATGCCTCGCCGGTTACCAGATAAGCAGAGAATTAATAGGTGTCTTATTAAATCAACTTTGTCCCAGAATACAAACAGAAAGAGAAAGTGTTGATTTGTTCTCCACCTTCTCTGGAATGGGGGGCGGGGGGGGGAGATTGGGAAAGTGGATGTTCTCCGAAAACAAGTAGCAGATCGAGAGATCCACACTGGTGATGTATAAACAGTAATAGGAGATGTAAATATTTGGGTAGATGTCTCTGGCAGCCAGACAAAGCTTTACTCCCTGACATATCGCCTGTGTTCTGCTCCATTGCGTGAGCAGGAATGAGAACAGGAGGGGGGGGGGGGGGGGGGCAGACCAAATAACCCCCAACATCTCCTCTTCTCTGAAATGAAAACACAGCCCAGTGACTGAGAACGCTGCCGTCTGCGCCGAATAATAAAAGGTGAAGGGAGAGCGAGGTGGACTGTGATGTCAAAGTCGACACGCCTCTACGCCCGTCTGGATCGTCCGCCATAAACGGAATGATTCTGTTGTGCTCCTGCTGTCAGGAAGATAATAATAATAATAATAATAATAATAATAATAACTTCATTTATATAGCACCTTTAAAAACAATGTTTACAAAGTGCTCCACAGAGAGTCAAAGCAAAACAAGTGGAATAGCAAGAAACCAATATTACATTTAAAAATACCACACTGTCAAAAAGTTTGGGTTTGGGAAGACTCCTTATTTTTCAAAGAAAAGCATTGTTTTTTTTTTCAATGAAGATAAATAACATTAAATCAGAAATACCCTCTATACATTGTTAATGTGGTAAATGACTATTCTAGGTGGAAACGTCTGGTTTCTAATGAAATATCTCCATAGTCTGGGTGATCCCAAACTTTTGAACGGTAGTGTATATATTAAAATAAAAAATAAAATGAAAAATAAAAAATAAAAAATTAATTAAAATAAAAAATAAATTAAGATTAAGATACCGGAGAGAGAGAGAGAGAGAGAGGCGGCTTTATTGAGCAGGAACTAAATAAAAGCGCTTGAAGTCTCACCAAAAAAAAGCCACAAAAGTGGTTTGCGCCGTGGTTTCCGTTTCCGTTTCTGACACCGTCGAATGAAACGTGTCAGTAAAAAAAATATGGCAAAAAATTCAAATCATAAAATGGCTTTATTTTCTGAAGGATTTCATTACGACGCCTATCTCTCCAGGTAGCCGCGAGGCAGCGTTCGTGTACGCGATCTCTTCGGCGGGAGTGGTCTACGCCATTACCAGGGCCTGCAGCCAGGGGGAGCTAAAGATCTGCAACTGCGATGCCCAGAAGAGCGGGCGGTCGAGCGACGACCGGGGCAACTTCGACTGGGGCGGATGCAGCGACAACATCAACTATGGCACAAAGTTCGCCAAGACGTTCGTGGATGCTCGAGAAAGGATGGTGAAAGACGCTCGCGCCCTCATGAACCTGCATAACAACCGGTGCGGGCGGATGGTGAGCAGCACATGGTTATTCAATTTCAATTCAGTTTATTTGTATAGCCCAATTTCACAAATTACTAATTTATCTCGGAGTGCTTTACAATCTGTACACATAGACATCCCTGCCCCAAAACCTCACATCGGATCAGGAAAAACTCCCAAATAACCATTCAGGGGGAAAAAAGGGAAGAAACCTTCAGGAAAGCAACAGAGGAGGATCCCTCTCCAGGATGGACAGAACAATAGATGTCATGTGACCAGAAGGACAGATTTAGAGTTAAAATACATTCACTGAAAATGACAGAGTGTATGAATAGTTCATAGTAGGCATATTCCACGATGGAGACCTCCACGATCCATCAGGCAGATGGCGGTAGAGAGGCGGAGTGGGCGGAGTCTCAACAGTGGGCGGGCTCAGCGGTTTAGTTAGAGTACCTTATTTAGATAAGTAAGCTCTGTTTTATTGCTTTTTCATGCACCGGGGCTCCTTAGAACATTCACAGTACACGTCTTAAACATAAATTATGACATATTATTATGGATTATACTAACCAGCAGTATATGAAGCATCACCAGCTGCAACATTTAGTGATGCATATATCAATGCATCAAGGATTATATTCCAGGAATGTAATACATGTCTGTCGAATCAAATATAGAAGCACAAGCATGATGAAGAAACACGTTGTCACTCTGATGACTCATATAGAGGTTATCTTGCTATTTTCCCTCTACTCTTCCCCCGACTCTTAGACCCCCCCCCCCACCCCCCATACACACACATTGATGTTATTGTTTTTTGCGATTGCACACATTGTGTTTTCGTGGAGCTTCACAGCAATTATAAATCGGAGCGATGCTCAAAACATTTGGGGCTTCGACCTTGGCAAAATGACACGGCAGCGCTGAGCCCGGCACAAGTTAACCCCCGGTGAGCTCCGGCTCCGGTCTGTGTTGCTGTGAGCAACTTATTTCTGTTCATATAAGTTACATCCTGACTCTACAATATCCCTTTGTTACTCTGGATGGTTTAAGACCATTGTAAACTACCTTGCAAATATAACTTAGATACACACACACACACACACACACACACAAAACAAGCAACAGCGTGAGATAAACTCTCCCAGCCGCACACATTATGAATCAGCTGTCAGCGGCGGATTTAGTTTCAGGTTCAACACAAACAAGCCGGATTGTTCCAAAAGGGAAGAGAACTCAAAGTAAACTCCAGTCAGGGTGACGAAGCGCTGATCACACCTACGTCACGCCATGGGCTACATCATCGGCTTAACACCCTGTCACCTTTGACCTCTGCTCTAGGCAGTGAAGCGCTTTATGAAGCTGGAGTGCAAGTGTCACGGGGTCAGCGGCTCCTGTTCTCTGAGGACCTGCTGGCTGGCGATGTCCGACTTCCGGCGAACGGGCGACTACCTTCGCAAGAAGTACAACACGGCCATCGAGGCGACCATGAACCAGGACGGGACGGGCTTCATGGTGGCCGACAAGGACTTCAAGGGGAGCACCAAGAATGAGTTGGTGTACGTCGAGAACTCGCCCGACTACTGTCTCACGGAGGCGCTCAGCCGGGTGAGTGACGGGTTTTTTTTAATCGTTTGAATATTATCTTCTTTGAATACTTACGATGCACAGACATCAAAAGAGGGAAATCAACACTGTGAGACAAGGGCGGCTGTAATGTTGCGCTACTCTGAGCTCAGTGCTCTGATTCATTGTTAAAGATGAGTCATTTAACTCAGAGTACACAACGTTTTCCCAACAATCCCTTTTGGTATTTCGCCATGCTTGAGTTTTGAGAGGTTGCGTGCTCAGAAAGCCAATAAATTGGTATTTACATAAACAAACTGGATTCCGAACCACTGGATTTGTTTTGTAAGAATTATGACCAAGTACTGAGAAGTTAAGAAATAAACTTGTCACGGCTCTCTGGCAGACAAACTACTTCAACATTTATAAATTCCCGTTTTCGATGGACACAAGTTTATCTGAAAAAGTTATGCCGACCTGGCTATGAACAGCTTTAATACTATTGTATGTGGCAGAGAAATATCTTATCGGGGCCTATATTGGATAAAATAAAACGTATCATATAGACTGGATTGAGTTATCTCTGGTTTATGTAATAATTCATAATAAAGAAATGTATATTTCATTCAGATGAGCAAAACACCATCAATCCATATTCTGAGATTCAGTGATGCATTTTTCTGATTTTCGACACATTTTTTCAATTAAAAAGACACTTGCGCATCTTGCTCAGAGACAGGTCCAACAGGTGGCCGGTCCTGCGATGACAATCAGAGACTCGTCCACTGGAGGCTCGCATTCCTACACAGCTTAACGTTCAATGATTTGACCTTTAACATCCCCTTTAATTCCTGGTGTTTGCTTTACCTTGTTAAGCCCCGCCTCTCTCCTCCTACCCAGCCCCCTTCATTAGAGCGTGAAGGCGTTCACTCACTCACTGTGAATGGGTGAGGTGAGATAGCGCAGGGCATCAGTGGACGGGGGGGCATGATGGTACGACCCGACTCTCCCACTCCTCTGACACCACGGGGTAATGGAGGTGTGTTCGATCCAAGGAAAAAAAGCTGTCTTTCCTTGTTAAAAGGTGATCTTAAAAAGAAGCGTATGACCCTCCTCGCCACTAATCTCCATTGTAGAGGAATTCGTCGCCTAAGGATACATGCAGGCTTATTATTTTCAATCCTTCCTTCGGTCAGTATTAGGCTCCACTCCCGAGAGCCTGAGGGGAATATCTCCTCTTATCCCTGTTTCTTTACTTCAGCGATGCTCTGTTATTAGACATGGCATCTGATCTCAGGCTTAGATTTTACACCCCGAGTACGTGGACACTTTGGTGTTTGTCTCCGAGACTCTTCCGTCAGCGCCTCTGGAAGCCAACACCCTGCCGAGGAGTGTGGAAAAGGGATATTCCGCTTTGGAAAAAACACAAAGTTTTCAGCTTTCTGCATCAAAATATATTCACGGTGGTGTTCAGACGTGGTCCGCTGCCAAGATTAGCAGTTCTGGACATCGACAGTATGTCATCACTGGAGGTTATCCAACAAGGACCAACAACCACTGAAGTAATGTATCTGGCTCTTTCTTGGTCAGGGTTAAGAACTGGTGGGAACAAAGTCGTTTTCAGAGTTTTAATCAAAAGAACTACGAAAAGGTCGACAAAGCTTCATGTAGCAAAATAAGTCATTTTGTACAATGACCACTTACATAAAAATAAAATATAAACACTAATATAATGTATTCCGCTTATTTAAAATGAATGTGCAACTTTTGTTTGGCATTTGCATCTGTATTCACTTATCATGAACCACTACAACCTGTGACAGCACATCTAAAGTAGCCACATCAGGCTAACATTTATTAGCACGAACGAATAACAAAAGATTCGCGTGAGGCAATGACACACCTCCCGCGAGTGCTGAGATAATCCCGGCGGAATGTATCACTGGTGCGTGGTCACTTTTCCTTCCAGAACCAGATTCACTCTCCAGAGCGCTTGAGTACAGTGGCCCGCGCAGGCACGCAACCACCTGAGGGCCCCTTTTCTTTTATTTTTGAACTCACCCCATCACTGCCGTAATCTGCAGGCACATCAGGTAGCTGGGTGCTCGGGTGATCTGCGACAACATTCTGCCTGGTGAACAAGAAGCAAGCAGCTGCCATAGCTCACCGGACCTCATGCAGTCCATTTTAGGGCGCCAAGGAGTGATCAAGGGAGTGCCAGCATCTGGAAGTTCAGACACCACCCGCTGGAACTGCATGCACGCTGGACCGGGACCACACTGTGTTTGGCAAGGTGATGCAGCGAAGTGAGTGTGTGTGTGTGTGTGTGTGTGTGTGTGTACATGTGTGACAGGAGCCTTTCATCTGTGTGAGTTCCTTGTGCGTGCGTGACAGCGGTGAAGGCCATGTCAGAGAAACTCAAGTTAAATCATCCTCGTAAAATGCCTCGCCGGTTACCAGATAAGCAGAAGAGAATTAATAGGTGTCTTATTAAATCAACTTTGTCCCAGAATACAAACAGAAAGAGAAAGTGTTGATTTGTTCTCCACCTTCTCTGGAATGTGGGGAGATTGGGAAAGTGGATGTTCTCCGAAAAACAAGTAGCAGATCAGAGATCCACACTGGTGATACTTATAAACAGTAATAGGAGATATAGTAATATTTGCATGTCTCTGGCAGCCAGACAAAGCTTTACTCCCTGACATATCGCCTGTGTTCTGCTCCATTGCGTGAGGCAGGAATGAGAACAGGAGGGGGGGCATCAAATAACCCCAACATCTCCTCTCTCTCTGAAAATGAAAGCCCATTGATGACTGAGAACTGTGCCACGCTTCCGCGCCGGGCTAATAATAAAAGGTGAAAGGGAGAGCGAGGTGGACTGTGATAGCCAGTCGTCACACTATCGCTACGTCTGGGATCGTCCGCCATAAACGGAATGATTCTGTTGTGCTCCTGCTGTCAGGAAGATAATAATAATAATAATAATAACTTCATTTATATAGCACCTTTAAAAACAATGTTTACAAAGTGCTCCACAGAGAGTCAAAGCAAAACAAGTGGAATAGCAAGAAACCAATATTACATTTAAAAGTATATATTAAAATAAAATATAAAATGAAAAATAAAAAATAAATTAAAATAATAAATAAATTAAGATTAAAATACCGGAGAGAGAGAGAGAGAGGCTTGACTGAGCAGGAACTAAATAAAAGCGCTTGAAGTCTCACCAAAAAAAAGCCACAAAAGTGGTTTGCGCCGTGGTTTCCGTTTCCGTTTCTGACACCGTCGAATGAAACGTGTCAGTAAAAAAAATATGGCAAAAAATTCAAATCATAAAATGGCTTTATGACACCAAGAAGGATTTCATTACACGCGCTATCTCTCAGGTAGTCACGTAGGCATACGTTTCCTCGTGTACTGGCTGAGATCTCCTCGGCGGCGGTGGTCTACGCCACTACCAGGGCCTGCACCCAGGGGGAGCTAAAGATCTTGCAACTCACGATGCCCAGAAGAGCGCCGGCGGTTGAGCGACGACCGGGGCAACTTCGATCATGCGGATGTGAGCGACAACATCAACTATGGCACAAAGTTCGCCAAGACGTTCGTGGATGCTCGAGAAAGGATGGTGAAAGACGCTCGCGCCCTCATGAACCTACTTGCTTTCATAACAATCAGTGCGTAGCGGATGGTGAGCTGCACATGGTTATTCAATTTCAATTCAGTTTATTTGTATAGCCCAATTTCACAAATTACTAATTTATCTCGGAGTGCTTTACAATCTGTACACATAGACATCCCTGCCCCAAAACCTCACATCGGATCGAAAGAATAACCCCAAATAAACCATTCAGGGGAAAAAAGGGAAGAAACCTTCAGGAAAGCATTAGAGAGAGATCCCTCTCCAGGATGGACAGGTGCAATAGATGTAATGTGTACAGAAGGACAGATTTAGAGTTAAAATACATTCACTGAAAATGACAGAGTGTATGAATAGTTCATAGTAGGCATATTCCACGATGGAGACCTCCACGCATCCATCAGGCAGATGGCGGTAGAGAGGCGGAGTGGGCGGAGTCTCAACAGTGGGTGGGCTCAGCGGTTTAGTTAGAGTACCTTATTTAGATAAGTAAGCTCTGTTTTATTGCTTTTTCATGCACCGGGGCTCCTTAGAACATTCACAGTACACGTCTTAAACATAAATTATGACATATTATTATGGATTATACTAACCAGCAGTATATGAAGCATCACCAGCTGCAACATTTAGTGATGCATACATCAATGCATCAATGATTATATTCCAGGAATGTAATACATGTCTGTCTTTAGATCAAAATATAGAAGCACAAGCATGATGAAGAAACACGTTGTCACTCTGATGACTCATATAGAGGTTATCTTGCTATTTTCCATCTACTCTTCCCCCGACTCTTAGACCCCCCCCCCCCCCCACCCCCATCCACACACCTTGATGTTATTGTTTTTTGCGATTGCACACATTGTGTTTTCGTGGAGCTTCACAGCAATTATAAATCGGAGCGATGCTCAAAACATTTGGGGCTTCGACCTTGGCAAAATGATTACAAAGCAGCTGAGCCCGGCTGGGGTTAACCCCCGGTGAGCTCCGGCTCCGGTCTGTGTTGCTGAGAGCAACTTATTTCTGTTCATATAAGTTACATCCTGACTCTACAATATCCCTTTGTTACTCTGGATGGTTTAAGACCATTGTAAACTACCTTGCAAATATAACTTAGATACACACACACACACACACACACACACAAAACAAGCAACAGCGTGAGATAAACTCTCCCAGCCGTACACATTATGAATCAGCTGTCAGCGCGGATTTAGTTTCAGGTTCAACACAAACAAGCGGATTGTTCCAAAAGGAGAACTCAAAGTGAAACTCCAGTCAGGGTGACGAAGCGCTGATCACACCTCGTCACGCCATAGGCTCATCATCGGCAACACCCTGTCACCTTTGACCTCTGCTCTAGGCAGTGAAGCGCTTTATGAAGCTGGAGTGCAAGTGTCACGGGGTCAGCGGCTCCTGTTCTCTGAGGACCTGCTGGCTGGCGATGTCCGACTTCCGGCGAACGGGCGACTACCTTCGCAAGAAGTACAACACGGCCATCGAGGCGACCATGAACCAGGACGGGACGGGCTTCATGGTGGCCGACAAGGACTTCAAGGGGAGCACCAAGAATGAGTTGGTGTACGTCGAGAACTCGCCCGACTACTGTCTCACGGAGCGCTCAGCGGGTGAGTGGAGACGGGTTTTTTTTAATCGTTTGAATATTATCTTCTTTGAATACTTACGATGCAAATACATCAAAAGAGGGAAATCAACACTGTGAGACAAGGGCGGCTGTAATGTTGCGCTACTCTGAGCTCAGTGCTCTGATTCATTGTTAAAGATGAGTCATTTAACTCAGAGTACACAACGTTTTCCCAACAATCCCTTTTGGTATTTCAAAATACTTGAGTTTTGAGAGGTTGCGTGCTCAGAAAGCCAATAAATTGGTATTTACATAAACAAACTGGATTCCGAACCACTGGATTTGTTTTGTAAGAATTATGACCAAGTACTGAGAAGTTAAGAAATAAACTTGTCACGGCTCTCTGGCAGACAAACTACTTCAACATTTATAAATTCCCGTTTTCGATGGACACAAGTTTATCTGAAAAGTTATATGCCGACTGGCTATGAACAGCTTTAATACTATTGTATGTGGCAGAGAGAAATATCTTATCGCGGGGCCTATATTGGATAAATAAAACGTATCATATAGACTGGATTAGTTATCTCTGGTTTATGTAATAATTCCATAATAAAAGAAATGTATATTTCATTCAGATGAGCAAAACACCATCAATCCATATTCTGGAGATTCAGTGATGCATTTTCTTGATTTTCTAGCACATTTTCAATTAAAGACACTTGGTGCATCTTGCTCAGAGACAGGTCCAACAGGTGGCCGGTCCTGCGATGACAATCAGAGACTCGTCCACTGGAGGCTCGCATTCCTTCACAGCTTAACGTTCAATGATTTGACCTTTAACATCCCCTTTAATTCCTGGTGTTTGCTTTACCTTGTTCAATTCAATTCAGTTTATTTGTATAGCCCAATTTCACAAATTACAAATTTGTCTCGGAGTGCTTTACAATCTGTACACATAGACATCTGCCCCAAAACCTCACATCGGACCAGGAAAAACTCCCAAATAACCCTTCAAGGAAAAAGGAAGAAACCTGGAGGGAAACAACAGGAGGATCCCTCCTAGGATGGACAGTGCAATAGATGTAATGTGTACAGAAGGACAGATTTGAGTTAAAATACATTCAATGAATATGACAGAGTGTATGAATAGTTGCATAGTAGGCATATTCCGCGATGGGAACCTCCACGATCCATCAGGCAGATGGGCGGTGGGGAGGAGGAGTGGCGGAGTCTCAACAGGACAGTGGCGTGATCCATGAGCAGGGTCCCGGCGGATGATCCATCCAGGCAGATAGGATCTATGCAAGTCTCCCATAGGTCGATGACCCCATGAGGCGTAAGTCAAGGACTTCGGGAGAAAGCCAGAGTTAGTAGCATGTGATTGAGATGAAGAATTCATCCTTAAGGAGAAAAAGAGGAGATGGGTACTCAATTGCATCCTAAAAGCGTCCCCGGCAGCTATAAGCCTATAGCAGCATATCAAGGGGGCTGGACCAGGCAAGCCTGATTCAGCCTAACTATAAACTCTGTCCAAAGAGGAAGGTCTTAAGTCTACTCTTAAAAGCGAGGTGACTGTGTCCTGCCTCCCGGACTGAAGAAATTGGAAGCTGGTTCCATAAAGGGAAAAACGATAACTAGAAACAAAACCATTCTACTTTTTAGACTCTAGGAACTACAAGTAGTCCGCATTTAGTAGGCGTAGCTCTCTGGTGGGGCAATATGGTCACGACAGCTCCTTAAGATATGATGGAGCATCACCAATCAAGGCTTTGTAGGTTGAAGAGAAGATTTTTAAAAGTGATTCTTGATTTTACTGAGGAGCCAGTGCCAGAGCAGCTAGTGCAGGAGTGATGTAGTCTCTTTCTTGGATTTTGGTGAAGACACGAGCTGCAGCATTCTGAATCAACTGGAGGGACCACAAGAGATTTATTGAGAGCAGCCACTGCTAATAAGGAGTTACAATAATCGATCTCGAAATGTGAGCAACGTGAACCAACAATTTTCTGCATCTTTTTGAGACAAGATGTACCTGATTTTTGAAATATTACGTAGATGAAAGAATGCGATCCTTGAGATTTTGCTTTTCTTGATGGGAGTTAAAGGACAAGTCCCGATCAAAGATAGCATGAATTCTTTACAGTGGTGTTGGATGCCAGGGCAGTCCGTCTACAGAAGTCACATCACCAGAATAATTGATCTCTGCAGGTGCTCCAGGGCCGATTAAAATTACCGGTTTTGTCTGAGTTTAACATCGAAGTTGCAGGTCATCCATGTTTTTTATGTCTTTAAGTTGTGCTTGAATTTACAGAGTTGGGTTGCTCTCCTCTGGTTTTATCGATAAATATAGTTGAGTATCATCTGCATAACAATGAAAGTTTATGGAGTGCTTTCCTGATAATATTGCCCAAAGGAAGCATGTATAAAATCGTAAATAAATTGGTCCAAGCACAGAACCTTATGGAACTCCGTGATTAACGTTGGTGATTGCTCAGTCATGTAGTTTACAAATACAAAACTGAGATCGGAGTCTGATAAATAAGATTTAAACCAAAAATTGGTGCCGTGCCTGAAGTGCCAATCGACTGCTCCAGTCTCTGCCAACAGGATGTCATGGTCAGTAGTGTCGAATGCAGCACTAAGGGTCTAACAGGGCCAGGACAGAGAGAGTCCTTTATCTGCTGCCATTAAGAGGTCATTTTGTAATTTTTCACCAGTGCCCGTCCCTGGGGAATTGCTGTGGTGTTTCTAAATCCTGATTGAAATTTCTGGAAATAAGCTATTATGATGTAGAAAGTACGCTTAACTGATTTCGCGACCACTTTCTCAAAAAGGATCTTGGAGAGGAAGGGAGGTTAGAGATCGGTGATCTAGTTAGTCAATACCTCTGGGATCCAGAGTGAAACTTCTTCAGGAGAGGTTTAGTAACAGCCACCTTGAAGGACTGTCGTACGTGGCCTGTTAGCGAGATTTCCACGTGATAATATCTAATAGAGAGCACGCCAATTAAAGAGCCAAAGCGTCTTTAAGCTTAGCCTAAATGGGATGGGGTCAAAGAGACAGGTGAGCGATATTCAGTAGAAAACGTTGAAAATAATTGGTCACGGTTGATAGGAGAAAATCCTCAAATATACGCAGGGCATACATAGCCGGTTTTCCAAGGCCATTCACTTGAGGACAGATTGGCACTGGTTATGGAGCAAGATTATTAATCTTGTCCCTAATAGTTAAAATCTTTTCATTAAAGAAGTTCATAAAGTCGTTACCACTAGGGTTTATAGGAATGCTCTAGAGCTCCACAGGCTGGGCTCTCTGTCCAGCCTGGCTACAGTGCTGAAGAGGAAACCTGGGGTTGTTTTCATTTTCTATTGATGGAAGTAATAGGCTGCTCTGGCGTGCGGAGGCCTTCTTATATGTTTTAAGACTATCTCAAACTAAAGCGGGATTCTTGAGGATTAGTTGAGCATATCGTTCAAGCTTTAAATGACGTTGCTTCAGTTTGCGGGTCTGAGGGTTATACCAGGGAGCAAACCTCCTCTTCCTCACTGTCTTCTTCTTCAGAGGGGCTATCGAGTCCAGTGTCATTCTCAGAGAGCCTATGGCACTGTCAACAAGATGATCAATCTGGGACGGACTAAAGTTAGACCAGGAGTCCTCTGTTATATTGAGACGTGGTATCGAATCAAATACAGAAGGAATCGCTTGTTAAGCCCCGCCTCTCTCCTCCTACCCAGCCCCCTTCATTAGAGCGTGAAGGCGTTCACTCACTCACTGTGAATGGGTGAGGTGAGATAGCGCAGGGCATCAGTTCAAGAAAAATGTCTTCCTCCACTGCGGTGTCAGTTTCATCAAATATTTGAAGTTCAGCTGCATCATGGAGGCCAAATTTGTTTTTGACTACAGGATGAAAAGCATGACAACATAAAGATAAAAACAGGTTTTAACTGCACATGATGACTGATCAACCATATTATCTATAAAACATATCTGAAATTGCATGCTTTGACTTAACAGCAGTATTACAATGTTGCGTTGTAGCCATTCTGTACAAAAACCAACAATAACTTTCAGAAGCAAGTTGAAAACTAAAAACATCATCACTTATCTACTGATGTGTTTCGCTGCAATGGCAGACCACCTCTTTTCCAGTTGTGGCTAGACTTGAATGTGTAGCCAAGCAACCAAGATAATTCAGATATGGAATTTAAACAAAGTAACAATAAAAGGTAGAAGCTACATAATTGTCAATTTTGCTGTATTTAGAATGTCAAAATGAACCAAAAAAGGCCTGCAGCAAAAGTAGACTATTGACAGACAGCACCAAGTAAAGTAAAATAATAAAAACCCATTAGGACACTTAAACATTGTGTATATGTTGTTAAACCAGCAATAATTAGTTTTTTACATAATATGTTACTCACCTGCAGTGATGAATTCCAAATAGGTGAAACCTAGCTGTAATTGGATGTACTTCTTGGTCCTCTGGTATTTCACCTTCAGCAGCATGGTGATATCTTGCAGAAACTGTAGAGTGGAAAAAGATAGCTGTTCAACTTTGTCTAGGCAAGGAGTTATTACACATGTATTAAGTCCAAATGCAAAACAGCGAGACAGAAGTACCGCGAAACTAACGTTAGTAAAGTTCGCGCGAGAGACAGCAGTACCGCGAAACTAACGTTAGTAAAGTTAGCGCGAGACGGCAGTACCGCGAAACTAACGTTAGTAAAGTTAGCGCGAGAGACAGCAGTACCGCGAAACTAACGTTAGTAAAGTTAGCGCGAGAGACAGCAGTACCGCGAAACTAACGTTAGTAAAGTTAGCGCGAGAGACAGCAGTACCGCGAAACTGACGTTAGCCCTCGACACAGCAGTAGGCCTACTGCGAAACTAACGTTAGCCCTCGACACAGCAGTACCGCGAAACTAACGTTCGTAAAGTTAGCGCGAGAGACAGCAGTAACCGCGAAACTACCTTTAGTAAAGTTAGCCTGCGGGACAGCAGTACCGCGAATCTACCGTTAGTAAAGCTAGCCCTCGAGACAGAAGTACCGCGAAACTACCGTTTATGTCCTGTCATGGTGGATGGTCGAATTTCTGATGGCAAAATAATGTGGCATAATTTAGTTAAATATTCTCAAAGAAATTTACTGAAACACAAAAAGGCTATTTATTATTTTGGCCTGGAATTAAATATGCTCCGCCGGTTTGAACAGGTTCATACATATTGACTGATGTTACACTTCTGGCTTATTTCGCCTCCCTTCAACCAACTAACGCTAGCTAACGTTAAGTTAGCCATTAGTCTAACTTCACTAAAATATAAATCACGTCTCACCACACTTGAATTTAACACATAATTTCATATGAACAGCCTGTATAAGTAAATATAATTTGTACTTACCTTCTGAAATAACAGCTAAATATCTTCCTGACCACGGGTTTTCTTCACCGTGACTTCCAGAAGAAAGAGCGCGTTGAAACCGGATGTGCAAGTAACTCGGTCAGGAGAGCATCACTTAACTCGCCGCAATAACTCCGCCCCCAGAGCTGTTTTAACACTGTAAGTGCTAAAAGAACACCACAATCAACACGGATCAACTCAAAATATTTAACACTGGGAAATCAACACTACCAATTTTGCTGTGTACAGTTACTGCACGTTCAACTGAAAAGCTGCACGTCGTTCAAAAACAAGTTCCAATTCCTTTAAAGTGGCACTTATTTTCATTTCATTTATGTATTTATTCGAACACCAATCAACCCAGGGGTAAATAGGTCTTAGGCTACATTCCAACCGTAGTCCCTGTGGCCATATGACAAGCCATCACTATTGGAGAAAAAGGGGGCACCATCGTAACTTTACATTTTTTTACAAAATATATCTCTTGTTCTGCCTGTTTTGTGATATACATGCCTAAAAGGTGCCTAATATTTCTATACTGAAATAATATCGGCATTAGAATTATTATAACTATGATGATTTTTTTAGCACAGTGCGTATGGGAGCGGCGGCGCTGTATATACACAATGTCACTGAGGAGGGAGGTACGATTCATGCTCACACATCTGATTGGTAACAAGCCAGTTCTTCAGGCCGTGTTTAAAAATATTTCTGAATCGCCACTTGATCTACGGTCATATTGATCCAGTCCCCTCAGCTCCACACTATAATATCTTTCAACTTATTAATGCGTTATGTCAAAGACATTTGTATGCAACTACAGCTCTTCCAGAGTTGAATTCCTGTAACATAAAAAATATACTTTTTCTTTTAAAAATGCTTTGAGGGTAAGTAAGGCTGCAATCATGGTTCCACTTCTACGGTTCCTACTATTATTAATATGAATGTATTTTTGCATATTGCTCGCAAAAGGCTGCGGAACCTAACAAGATGTTCTAGTATGCGATGAGAACATTATGATTTACTCTGCAACGCAAATAGTTCCTATTTTTCTCTTCTTCCCAGGCTCCCTGGGCACGGCCGGCCGAGTGTGCAACAAGTCCTCCCGAGGCACAGACGGCTGTGAGGTCATGTGCTGTGGGCGGGGCTACGACACCACGCGCGTCAAGCGCGTCACCAAGTGCGAGTGCAAGTTCAAGTGGTGCTGCGCCGTGGAGTGCAACCACTGCGAGGCCCTGGTGGACGTTCACACCTGCAAGCCCCACAAGCGTCCCGATTGGCTGGACATAACCTAACGAGGCGAGCCGACCAATCACGAGTCCCGACCAGGACGGACTCCATAACCTGCTCGCGAATGACTTCATTTTATTACGGGATATATAATTGGGATCTCCTGACTGTCATACCTCTCTGGCTTTTGATCCTTGGACACTTCATGAAGCAGAGACTTCGCGGACGTTGATGCTAAACTGGAAAATAAGCCCAGTTACTGATCGTGTGCTGCTTTGAAGAATTTGTTGAGCTTTTTTTAAGACAAACGTTAAATCTTTGAGACAAAGCGTCTGAATATATTGTATTGTTCTGTTGTTTGAAGCAGAGACTCGAGGTCGATGTCTGCTCGTTTGATAGTATGTTCCCAAGGTGTGACCACATGACATCCTGCTCGTACTGATGATCATATCTACATTCATATTTAGCCCGAAGAGAGAAAGAAAGATGGAGAGATCTTTGGAGATATTGTACAAACACTGACACTGTGTCATTTCAAATGACATCATTGGACTGTAGTGCAACAAAATCATTTAAAATACAAAAAAAAAGACAATTGCTGCTAATGAGTGCAACTCTAACAAAACCAGCAAATATCCGGAGGGAGCGTCTGATTCGAATGAGATCAGACGATGACACTGTGAACCGGAAGGAAGCGCGAGAAAGGACTGTGAGTTAAAGTGCTGCGCGTGAAGCTGAATTTGAGCAGGTTCCCGGGAGAGAAAACGACGGACGAAGCAGGAACGATGAAGCGGCATGATGGACTTTGGAGTTACACTTTCCATACAGTAGCTTATATTTTGTCTGCGATTGGTCGAACACATTCTGGCTGTGTGTCCTTATGGAGAACCGTATCATTTCTACCTCTGGCTCTTTGTCTTTGTTTTAAACTCTTTTTTTATGCCGCTATTCCGACAGCTTCAGGCAACTGTCCTGTGATTTGCGGTCTGATAAATCCTTAAAACTCACATATTTATTCTATAAAAAACGGATACTCCTTATATCATCAGTACTAGGGTTGTACCAGTATACCTGTGTCAGGGTATATCACAGTGTTATAATTGACCGTTTGCTCATGTGTGGTCTTGAAAAAGCCAACATAGGTGAGCTTGTGTGCGAGTTAAAGTTACAGAGGGAGAAGGCAGACTGCACTCATACAGTATTACATCTTGTATTACATAGTAGTTACAGGTTGGACTCAATATTACAAGTGTTAAACAATTATAGGACATTATTTTAAGAGCTTACAGCGGAAGTGTTTTTCTTCTTCTTCGCGTAACATCCTATCGTGCTGCCAACATTACACTCCAGTCATATAACATATTATAGTTTCATACTATTTGTCTAAATCGGGGTTTTAATTCTGTTTATTGAAATTCGATTCTCATTCCTCAAATGAGCCGGTGTAACTACGACCACTATTATTATTAATCATAATAATGTAGTACCGTGATGTTTTATAAGAAACCGTAAACATTGCGCCCGATCACAAGTCGCTGTTGATCCGTCGTGCCTGCAGCCTTTGTCGTTTGCAATAATTCAGTTCCAGCTTCTCTCGGCCATGATTGTTTTTTCATCCACCACTCATCCCTCTCTTTTGAATGGCACTAAACTCCAGAATGCTACGGACACGTTTTGAACTCTCACAGTACTTTCTATTCTCTCAGATGCGACTTTTTTGATTTTGTTTCTGTAAAAAAAAGAAAACAGTTCTTCTAAGTTAGCTTTTAAAGCTATAGATCACGGCTGTTGAGGCACATTTCATTATTTCTTGAAGATGGCGTCAGACCCAGAGCTGTTCAAGAGCTCCACGCTCGAGCAAATGTGTCGCTGCTGAAAACGTTGAATGCTGCTTCCCTCAAACTAAAAGGCTTGAGAATGTACATTTATATGCTGCTAAATTGTCGCAGATCTTAACAAAAAAAATGAACTGTAACGCTGAAGAACCTAAATATATGGGAAAATATTAAAAACACAAGTGTCTGTTTAAAAGAGTTTATATATTTGTATGAAACACCCCTTTTAAAAAAAAGTTGTTATTATTACACACTTTGTCTCCAATGTATGCTTCATAGTGCCGCATGTTTTCCCATCTTGTGACTGAATACTTTTATAATGCAATATTTTGCAACTGTTCTTTCAGTCCTTTGTGCTATATATATATATATATAAACAAACATATATATATACTGTATATATTTATAAATAGACATATATATATTTATATATATACAGACATATATATATATATGAATAAATATATATTTATACATGTATGTATATATTTATATATGTACATATATGTATATATATATATATGTATATATTTATATGTATATGTATATAAATATATATATATATATATATATATACTGGCTGCGACTGGTTGTTGAGAAGTGAATTATTCCATGAAACTGGGCCAAGACGTTGCAGAAGGAGCAGCGAAGTATAGCTGTGCCTACATTTGACTTTTTCAACATCTGGTAATGCTGCCAGACATCGAGCCCGGCCATTGGAGACACAACCCTCAGAGGGCGTTATACATCTAAATGACTCTGACAACAAGCTGGGGATGCTGAGGGTCAACTAATTTTTTGAAGTCCACGTAATGAAGGGGGGCGGGGGCGAAGCAAAGTGCTTTGAACGAAGCCAAATGACACGCCGTGTTAAACGTTCACAAGTCAAAAGTTAATTGCGAACAAAAGGAGCCTGTTTTGAATGTAAATGAAGAGCACGTCGGCCGTGTTTTTCTTAAAGACTAGAAAAGGTGAGCGCGGTTCACACACACGGCCTGTGGCTGCACTCAAAAGTTTGTATTTCCATTCCCCAGTTCAACTGAACGTGATAAAGCACGACACTGACAACTCGAGTCGGTTATGAAATCCAACATTTCATTCCTGCGTTCCCATTGGAAACCAGCGGGCCCGCCGCACTGACCTGTACTCTGGACTTATGGAGAGGTCGAGGCTCAATGTCATACTTCCTGTACCTGAGGCCACTTATTTATTATACTCCAACATCGCCTTCAAAGATCTTAATACTTGTTGAGACGTACCGTAACATTACATTACATTTCAGTGAACGCAAACATGTGTACTAAAGCAGGAGATGCTGTATTCCCCTTCAGCGAACAGCGACAGTGTCCTAGATTATAGAACTGTCTGGGAGGTATTTATACCTTTGAAATGCAGGTCCCAAAATTCCTGACTGGCTCTATATTAAACCTTGTTGACCCCCCCTTGTCGCTCCCATTAGAGGTCTTCCCCTCTCTCACAGCTCAGTTGGTCTCTTGTGCTTTAGCCCTGATTTCAGTTAAATGGCCGCGAGAGGTCAACGATATGGCGACCGACAGTGTTTTTACCGACAGGTCACTCCAGAGTCCGTCTCCAAAGTTTAAAAAGAACGTTCTCTTGAAGGAATTCAACTTTTCTTTGAGAAGTCGTTTTTTTTTCTCCCGTCGAGCAATTAGCTAAACTGTGGATTAATACGACTTTGCCGGTGTTTTTATGAGCTTCGTCCCCCCCACAATGTGAGATCCAGTTGAACTCTGTAAAAATAACAAGAGAGGCATCGCAGGCACTCTCTGTCATCGTAGTGATACCAAACGGGCATCTCAATTTGACAACATTTCAGAGCTAAAATTGGCCGGAGGGGGAGGGGGAGGCGGGGGAGGGGGAGACTAACAGTGTGGTCCACACGGATGTCTCACGTCGGGGGAAGCCGGGGGGAGAGGAATGTTCTGATCCACGCTCACACACCGTAATGAGTCGAGAACCATCGAGTGTCGCGTCACTCTCACACTGAACGTGTTTAATATTCCCCTTGGACTTGTCCGACTGGACTCCGTCTGATACCACGATGCATATCTGTGATGCACAGCAATGTGGGAAATATGCTGATATGTGTATAGATTGCGAAATTGTTCCTCGCTAGACTATTTAGGCAAAGTGTTGAAAATCTGTTCCAGAAGTTTCACTGTGTTTCTTGGAAGAGAGGAACCCTATCAGCAGAAATTAAAAAAGGCTTCACGTGGACATGGAATTGGACTTGACTGTGGCTGCTTTCGTGTAGGTTACTTACTGGCCTTGCCAAGTGACATCATACTTATTGGTTACCGGGAGACTCCAGCTATGAATCTCTCACACAGATTGTTTCGATAGCAGTGACAAAGGAAACAAAAAGGCCGTACACAATGTGAGTTATGTTTCCGCAGAATTTGTCCAGATCCTTGACATTTATGTCCCCGGTGACATACAATAAATTCATATATTGGGGTTTTCAGCCTCTTTTTTCAAGCAGAGCACATGGCTGTTGACACACATGTTAAATGTTCCAGAATGCATTATCCATAAAAATTGCATGCGGTGGATTTAAGTTGCGAACTAGAGATGACGTGCAGTGATGTAGACGCTGCTGCACACACCGAGTCAAGAGGAGGCTGGGGAGTGGCGATGAAGAACTTCCCCCCGAGAGCCACGTCAGGTCCACCCGCCATGATGGGAAATCTATTTTTTATATCGGCTCAGAACATACCACCTTGTAAACTCAACTAAATCCACCAGCAACACACCTGATGTGTACGGCGTGCTCTTATGAAATCTCATAAGCGACAGAAAACAATACGCGGATGAAGCGTTACGGCTGTTTGGTGGAGCAGAGGGATTTAAAACAAAAATACATAAACCCCTTAGTGATGAAGATTACATGTTTTTTTAATATGTAGAATATAATTGTATATTACAGAACCAGGTCCTGTCGTTAAAATACCATTTGGAACTTCTCTTATAGCTTAACATTGATCATTTTATTGATCGGCTTCAGTTAAAATCACAACTTAAACAGATACTTCTTCTTTACAGTCCCCATCATCTCATACAATTATATTAATACTGAGTATTTCGAGAGGCAAAAACATAGAACATTTATTTAACTTTATTTTTTTTGTATTTCATTTTGGGTATGTCATTTTTGGGGGTCGAAAACCCTTTCATGATTCTGATTGATTATTTAGAGTTTACAATAAGCCTCACGTGAATATATTTTGTGGGAGGAAATCCATCGGCTTGCCTTCTCCGACCTCGGCCAACTCACTGAAGTCCAGAAGGACACTCAGTCGTCGAGCAGGTGACGTTTTTACATTGTGCAGCTATTTTGTCGCAAATGCGATGAACAAAATGTAGTTTTGACCTGTTGATGACAAATTATTTTTGTTTGTACCAAAACAAGAAAAAGAAAAATCCTTCTGAGTGAAGCAAAGTTGTTTGTGGTCTTTTTGTTGTTTAGACCTTCAATTAACTCAGACTTTTAACTGTTGAAATGTATCAAATCAGTTCAGCTGCAGCGTCCTCATCAAAGAAGAGGCTCAGGATGTACCCTTACCCATGGAGGTCGTGACAACTCCCAACTTGTGTGACCGGAAGTGACCGGCCTATCCGAGACTGATGTTGCTCGAAACCATGTGACTGGTTCACGTGTCCATCGGACCTGTATACGAGACACAGATATTTACATCGCTTACGCCCTCGGACATTTACAGTCAAACAATCTGGTGCGTGTCCCCTCATCCCCGTTAATGTTCTATATTTACATGACTTCTTCACTCGTCACTTCAGACGCACATGTTTAAAAGTCTGCACTGCGCCTTCAATTTGAGAGTGAAAATTATAGAATAGGTGACAAAATATTAATATTTATTTCCCAATATTCTGAAGCTGTCACGGTTTTGTCACGGGGTGAGTCTCAGGCACAGAGGAACAGGCTGGACTCAAGATGAACAACAAAACACTCTCTTTAATGAGACAAAAGTTCCAAAAAAGCAAAAAAGTCCAAAAGGGGGCAGGCAGGCAGGGTCAAACAGGGAGGTCAGGAATACACAGAGCACACAGAAGACGGCACTAAAAACACAGAACTGTAGACAACAATCCAGCAGGCGACAAGGGAAAGACTGACACAATATAAAGGGGGGGAAACAGGTGTACGGCATCAGACAGTAACGAGACAAGAGTGGCTGAGGGCAGCTGAAGGGAATGAAGCAATCAAGGACAGGAGTGGCTGAGAGCAGCTGAAGGGAATGAAGCAATCAAGACAGAGGAGACACAGAACACAATAGACACAGGGCGTTACAGAAGCTCCTCTCCACTCTGGCTCTGAACATTCTGTGCAATACACACCCGTTATATAAACCCTGAAACGGCCCCAGAATGCTCCTGAAACTTGAACAATGAATACATGAAAACTGTAGTTGGCTATCAAAATGCCATTTTGGCAACATAAAGTCCAGAGTTGTGTTCACGTTTTAAACTTGAAATCATTGTTCTACGTTAACGTATGGCGAGTCACTGTGGGCTCTCTTCCCCCAAAACACCAGTTTTTTGGGAGAAAAAAATCTCTTAGAAATGAAATTGAAATCTCTTAAAAACGAAATAGCACACGATTCCCGATCAGACCGCACGTTTGATGTATTTTGACGCATGTGCTGGAAACGCTGCGGGACGAGATATGGGCCACACTTTTGTTCTAGAGATGGACAATAAGGAGATGAAGCCCACAGGAGAATAGTCGTGTGCTTGCTGCACAAAGCTTTACAGCCACACCGAATAAAACAAAGTTTTTTCATATTTCAGGACTGCAGTGAGGTAAATCGAATTTCAATTCAATTCAGTTTATTTGTATAGCCCAATTTCACAAATTACCAAACCTGGAGGAGAGCAACAGAGGAGGATCCCTCTCCTAGGATGGACAGATGCAATAGATGTAATGTGTACAGAAGGACAGATTTAGAGTTAAAATACATTCAATGAATATGACAGAGTGTATGAATAGTTCATAGTAGGCATATTCCACGATGGAGACCTCCACGATCCATCAGGCAGATGGCGGTGGGGAGGAGGTGGGCGGAGTCTCAACAGGACAGTGGGCGTAGTCATGAGCAGGAAATTCCACGACCCAGGCGATCCATCAGGCAGATAGGATCTATGCCGTCTCATAGGGTCCGGTGACCCCATGTGACGTAAAGTCAAAAGGACTTCGGGGAGAAAGCAGAGTTAGTAGCGTGTGATTGAGAGATGAAAATTCATCCTTAAGGAGAGAAAAGAGAGGAGATAGGTAGTCAGTGCATCCTAAAACGTCCCTGGCAGCTATAAGCCTATAGCAGCATATCAAGGGGCTGGACCAGGGCAAACCTGATTCAGCCCTACCTATAACTCTGTCAAGAGGAAGGTCTTAAGTCTACTCTTAAGCGAGGTGACTGTGTCTGCCTCCCGGACTGAAATTGGAAGCTGGTTCCATAAAGGAGCTTGATAACTAAAGGCTCTGGCTCCCATTCTACTTTTTAAGACTCTAGGAACTACAAGTAGTCCCGCATTTAGTGGCGTAGCTCTCTAGTGGGGCAATATAGTGCGACAAGCTCCTTAAGATATGATGGAGCATCACCAATCAAGGCTTTGTAGGTTAAGAGAAGAATTTTAAAAGTGATTCTTGATTTTACTGGGAGCCAGTGCAGGCAGCTAGTGCAGGAGTAATGTGATCTCTTTTCTTGGTTTTAGTGAGAACACGAGCTGCAGCATTCTGGATCAACTGGAGGGACCTAAAGAGATTTATTAGAGCAGCCTGCTAATAAGGAGTTGCAGTAATCCAGTCTCAAATGTGACAACGTGAACCAGTTTTCTGCATCTTTCTGCGACAAGATGTGCCTGATTTTTGAAATATTACGTAGATGAAAGAATGCAGTCCTTGAGATTTGCTTTACGTGGGAGTTAAAGGACAAGTCCTGATCAAGATAACGCCAAGATTCTTTACAGTGGTGTTGGATGCCAGGGCAATGCCGTCTACAGAATCCACATCACCAGATAATTGATCTCTGAGGTGCTCAGGGCGATTAAAATTACTTCGGTTTTGTCTGAGTTTAACATCAAGAAGTTGCAGGTCATCCATGTTTTATGTCTTTAAGACATGCTTGAATTTTACAGAGTTGGTTGCTCTCCTCTGGTTTTATCGATAAATATAGTTGAGTGTCATCTGCATAACAATGAAAGTTTATGGAGTGTTTCCTGATAATATTGCCCAAAGGAAGCATGTATAAGGTAAATAAAATTGGTCCAAGCACAGAACCTTGTGGAACTCCGTGATTAACGTTGGTGGTTATCGAGGCGTCATCGTTTACAAATACAAACTGAGATCGATCTGATAAATAGGATTTAAACCGAATCAGCCCATAACAAAAATATGGAATCAAATACACCACAATACTATAAGATTGTTACGTATCCTATATATATCTTGAGTTCACTCCATTTCTTCCTGTAACTGTCACTTTTCTCTCCACACAGCTGAGTGTTGGAGATGTAGTTGTTGTCGTGCGTCAGATATGATGCAGTTAGGGAGGAAGAGGAGAGGGCAGCAGTCTCAGTGACTCATTGGAGTCCAATGTGGCCTGTTGGCTGATCATCAACTCACTGGGTGGTCATGAGAAAACATAAAAAAGACGAAACCCAACTGGACAATGAAATATCTCACGTCGTCATAACTCATTCGCCGATGAAGCCACATTTCATTTGGGTTTTACTTACTTGAAGCAGATCTTTGAGGAGATTTCATTCCAACTGAAACAGGGACACGCTGGGAAATAGTTCATGGTGCTGGCGAGCTTAGTGGGATGGCAGCCTCTCTCTCTCTTTCTTTTTTAATGGGTCAACTTGGGTCAGGACTGCATTTTCCCACTTGAGATGTTAAGTGTCCATATGGGAAATAATATAACACCTGCGGGGCTTTTCCACAAAGTAATATGCTCCAAATCATCATATCAGTGTTTTATTTGTATCATACTAACCCTTATGACTCTGGCCATACATGTTGTAAATGTCTCAAACATCTTTTATATCATACAGGACATGAGAAGATCATATGAAACGTCGACATATCTGTCGACATCACATATTTGATGTTGAAACGCCCCCCCCCCCCCTTATGTTTTGTCTTTTTTGCCGTCAGCCTGACTTTGATGCTCTCCGGAGGTCAGGGAACAACTCATGTTTCGACATGCGGCATGAGACCGTCTGGCACTGAGAGGGAGACACTTGAGCACCCGTCAACAATCCTCCTCAGCGAATTTTCATTACTGCTGCTCGCCACTTGAGCACGAGTGTATGGAGTATGATTATGGCAAAAAAAAGTGAAAGAGTTTTTAATACGTCTCCCATTTTGTTAAAAAAATAAATTAATGTCTGAAATTGAAGAAATGAGCATCCAAATATAATTTCTAGATATTTTGTAAACAAAATTAGCTCGACAACCAAAATGAAAAACAGAAAGAAATTGCACTGAAGGAGAATTTTATTTGCGAGTTTTGCTTCTAAACTCATCCAAGGGAAGTTACACTTGTTCAAACACTCTCCCGTCTTCAGCAAGTACTCTTACATTTCGGTTTGTACGCTATAAAATGTCACGAATTTAAACAGACAGATTACAAACCAGAGTGAGGCGCGAAACAGAATCTTTGTAGTTCAGAGGGGGGAAGGGTTATTAAAATCATAATCCAACTTTGCAACATACCGTAACACACACGTTCATGTGTTATTACATCACCACCAGCTCGCCCTCGACTTGCTGTGTCTAATAATCATAATCACTGCACAATCAACAATTCTGTTACACATTACATTTGAAGGCATCTATTTATCAAATTGAATCCATCAAAATTGAACAGTTGCCACTCAACTCGACATGAATATTGTAGGAGCAGTAAATGCAAAAATTACACAATAGTTCAATCGTTTTATGTATTCCTTACACTATTGTGATGTACTTAAAGGCACTTTATTATCACACGTTTTATGACACGTAGAGTGAAGATTTGTAAGCATGATGTCACTTAAAGTACACACTAGGGCTCTGCATTGTTGTCGTAATAATGTTGTAACCATAATGTAATAACTATCAAGTAACAGAACTTGACCAAATAAAGTAAACAGGTCTGCCTTAAGTTAAAATGTAATAGACCTGTTAATGTAATAAACAATTTGGGATGTTTCTTATTCTTCACCAAGAGGTGCAACAATTAATGTTTTTTGTTTTCAATAAGCTTCAATCATTACATGTTTACATACATAACAGGATTATATTTTACATTTATTTTTTTAAAATTCATTTTTAAACCAGGCACATTTGTTTCCGACAGGTTATTACATTATACTTTACAACAAGGAGATGCTGGCCTCCTACGCTTGGTAAAACAGGGATGAGTAAATCTTTGAATAAAGTCCAAACTAAACCAGATACAGAAGAACCAATGATCATTTTGCCCATCGTCAAATGTTCCTCTGCATTCAGAGCGACTGCGTTACAGCGACCGTTACTTCGCCTCAGTCCATTCTCAGCACGGCGGCGCGCGTCGTCTTTCATTTTTCGTTTTTTTGTCCGTTTGAGAAGTTGACGAACGCGCCGACTCGTAACATTCGCCCATTTACATTTCAATGTTGCCGGGGCGACGGTTGCCCCAGTGATGTAGTGCAGAGGTGTCATGCCATGGTAACAACTGCTGGGCTGCAGAGGCGTTGTATACACTGCAGGCACTCCGAGGCTGTAAATCACAGCTCCGGTTTTTCCGGAGGCCTTACAGACGGTTGAATCTGCCCCGCTGGCCGTCTGTGGCGCACCGAGGGCGGACGAGGGACGCATCGGGTCCCATCCCAAATGTCCAATGGGGTCGTTTGCGACAGGTAATTGAACAGGGAAAAGAGAGGAATAGGATCATATTGGTAAACATATCATACAAGGGACATCCTGAACGTACAAACTGTTGTAGTTTCTATTTCCTGTTGTGCAACACACTGGTTACAACTAACTCATCTGACTTGACAGTAGTTCATTTCTTTCGTGATTTAATGACTATTGTGATGGGCGACGAGAGGGCCTCTCACAAACTCCTCGGTTAAGTTTTGCACCGTGCCCTTTGTGGGATCCCTTAAAAAGCAGCGTTTTGCGGCGGGATAACATGATGACGGATGAACGCGTGGAATCGTTGCAGATGGGATTCACTAAATGTGCTCTTGGAAAAGCTCTGGCCGCTGGAACCGCGTGGGAGGGCATCTCAAGAGTGCTTTTGCCGTGTTGATACAACCTCAGCCAACATAATCAGTAACAATGCAGCAAGTGGACAGTAATGCTGAAGACAGGAGAGCAAACACTTTTTTTGTCTGAGGGTCTGGAGTGGCATTGGTGTGTGTGTGTGTGTGTGTGAGAGAGAGAGATGGGGTCAGATTTGTGTCAGCTGGTGCCAAAAACTGGACGGCATGAAGCTTTCCATCTTGTCTGCGAAGAAACCCAGGGGCGCAAAGAGTGTGCTGAAGAACTGAAAGAGAGAGAGAGAGACACAGCATGAGCCTTAAGACCTCTTCCCATTTGTTCTTTATAAGTACAACAGACTTTTCTCTAAAATGTGATGTCACTCATGCAGTATATTCGGTCTCAAAGCCAGAGGCAAAACGTGTGTGTTTCAAAAGAAAAATAAACATTTCTATTATATTTACGTAAGACAAAAAATAGGAGAACGCACATCAACCCATCACTGGCAGGCCAACGTGCACGGGGGGGGGGGGGGTTACGTTGAAACAATCCTCCCAGCCACCGTAAAGTGTGACGTGTTAAATAAGGACAAACAAACGATCCCTGGTGTTCTCTCCAGAAACAAGACGGGTGTGATATTAGGAGTATTGATCTTGCTCCAAACATTTTTTTTTTTTTTAAACACCCAAGGAGGCGACACGATGCAGTCAAGATGCTGAGCACGATTTGCAGCTTGTATTTGAAGCAGTGGGATGATTTTACGACATCAAAGAAAACACAAATCTGGTGCAATTTTAAAAAAAAGTTTAAAAACATGACTGGAGAAGTATAGACTTGACAGTATTGATAAAGCATAAGAAGTAACGGTTTATGGGGACAAATGCTTGCATTTCTGGTTTGTTACCTTCGCATTGAAAATGCGGAAGGTAATGTTTTGATCGCCGTGTATTTATTTATTTATTTGTATGCGTGTTATTCGCATAAGTAAAAAAGTATTAAACCGAATCGCATGAAATTTGGTGGGATGATTGGTTATTATCCGGGGACCATTTGATTAGATTTTGGGATCGATCAGGTCAAAGGTCATGAAAAGGTCAACATCTTCTTTTTACCACAGCGCGGTCAATTTATATCCAATTGGCATGTTCATAATTCAATGCCCAATCTTGTGATATGCGAAGGTATGCGCTCTACCGAGTGCCCATTCTAGTTTGTTTTTGTTTCTGTTGGTTTTGTTTTGTTTTATACATATAAAGAGGTTCTTTGGAACAAGTTTTTTAAGCAATCATAAGTTAGGACACTTATAAGCTAGATAGCTTCAGCCTTAACCCTTTCAGTCAGCCACATGTATCTTTCTTATCGAGAAAAAGTTAATAAACTTATCTAAAAAACTAAAACTAAACTAATTTCAGTTACAGCAGGGAAGTCCACGGCTGCTTTCTACATGACCTCCAGAGAACAGGGAAGAGGAGAACGAAGCAGCAATACCTTTCAAAATATTATCATTTTCTTTAAATGCTGTCTGTGAAAAGTGTGACATATCTGATTTGGGGATAGATTTGATAGTTTCTGACTATTTACTGATGAGGAGCAATCACGAATTTGACCAAATCGGACAGATACTACTCATACATAAAACTTAGAAGGAGCAGCTCAAATACTATGTTTCACGATTACCACAATATACACACAATAAGATTAGGATCTAGATGATACAATACACCAGGTATGTGTATAAAAGAGCATTTCAAATGCACATGTTAGTGAATTAAGGTTGCTCGTAACAGTGAAACGTCCTCTAAAATATTACAATGTGGTTTCCATCTGAAACGACTCGAGGTGTGCTTGATACACTCGACACTTTAATAGCCTCACAAGTGGATGTATCAGCCTGGCGAGACAAGTACGCCTCTAATCCCATTTTATATATGAAACATAATCAACTGCTACGCGATACAGTCTGCTGTCCATAAATTAAAAAGGAAAGGCCGACCGCCACCGCCGTCCTCGACCTTCTGTTCACGAGCAGCAGATTGGGAGGAATCTGTTTCCCCCCCAGACGGCCGTGAGGACCTCTGTGTTCCTCCCTCGCTGGTTTTCACGCACTCCGCCTGAACGTTACGCAAACCAGGCTCTCCGGGGCTGCCGTTAGAATCCTATCTGCCCTCAATCTTTCCCATAACAAAAAGGAAGAGCACTTGCTGTTCTCCGTGGCCTTGTTTTCACGACATGTCTCTGTGAAGGCAGGCGCTAATAAACAGAGAGCGTAAACAAAAGAGTCGCCAAAGCATGGAGTTTGCCAAACTTGTTAAAAACGGACAACACAACACGTCCGTAATAAATAAACAGACAAAGGAAAAGCCAGGGGCGCATTCAACTTTTCTCCATCTGCACTATTATGTTTGAAATGGAGATAAACTTGCATTATCCAAGTGTGGACGCTGATAGCTTAAGCTGGGCTACAGCTTGTTTTTGGCGGGAAACCCAGAGTCCAGAGGCCTACGACTCCCATGAGCCTCCAGTGTTACCGACAGGGGGTTTAAGAGATTCAGGCGACATCAATTAGAAACACAGACCCAATCAATCGCATTTTGCACACTGTCTATATTTAATTTAATTTTACACTGCAGTCATTATCATTCGTATTATATTTGTGTATGCATATATGTTGTGTATATATATATACATATATATTTTACTTTGTATACTTTGCACAGTCATTGTATTATATTTGTTTGTGTGTGTGTATATATATACATATACGTTTCATTTTATTTATATACATATATATACTTCATTTTGTATTTTATATTTTACTTGTATACATCTATATCTTCATCCCTGTTTTTTATATTTATATTTTATTCTCGTGTGTTTAGTTTATTGGTGCTGCTCCTGTGACGACAAATTTCCCCGTGGGGATTAATAAAGTATATATCTTTCTATCTATCTTAACCCCAAGATGTCAGCGGTCAGCCAACTTGCATCGATTTATCCGAATCAGCGTCGATAAATTGCGCCGCATTAAAAAAACCCTTTGAGGTGAAGCGGCGCCGCGTGTCGCTGGAAGTACTTACTGCTTTGGCGAAGACACCCATGAGCTCAGGAAACTGATGCGTGAGCATGGCCAGCATGGCAGTGAAGGAGCAAAGGCCTGCTGTGAAGAGGATGAAGAAGGGAAGCTCTTTCTTTGGGTACACGGACACCTCGTGGAACGCTGGAGACAAGGAGTGAGAGCGGTCATTCAGATAGGGCGAGAAGAAAGTCAGAGCCGGATCAACAATAAACAAAACTAGAATGGGCACTCGGTAGAGCGCATACCTTCGCATATCACAAGATTGGGCATTGAATTATGAACATTTTGGCATTAGTTGCATGCCAATTGGACAAAAATGTATCGTGCTATGGTAAAAACAGAGTTTGACCTTTCCATGACCTTGACCTTGACCTTTGAACCAATTGATCCCAAAATCGAATCAAATGGTCCCCGGATAATAACCAATGATCCCACCAAATTGCATGCGATTCGGTTTTATACTTTTTGAGTTAGGTGAATAACACGCACGCACGCATACAAATACACGGCGATCAAAACATTACCTTCCGCATTTTCAATGCGAAGGTAATAAAGTACAAAAGTAATAAAAATTATTAAGTACAATAGCCAACATGCAGTTCATTAATGTACCGAGTTGCTCGCATTCACCCTCTCCCTCTTCAAACCCCACGTCTATTCAAAATGCTTCGTTTGTTGTTACCTTCGCATTGAAAATGCCGGAAGGTTATGTTTTGATCGCCGTGTATTTATTTATTTATTTGTATGCGTGTTATTCGCAAATCTCAAAAAGTATTGAACCGAATCGCATGAAATTTGGTGGGATGATTGTTTATTATCCGGGGACCAGTTGATTAGATTTTGGGATCGATCGGGTCAAAGGTCAAGGTCAAAGGTCATGAACAGGTCAAATCTTCTTGAATCACATGGAATTTGGTGGGATGATTGGTTATTATCCGGGGACCATTTGATTAGATTTTGGGATCAATCGGGTCAAAGGTCAAGGTCATGGAAAGGTCAACATCTTTTTTTTTACCATAGCACGATACATTTTTGTCCAATTGGCATGCAACTAATGCCAAAATGTTCATAATTCAATGCCCAATCTTGTGATATGCGAAGGTATGCGCTCTACCGAGTGCCCGTTCTAGTTACTATTATTTCACTTCATGTTGGAAAAAAAGACGGACGTATTTTCTATTTTCTGTATGTTCAACATTGGAAAATTGACAATGAAGATGACTTTGAACTTAATAATGAATACTAATAGTAATAATGTTGCTACTTACAGGGCAGCAGCTCCCTATCTGCTGTTTCTGTGCATCCTGGGTAGGGGTAGAACAGGTGACCCTTCTCCAGAGGGTAGGGAATTATCCGGAAGGCTGTTAAAGCGGACAGGGGCACATATCGAGTTGAGATGAATGACGCGACAAGCGGGACTCAACCAGCCGACGTCACTCTCAGCGAATCACTGAAGTAGCTAAATATGGTACAAGATACTATAACATCCGAATGAACGATAACATTCTTCCGGTTCTCCGTTGAGGAATGATGTCATTCTTCTCGGGCGTGCGTGCATGACTCACGACGCAACAATTTTAAAAAAACGAAGAGCAGAAGAAGACACTTTGCTTGTCAGACGGCTCTGTTGAAATGCTGAGCATGCGTAAAATGGGGCGCATTCACTTCCAATAGAACCAAAGACTCATTTACATTAAACGAAACCTAAACCCCCAAAAAAAGGCATCACATGCAAAGCGTTGGTATTGGATGGAAGTCGTGATAGTGCCACATACTGCCCTCCCAGGTGCAGTGGAGCAGGTTTAAGGCTCCCTCGGCCCTCTTCCAGTGCTGCAGGTGGAAGAAGGCGTACGCCACCGCCTCGCTGTCGCCCCTCTTCAAGATGTGTTCCGGAGGGAGGATCAGGCTCTTCATCTCCAATAAGTACTGCAGACAGGGAAAAGGGAAGAAGCACACGCCTTCTGGTCGGTACGCAGTGCAGTCGCGGAACGCTTTGTGGTCTCCTGGGGAACCCCAACGTTTCTTTTCTCAGGCCACCAAAACGACAGTTTGAGTCCCCGGTGAGTGTTTTGCTTTCTTCCGTTCAACAGGTGGCGAGAAAGAGGGCCGTTACATCATAAGAGCCGGGCGAGAGCTCGGCAACTGTTCACGGAAGTTCTTGCCCCCTTGTGGGTAGAAACAAATGAATTGTCTCATTCACACCGTCTTCTGGTTTCTCAGTCAGCACTTCACTTGTAATTATATTGGCCAATTCCCCCACCGGCCAAGTCCTTGGTGGCTAAAAAACATATTTTCTACACGCGACGTATTTGTTGACAGCCGTATTTTTGCAATGGTTCAAAACGGGGGGGTGGGAGGTGTGTGTGTGTGTGGGGGGGGTTGCTTCAGTCGGCTCACCCTGCTGACACGAGGCCCACATCCGGCCCGTAGAACAGGGATGCTTTCTGGAGTAACAGCAAGTAAGCATCTCAAAATAACAACGCGAGCGTATCGTCTTCTGCTTTAATATATATATATATGTACAAAAATAATAAAGCTCGGGCCAAGCTCTGTCCACGGAGAAGTCATTTACCATCGTTGTGTGTTGACGTCTATGACACTTTATGTCCATGGTGCCCAGTGTGGCGAGGGTCTATGTGTTCATCAACCCCCCCCCCCCCCCCACCTGGGCTGGATTCCCAGGCGGCCAGCTTCACAGCGCTCTGGATCTCAGACTGACACTTTGGGAAGGTTACCCCACAGCTAATCCTGTCTAATCCCCTCCACGGTCACAGGCTCGGCCACCCGTCTCTCCAGCCAGCCAGACCTGGCTGCTCTCTCTGCGCCGGCAGAGACATTTGACCGTCTGTCCGCCTTCACCCTCCTCAGCATTCGGGTCTCCGTTCTTCTCCCCATCCTCTCCGCCCCACATTTTGTATCCATCGTATGAGAACACTTGGGGACACGAGTGAAGCGTGTCGAGTAGGAAGGTGATCTTAATTTGGGGCCCGGATCTCACATTCGATCCATTTTCGACAATCTGACAGCGAGCCAATTTATCATTTTGGGTCAACTGGGATATTTTACAGATTTACACGGATTAGAACCTCCGTATAATTCGGTCGCCGATAATGAATGAGCAGGACGTGGCACCCATGTGGATCCGGGCCCTCTGTGGTTTAAGATTAACCATTTAGAGAGGCTGGCTGCTCAGCTGTCCTTCCCTGCATGCCACGGCATTACAACTGGTGACACCTCGGTCCTCTGTGCTCTGTGCTGGCCGACCACACTGACCCCCCCCCCCCCCCTCGGTCCCCCTCTCCACTCCCTCTCGCCTCTTTGATGAAGGGATTGAGTTTCATGTGTTCTCCTTTTATCCCTGGGTAGTCATAAACCCAGAGCATAACTCATAAGCCGCCTTCTGATTCCAATCTGCAGCACTTTGTTTCTCACAATGGGACGCACGGGCAACAATGACATCAGAGAGCAGCTCTGTGGAGGCCAGAGAAACATACACTTTCACACAGTGAAAGAACAAAACTGATTATTATTCCATCGTCAGTAAAAACAGCTACTAGTTACTCCAACCGCGACTGAGGACAGTGGCCGAGAACTTGCAGTGTTTATTCCAAAGTGGGACAGGATGAGGCAAATCCTCAAGACTCTCTCTGCCTCGTCTGAATGGAGCCCCATCCGTCTTCATTTAAAACAAACCCACGACTTCTGCGTCTCAAATTACAAACCCAAAAAGCCAATTTCAGGAGGAAATCTTAGCGACGGGCCTCCTGACGGGCCATCTAGGAGAAGATGTCAGCCGGAATGGGGTGGGATGGAAAAAGCGCCCTCCAAAGTGGAGTAAACTAGCGAGGTCGATGGGACCGGGTCACCCCGACCGCCTCCGGGTGAACGCGCCGCAGCCCAAAGGGGCGCACATGTAAACGTACGACACACGCGGCGCGGCGACGCTCGATCGGCTTCTCAAAGCAACTGTCAGGTTCTTAACCGCCGGCGGGGAGCGAGGCTGATTGGAATGGACAGGCGGACAGAGAAACAGGGTGGAGGAGAAGGAGGACAAACAGAGAAAGACAAGGAGGGAGGGGGGGGGGGGGCAGGGGGGTAAATAAGGGGCGAGATGGAGAGGCTGCTGAGGGTGAGGGGTCGTGTGCACAGAAACAGGCATGTGTGGGTTTAGTGGAGCTTTCTGAGCAGTTTGAATGAACTCATGTGACGAAGCCTCGTGTGATATTCATTCATAATCTCCCGATCTCACACACACACACACACCACACACAACGCTCGACCTGACATTGTTTCTTTATTGCTTGTCCATTGTTGTTTTTTCTTTTCTCTTTCCATAATGTTCTTGATTCAACACCGGTATCTCTTTTAGCTTTTCTATAGCAACACAAACACACAGACTTTGTTAGTGATTTACCTTTGATGCAACTCCTGCCGCCTTATATTGATATTGATATATACATATATATATCGGTATATTTATTAATATAATAATGTTTTATAGAAGAAAAAAATCCCACAAGACATTATAAATCTTATTGTATTGACTAAAATAATAGGTATCAATTGCTAGTCATTTACTGAAGTTATTTTAATTACCGTAGTTTTAATACATGATAAGCTTTTTATAATAGTGAGTACTTTAAAAAAATACTGATTACTATTATATAGTAATCACTATTAAAATGCATTATAATTATAAGTTACTCCAAGTGCATTGTTTGCTTTAAGGACAATAAAGAAAAACACATTTTAAAATGAACTATTGCTTTACTTAAAGCACAGAATTACCACTTAGATCAGACATGATTACATTAAGATGCATAATGACAATAATTATCATGCATTCTTAAAATATTTTTATGAATTCCAACTGTAACGCTACATTACACTCTCACCCTACACTGCAAAAGTGAGTGATCAGCAATTAAGCATTCGGATACTTTATGTATTAGAAATGTTGTTATAAAGCATTATAAATATTAAGGAGTGCATCTAAGTATACAGTACTATAAGCTAATCATAACGCATTAAAGTATTTCTATAAGACATTATAGACAAGGGGGTTATCTTTAGTTCTCATCTACAAGGAAAATACATTTCTTGAAATAATGCAGTGTGAAATCATTTATTTGGAGTGTACTGAATAGACTAATGGATTGATCACAGATGAAAGTATTCTCTAGTGGAAGCCCTACGTGTTCACAATGGTGTTATTATCTTGGAAACGAGCACAGCATAAGGCACGAAGGGAACTTTGAGATAAAGCCCTTCTGAACAGAAGGCCAGCCCGCGTGTCTCAAAAGGTCACAGTCACAGGTGCACTCATCACGCCAGACAACACAAAGCAACAACCCGCCTCTCGTCCTTCCCCACTGTGACATGTTCACATACGGCGAGGCAAAAATCGTAACACAACTCTGTGTTCGGAGGCCTGAGCAAGAACCAGATGCCCGTCAAACGCTGAAAGACGAGCCGAGCGATAGCCCTGTGAGAAAGGTGTGTTACAAATGACCTAAAGATGACAGTGGTGGCCAACATCAGACTCTCTGTTTGGCTCGGACAGGGGATGAGGGAACATGAGAGGACAAGAAACAGGATGAGGGTACGTGATGAGAGGAGAGAGGATGGACGCCTCTGGGCTCGGTGGGGAGGGAGCAGTTGGAGAGACATTGAAAATGAGGGCCCTCATTTAGAAAAAAAATCAAAGGCTGGATCAAAGTGCTGGCTGACACCCCCTGCACACACACACACACACACACACACACACACAAGGCTAATCTGAGAGAAACCTCCACTGCAACTAGTTGTGTATGCCTCTGTGTGTGTGTGTGTGTGTGTGTGTGTGTGTGTGTGTGTGTGTGTGTGTGTGACATTGAATCCTGTGGGAACTGATGGGAAAGACCAGAGAGATATCCAGCTGTCGTCCTATGCGGTCGTCCCATGTTCTCCCCGGGTCGGCTGGACATAGAACTGCTCTGCACTGGGACCAATCTGTTATGTGTGTCCAGTTTATCTTAGCACTCAAATGTGAAATCCAAACTACAAGGATAAAAACACATAACGCGTGTATGATTCCAAAAATCTGTCTTGTACACAAGTATACACCGTTCCATGTATTTGTAAAGAATTGATTCATACTAGATACAATAACCACTCAAATGACTGAAATACAGACGTATTGGACACATGCATAACAGCTTGAAGGTCCTAAGCTGACATGTCAGGTGTGATCAAATGAATTCAGAGCTACGTATTACTAGCTAAGACCTACACTGACACCTGCTGTTCAGATGGAAGAGGCTCTCTCTGGAAGTCTGTTACTGCCGATGACATAACTCACCTAGAATATTTCTGGTTTTCCTGTTAGTGCTTGTAACCGTGACGCATGACAGACGTGCGTCTGTGTAATCAGACTGAATATCGAAATAATATATTTAGTCAAATCTTGCAGCTGCGCGGATGGAAATATCCTGAAACGCACACATTTGAATGAGAGTGTGGGAATAAAACTGGAAACACGCAGCCCGAACAGAGAGCCAAGTCATTGTGGAAAAGGAACACGCACAACATTATGAGATCAACGGGTTTTTCGCTCGACTCAATTCTTATCAGCCTGATAACTGACCTTTGGCACGTGTGGATTGAACTCAACAGCTCTGTGTATGGCCTCCACAGCGTTCATCTCCGCTGTGCTTAGCCCTCGCCGTGACGCCGCCTCTGGAGAGAACCTGGGGGCGAACGAAACGCGTTGAAGAGACACTCATGTTGGATCGTACGCACGGCAGAAAAGATATTTAGGACCACATGAACCGAGAATGGACGCGTACTTATCCGATACAGCTCGTGCTTTCAACAGTGCAGATGTGTAGCATATAGTGGCTGATTTCGGCAAGCTGATGTCTGACGGAAGAAGAAATTGGGGTCACGTGACACATTTTCAAGATGGATTCAATAACACCGAGCACTGCTCTGTCCAAACACAATATGAAGACGTAAAAAATAAAGAAGAAGAAAAAGATTTTGTTATTGCGTATAGTGTTACCGTCATATTTGGCGAGGACTGCTTGGACATCGGCGTATGCCTGAAGCTCTAGAAGTGCCTCCAGGAGGTTTTCATGTATATTTAACATTCCCAAAAGGGGGAACTCCTTCATTAACTGTCAAGAGAACACAATACCATACATTAACAAAACAAGTAGTCCTACTGTACTGCTTTTGTTTTAAACACAGTGAATATGTTTACCACAGCGAGAAGCATTTTAAAGGGGACGTTTTTGACATGAACTCACATCTCTCATCATTTTCACCGCTTCTTTAATCCGGCCCAGCTTGCGTGTACACATTGCCAGTCTGCGTTTAATGTACACCAGTAAATTGATATCTTTTCCAGCTGTGGATGGCAAAAAGAGAATATTTAAGAGACATTTAATGCACAAAATGCAAAACACATCAAAAACATGGCTTGAATTGCAACATCATGTATAATATGCAACATAAAACCGTTGCAGAGGAAAAGCGTTGAGTATTGATGGAATATACATACCCTTGGAAATACATTCCAACTCACAGGTAGGTGTGAATAGATGTGTTATATTCTATTTATAACACAATTCGTGAAGTAGTTATTCTTCAACGAGTAAGCTATCTTCCTGCTACTGGGACTCATGGTCCAGTCATTGTGAGAACTTTATGCAAATTAAAATCCATTCTTACCAATACTTAGTGCTTTTTTGAAGAGGCGCTCAGCTTCTGTGATGGTTGTGGCTTCTTCCTCTGCTAACAGCACATAGGCGGCAGCACATCTGCACACAAGTGTAATGTTGGCATGCGCATGAACAATTTAACACAATCAAGGCGATCATTAGAATATGAAAGTACCCATAAAAAGGCTAGAATATGATGAAATTAATGTGCTTGTAACTAAAGCAAGCACAATCACAGAAAGTTGTTTTGAGTATTCACGTTTAACTGCATTACCACCGTTTAAGAAGTGACAGTATTGTGTTTATAGATACAGTATTTAAGGAGAACATATGATGTAAGTGTGGAAGAGCAGGACTCACTCATGGTTCATTTCTATGGCCTGGTAAGCTGCTCTGATCCTGGCTTGTGGATTTCTCTCCCTCCAGGCTTTCTGCATCACTGTTGAGACAGTTATGACTTATTCATACCTGCAAACTCATGAGGGGTGAAAAAGGTGATAACGGTGGGGGTCCTCTGCTCTGACTAAGTCAGTGCCCACAAACCCTTCAAATAAGAATATATATATATATATTAGTGCTGTGAAAAATAACACGTTAACGCGTTATGATTAAATTACAGGATTAATTAGTTGTTTTTTTAACGCATGCGCAGAATGAGCTTCCAATATACCTCGGCTCTCGGTCTCGCGCGCCGCAGAGCTCCGATGCCGACGTGTGCACGCACATCGGGACGAAAAACCGTCAACAACTCTTCTCGGCTGGCGCGCGGCAGAGCTCCGGTGCTCTCACTTATTTTGCATGGGCCCAGGTGTGAATAGGAGCGAGGCCCATTCAGAGAAATCTCTACGGCCCACTTGAGCGACAATCACACAGGTTAACAAGTCCCACGTTACACTATTTTACAAATCAAGTAACTTCCTGAATGTTGTGCACTTGAACACTTTTTTAATTTCTTTAATTTCTAAATTATGTAAGAAATTAATTCCTTGTGTTCCTCTTTTATCCAATAACCAATAATATATAATAAACCTTCCCACCCACCCTGTGTGTGATATCTCATCAGAGGCCCCCACCCCGGGAAGTGGCTGAATGGAGAAGGGGTGGAGGGGTTTCTGTGAGATTCACAGACTGAATTCCTGCTTGAAATCACTCTATATACAGACTCTGGTTCGCTGCTCCGTGACGTCACTAGTGACTAGTGACGTCACAGCACAGAACCAAAGGAAATGTCATGTGACAATGTTTCCATGGCGACGACGAGGTCACGGAGATCGAAGGCACTAAACCCAGGGCTCTCAAGTGTCACGCATTGAGCGTGAGACTCACGCATTTCGGTCTTAACTCACGCACTCCCGCCACACATCGAATTCCTCACGCTGAAAAAACCTCTCGGCTATTTAATGCTTGAATGCATTGGTGCTCAATACGCCGATCGATTGTTCCGCTGCAGAGCTCCGACGCCGGTCTGCGCGCATTGGGGTGGAGCAAAGAAATAGTCACTAGCACTAGTCATTCATAAACCAACTTCCCTTTCTTTGGCCGGAACAACAAGGACTCGTGAGCTCTGCTGAGCCATGACTCTGTTCCCTGAGTCTGTTCTGCCTCTACCTGGCTGTCACTAACATTATAACTTCTATACGATACCTGCCATAAATATCATACCACCAGAATTTGATACAATACCATAAAAACAATATGATACCATAAATACAATACTGGTATATTTATCTATAATAGAAATAATTAAAACATCTGTATGGTTCCAGGGTTTTTCCTGGGTCAAAATGGGTCTTCGGTGCTCCCAAAAAAATTGTCACCGTCGATTAGTACACGTCGGGCTGTTGAGTGAGTGATCAGCAGCTGGCCGCTCTGTCCATTCGCGCACCTCACAGTTGCGTATTGATCAGACAAGAAGACACGCTTATCAACTCCAGTGTTTGCCCTACCATTATAACAGGGTGAAATCTCCACCCCCCGTCAACAACTCTCGCTCAGCCGTGATGCGCGCACACAGGTGAGCACACCTCAGTGTTAAATTAAGCTCAGGGCACCAACATGGCTAGCGGCACTAGTTGGATTTTGGATTGGATTCAATCTATTGTCATTGCACAGAGTACAGGTACACATGCAACAAAATGTATTCTCTGCATTTAACCCATCCTTAGTTATTAAGGAGCAGTGGGCTGCAGTGATGCGCCCGGGAAGCAACTGGGGGTTCAGTGCCTTGCTCAAGGACACTTCGACTTGCAACTAATGGGGAGAGCGGGGATCAAACCGACAACCTTGGGGTTGCAGGACGACCCCCTGACCCCACTGAGCTACAGTCCCGCCCCCCTGAAGCTGTAAACCTAGGGGAAACACTGAACTCGATTACTATTGATCAAAACAGAACGAGGGTTCGGCTGTAGCCTCCTTGAAACATACTTTTGAGAACATATTTGCCGACATGCACCTGATGAATACACTGAGGCCTTTAGTCAGTATCTGACCAGATGATACAGAGTTCATCAGGATGAGCAGCTGTAGAGTTACATAACTTTACAGACCGTCTGCCTTGGAGACAAAGAACTGAAACATTTCACTTCTGGAATCATCTTTTTCTTCTTTTTTTTTTAAAAGCTGAAGACTTTGAGTCTCAAAAGCTCCGCCACTTGACGCCACTCGCTGTGAGCGCTGCGCAGCGCATTGCGTGCAGACAGCTTGACACGGAGCAGCGCGTGCGCTCTGATCGCGCGCTCTTTTAATGAAGTATTGATTCAAAAAATATGCTAAATCATATCGTGTTTAACGTATGGGTACTTTGTTAGTGTCGATACACCGTGTAGTGTGACAGCAGCAGATGTAGCGGGCTGACATTCAAGCTAACCGAAACCCCCTAAACGCTGTCGACATCTGAACGCTGATTGGCCGAGACGCGACACGTCCCATCAAAGAAGTTTTATTGCGAAGAGCACATCGCATTTTCTCCGTGTCTCACTGCAATCTCATAAACGCCGCCCCCCCCCCCTACACGATTCACTTGGATGACCTATTTTGATTACAAAACGAAAGGTGACAAGTTTGCAGGTATGCTTATTACAGATGAGACCATACAACATATTTAATTGCAGGTGCACCAACAAAAATAAGTAGTTACATAAGAACATTTTATAAAGTAACCCAGAAATCTCTTCCAACGGAATATACCAGCAGTCTTTTGTTTTTACAGTCAAAACGACAAATACATACATATATTATATCCTAAATTGGGGATTTAGTCTGTATTTGATTGAAACACTCACCAGCATCTTCTGGTCTTAACTGCGGAGTGTCTCCCGTGAAGAAGGTCTGGTGGTCTTGAGCAGACAGGTTCATATCATAGTATGTTAAGGGCTCCTTCCCGGTTACCCAGGTGTACCTGTAGTGCAAGATGTCAAAAAGATATTAAATCCCAAATAATTTAAATAGTTTGACATTATGAACAATCTTGTTGAAGCACTATTAGAATCCTTCTTTTCAGCTAAATAAATATCTGAGTCACACATACCTGTTGTACTCTGCTCCTCTGAACAGATTCAAAGGGTTCCTCCAGACCTTACACTCTACCGAAAGGAAGACACCGTTATCAGTGCTTGTGGTATTATGAGTATCATTGTTGTTATAGCTTGTATTATATACTTATCTACCTGAAACACTGGGCCTCGGCTCCGCCTCTCCGTTAACTGATGCGAACAGACCGGTGGTGGAGCTGCTCTCCACTCCACCCAGAAGAGGACGCAAGTGACTCACTGACACTTGTTCGATGAACGAAGTCCCATATTTACGAAAATACCACCATTCAAATATCTGCAGGGAGAACACACTCGGTGAAACTTGCTTGACAAAAAGTACATGATTAGACAAAAAGTTATATCTCAGTGGCAATTGCCATCACATCACAAAACAAGTGGTTCCTTTTTCTGCCACAGCAAATTAATTTCACTTAAACTTTGTCGAAACTGCCAAAAAACACAAAACACACAAAGCTCCGTCTCTATAATCCCAATGAATTTAAGAGCAAGGGTGGCTAATAATTATGTTTTAAAAATGCCCAAAAAATACATCCTTCTTGTACATTACATGGCATTTTACGCTCTGTATGAATCAACACGACCGTGCCAAGATGAGAGCACTCGTGTTTGTTTTAATGCTTCAAAATATTTTTTATTATTATACTTTGTATCTGCTTCATACAATTTTGTCTCCCTTGCGATGGCTTTGCACCCTCCATTAAATTACATTACATTACATGTCATTTAACACTTTAATCCAAAGCATCTTACAATAAATTCATTCAACCAACATTACAAACTCAGTTTATGAACAACTACAATGGGTTTACTAGAGTTATTTTGCAGTACAGCCTTGACTTTAATAGTGCCCCCTTCTCTAAAACTAGGCTTCCATCTCTTGGATTCCTGAATACAAATTAGAAATTTAGGTTATAGAAACTTGTGTCTACCAAGAGGCCGACAAGCAGATATCATTTTTTGCAAAAGGTTTAACATGTATTGGACGGTGAGAGGAGTAACTAAGACGATAACTCACAAGGATGAGTCCAGAGATGAGAGAAGAGGTTCCAGTGAGAGCCACATAGAATTTGGGGGTCAGTGTATTCAAAAACACTGAGGCTGAAAAAAGACGAAAACGAAGAAGGAGAAGAAGAGGAGGGGAAAGTCAGGTTGGTGTCACAATGCAACCAGAACTGAGACAAGTTAACGTCCACTGCTGTGACCATGCACACAAAAAAGCAGGTCAACAGAATAAAAACCAACAGTGGGAGTGAGTCTCCTCGTGCAGCCACACAGCATCCTGATTACACGAGGAACAAAGCAGCCTACTTGGTAAAAACACAATAAACTACCGAACTATGAATACATAAAATAAACACCACACAGAGCGGATAATATTCATGTAAAAACTAGATTTAAGTAGAACCAGAAAGTCGTCACTATTTGTGCCTGAATGAGTCCGAAACCCAACTGTCAAAGCGAGAGCTCTCGCTCCCTGTCAGCTAAAGCCAGACACCCGAAGGCTAACAATAGCTAGCTAGCCGTTGCATTAATTCACCTGAGGTAAGAGATTCCTGCAGTTTCAGCGGGCTCCACAGAACGTATATCATGATCAGCACCATGCCGAACCAAATGAAGCACACGTAGGTCCATGACCAAGAGAGCCAAGACTTTAATTTCTCTGTAAATCCGAGCGATTGTGGATTACTGCCAGCGGTGTCCTCCATGTTTCTCCGGATGCCTGTAAACAGGGGAGTCACGTGATCGCGAAGGAAGATGACTTCTATTTTGAAATCCGTACAAAGATCCGTTTCCGGGGTGGAGAACGAAAATATGTATGTGCACGAATAGTGTTGTTTATTCGTAATCGGATTACGAATAAATAACACTATTTATTCATGCATCATACATATATACACTCGGGCTGCAACTAACGATTATTTTGATAATCGATTCATCTGTTGACAATTTTTTCGATTCATCAATTAATCGGATTTAAAAAAAAAAAACTAATTTTCAATACGATATGCTTTGGAATTATCATTGTTAGTTTAAATACTACATCTTCTCACTTTGTCATGTATACACAGAGTTTTCACAAAATGTTTAATCATTGACATTTGGTTTAAAGTCCTGGAAAGAGGAGGGGGCGTGGCTTATCTCAGTTACTTTTCACCGTGGAAAAATATTTTCCGCCATCCGCCACGGAATAATTAACCACTTTTTCTACGTTCTACTTCTTGTGGAAATGCCACACTTCGTAACATCTAGCGCCCCGGTGTCTGGGTTCATAACATCACCCGTAGGCGAACACAGCTCCGTGAATGTCACTCCGACGACGTGAATGACTTCCGCATCCAGCGCCACGAGTGCAGCAGCAGCCAATTAGATCCAACAGCGGAGCATTTCCGCGCTGATTGGCTCTCACAACGCAGCGTTCTGGTTCTGTGCTGTGACGTCGCTCGTGAGGTCACGGAGCACTGAACCAGAGTGTGTATAGAGAGCAGACTCAAGCACTGTCCTGAGGTCTACTTGAGGATCTGGGAGAGTCCTGGGGACCAGAATATGGTAACCAGGATGTGTACCCTGGATACTCGTAGACTGGGGGGGATAGAGCAGGCTCTAGCACCGGGGGGTGGGGAGATGTGAACCCTAGATGCTCGTAGGAATACGACTGGTGGGGGATTTGTGAATCTGTACACAGCTTTTCACTCGACTCAATTGGTCCATGACATCATCGTGCAATTTCCTCCTATATAAAAAACAGGAATGCTATTTATTAATCTACCTTATTTTGCTGTGAGTCGGCTTTGTTTTGGAGATATTGGCAGTCGAGATGTCTGCCTAATGGTACTTAGTTTGCTCTATAGTGGTTTTGTTTTGGCGCTTTGAGCACAACAACACCATAAATATTAATGTTTGGCGTAAGTAATTCGTGAGTGATAGTGAGAAGTACTTGTTTCATTCTCCGTTTAGTGTTACAGCTTCAGGTAACAATTATCCAGATGGTGTATTATTATTACTACGTTAAATCAATATAGCATTTATTTTGAAAAAAGATAATGCATATATAATGATATACAACAGAGACAATTACTTCTCGTGTTAGAAGCTGGAGCCGATGACGTTTGGCATATTTGTCCAATAAGTTATTAACTGTCGATGACTCAATTTGTCGTTGATTTAGTTTCTGCTGATCAAGTAATCCATTCATTATATCAGCATTGGAAAGCCTTCACGCCTCATTTTAGCCTGTGCTACTATTCCTGACCAGTAAGTGGGGCTATAACAACATTAATGCATTCACATCTGATGCCATCTACTGACTGCAGGTGGAGACACAACTATCAGTTTTCTTTACTTACCCGTAATCTCGGAATACATTACAATATTTTAGAAATTCATGATTTTAGCCATGTACATTCATGTTAAGCTCCTCTTTAAGCTCTCATCTAAAGATCCAACTGCTCTGGCATCGTTCAAACTGCCAAATCATTCTACATACAGTGTAGGCTACTCCCTCTTCCTATGATTTACATAACCATATCGATGTTTGTCCAAAAAAATGCTAAACGGCATAAGTATATTTTTAGATGTATACAACCCGCAGCACTTCTCACCTGGTGCAATTTACTCACATCCCAACACTGCAAGAATAAATGTGATTTGTTGGAGTGCATTTTAGTTGTAGGTTACAGCCACTGAATGACAGAGAGCCAGATTTGGTCCTGCTCACACAGGCCCTTGGGTGTTTTCTGCCTGATGCTGATGGACAAGCACACGCGGGGTTAAAGGCCTGTCATATAAATCAGATACAATCACTTTAGAGGTGAAAACATGCATGATGCCACTGACAGGGAGGAAGAGTGGGGAAAAGAAAGGAAGACTAAAAGAGGAATAACAGAGGTCTGTAGTTATCGGGGGTGTATAGCACGACCTGCATGTCTAAATGTATTCCAAGCTGAAATGATATTTTCCAAATGACCTCTGCTCAGTGACTCCTTCTTTGATAAAACATACATGTAGCTTCCTGGAATATACCAGATAAACAGTGTTATCTTCTTGTGTATTTACACTGCACACCTACTATCAGTTACATCGAGACTGCAGTTAAATTCGACTTCGACGAATGCAAGGACATTTGATGCATTTCTGTATCCATCTTATATAATACTTCCTGATTAAGAGAAAACCTCAAAAAAATGGTATTCAGCATGAGGAGCAAAAGTTAACTTTGAACTACATTTAGTAGTATTTTAGGATTTAACTAAATTGAAAATACAAAACACGAGATTTATATAAATATTGCAAGCAATGGACAGTAAGTGTGAGATGACCTGAACACAATCGGACAGCCAGTGTCCAGCCACGCAGAAGCAATATATCTCATCATTCTGCAGTCACCTGTATTCTTAAGGTTCATTTACGATTTCACGTCTTGCATCCATCCAGCCATTCTGAACTTTGTGTTCTGTTTATGTAGTTTCTTTCTTTTCTCTCCCCAAAGCTTTTAAGAGTCCTCTATCATACATAATTAATCAGGGTTTTCACTTAAATGCACTGCATTTCTCACTCTCATTATTACTTAAGAGGCTGCTCTTTAAAGCTTGAAAATACCCGGCTCTCTGTTGATCATATTGTTCAATAAGCCAGCTGTTACAAGAAATAAGGATGTGCAAAACCAGAAATGTACAAAACATGCATCAATATTTGATCATTTCAGGTTTAAAGTAATGATATAATTGTATTACTTCGTATAAACATTCTAATTAATTCTGCTTGATGTGAAACATTTTAGTACAACCTTAGCAGAGATATAGATGCAATTAAAATGTAATGAGTAATAAAGTTTGCTCTGATCACTATTGTGCATATGTACATACTGTGTGACTGGTCGTTTGTCAGCTCTGTATTTGGTGGTCCCTAAGTTCAAACTTTATGAAACTGGCTCTTGTCTCCCACACTGCTTTCTCTTTGTGAGTTTATATTACTTGTCTCCACAAAGGGACACTCCCCTCAAGAGTCATTTCTCTCAAAACACTTCATTTTCAGAAAACGTGTGTTCTTTTTTTTTGTTGCATCAGGAGACCGTGCCGTTTGACCACAATGGTGCCGCAGATAAATGACTTCCTCCATGACAGGCTCAGAGACCATGGAGCAACATTTCCACCTTTTTCTCTGTAAATCTGTGAGGACGAGTGGACCTGCTCTGCTGCTGTTTCATAACTACAATAATGACTCATTTAAACCACATTATGTTCCTGTACATGTCTCCATTGTGATTAGACGGAATTTAAAGCTTCTGAGAAATCGAATGAATAGCATTTCATGTCAAATGAAACCTAAAACATAAAGCTGAATCATCCTCATTACCAGTGCGAGCACTAGCAACATGGGAATGAAAACGCAAAACATGGAATAACAGGTTTAGAGTGCAGCAAGCATCATCCAGTGTGTACGCTGGCTTCCTCGTCGTATACAACTCCGGCCAACTGTAAATATAAATGGAAGAGGCAGTGATGAATAATACATATGAATTACCTTCATGCAGTCTGGGTCATTTTTCCAACCCCCATCTGCTGCAAGAACATGTTTTAGAAACAAATAAAATAAAAGGCGAGGTGCATAGATAAAACCACAGGTATTGGAAGCGAACACCAATGCGTCAATAGTTGCAGGAGCTTGAAAGGTGTAGTCGTGCTTTCAGAGAGGTGTTGTGTGTGTAACTGCAAACAAGTGCAGTGGGAATCTTTGTGCACTTAACATTAAAGCTGCATATATCCTGCCTTTTTAACATTAATACGGTTTCATGTGTTCAAACTGTAAGAGGACGTCTGACGTCTTTGCCCAGTCGAGGCCCTGTGTTCCCATGTACTGTGAATCCTTATGCACACACACGTAGAGCCCGAACAGCAATACACAAATCGAATGGCAACTTCAAATGAGCTCTCGAGTCACCCTGTCACTGCAGTAATAGCGAAACACTCGCAAACACTCAAATGAAAAAGACCGTCATGGTGAATTACTGTACCGTAAGTTAAATCCGTCCTATTTACCTTTTCTTTTGTGTTGTCTTTTTCCTACTGTGACCGTTGACGTCAAGTCACCCAAACAAGTCTCAGCTATTTGCTAAAGAAAGAGCCAACGGCAGTGTGTGCGAAATAACTGCCGGCGGTGCTGCGACATTTACGGCAGAAAATCTTTTCTCAAGCATACCATTCATATCCTTAAATTAATGTTTGGATAATTTGAGAAAGCAATACGGCTGGATTAGTTAGGTATTTTACTGACAATTGTAAGTGATAGAGAATTTCTTTTTTAGATATATATATCTTTGAAAAATGCAGGTTAACCACTGCTCCACCTGGCTTAATCTTAATTAAGATACTGGAAGTATCAAACAGTTTAAATTGTGCACACTTAGCGTCAACTTTTCTTCATTGAAACAATTTCGCTGTTGAGTCTTTCAGGGTTTTCAGGTATCGACCCTTTGTATTTAGAGCGCAGGTCTGCAGCCCTGCTAGAGGCACCTTGAGCTAATTGCTAATACTAGCTTAGCCTGGCAGGGGTTAGCCATCGTAGTTAAGTGTGTTAGCATTTTACAGTTCCATCTTCGGTGGGTGAAAAGTCAAGGTAACACTAGTTAGGAGTCATCGCCTAAGAACCACAAATGTTTGTACAAATGTTCCTATCAATCCATCCCACAGTCGTGTATATATATTACAACCTGAACCAATGATCGACACACAGACGTATTGCCCTGCTTAGCATGGCTCTTCTACACATCACAACAACAACAACAGATGATGGATCCAACAATTCACGGATTCACAAACCTTTGCTCTAAAACCATCAACATGTCCTTGAAGTTCCCTGACTCCATTCACAGAACCTGATGAGTTTTGACTGAGAGCGTCTGACAGCGCTCGGGTCTCTGCGGTTTGAGTCCTCCATCAGTCAACCGGCCTTGATTGCAGTTACTGCTGTTGAGAATCGTATAACCTTTACGGGATGGTTTCAGAGATGACTCATAGGCAGGCTAATTTTAGAGGGCTTTGTGCTTTAGATTGGTCTTGAAGTATACAATTATAAAACATGAAACACAGTGACACACAAGAAAGAGACACACTCCGCTTCATGTTAAGTCTCAATGGAAAAGGTAAGAGCAAACAGCCAAACAGTATTATTTTAGACAGATGTAAAAAAGACCATTATGCATGTGGCAAGTTGAAGAGACGTGAACTGAAACTGGTACAAGCTTGTTTCTTTGGAACCAGATGTGTTGATCAGCAGTCATCACAAGCTGCAGCTTTTTCTAAAGATACAATTATGGAGCTAGTTTATGTGTCCTTGTCTGTAAAATAAATATATCGAGTCATAAGTGGATGCTTTGGGCATTGCTGCGGCTCTCGTGAAGGATCATTTTATTTTCTGCAGGAAACTCTTGAGTTGCTTCACCAAGAACAACAGCTGAACAGAGCTCAGGTTTTAAAATAAATAAGTAACCTAAAGCAGGCAGCTGGTTAAAAAAGTTAAAGTTATCCTTGTGATTAGGACGCGGACAAAATTCAAGGATACACCCCATCTGTTTTATTACTTTTCTTTTTTTCAGATCAGTACAACCAGATGTTTTTGAGTAATCAACTTCTATTGACCTCCGAAAGACACCATTTACCTGTTTTGAAGAATGAATACAAACGGAGGAGAAGAAACAATAAAGTCATGGATTTAATCAAATAATTTAGATAAATAATGAACCAGCCAAATGAACTGGCTTACACTGGCCACATTGTTTTCATGTTATATTTTTTTAGAGAGAAAAAGATTGAGGGATGGAGGGAATGCACATTACATACAGTACAATATCTTAAGAAAACATATATGTGCAGTCACTACATTAAAAAACAACCAACCACAACTCTCTTGTTAGTATAAGTGATGGCTGCTGGATACCGACTGAAAACAAAACAACAAATTAAACTACAGCTCCTTCCGCCGCTGTGTGTCTGACCTTTTACAGCGAACCGCCACACGTTAGTGTCATCTGGACAAAACCCTGCTGATTAACAGGACTAATCCCCCGTCCCTGACCTCACTACACATCAACGTTACCTGGCCACTGGTATTTGTGGGCCAGTACTAAGTCAGATGTCAGGAATAACCAGATTCAAAGTGACAGCAAGTGGGAGAGAAGGCTTCCTTTCATTTGAGTTCTTCTTCTTCTTCTTCTTCGAAGAAATCTATCTGAAGTGTCGACAAGTTAATTATGTCTGCTCCCCCCCCCCTCTTTGCTTGGTGTGGTAAAAAAAAAAATTCCACAGCAAAGTACTGTACTTTACTTTGAATGCACATGCCATGATTCCAACGTGGAAAAGCTTTTATACTGTAAGAAGATCAGGGCTTTAAATACTGCAGTCCTTGTGAAATCAGATGATTGACAGCATTGAAGTACAACATATTATGTAATGTAGCCTCGCAACACAATATACTGTGATTCAAATATATGTAAAATGTATGTTAAATAAAAGGGTGATGGCGGCCAACTGTGCAGTAATATGCTCGGTGGACAGACTTCCAGAAAGATCAAACTATAATAGACATCATGATTGTCCTGGCAGGGTTTCTTGAACCTCCCATGAAACCATCGGGAGACTGTGACCATGCGGCTTAAAGACTACTAACACTGATCAGCTCCATCTGCAGAAAGCTGCAGCCCATTTAAAAAACTACTTAACGCTAAGAGGAATTTTAAAAAAACACACACATTTTTGTTTGGATGGTGTAAAAAAAGAAAAAAACAGTATAGATTCTGTCTTTGAAGTGTTTTATTTTTATACTGTGGACATTTTGTGTTTCACAGAAGCTGTGCATTTCCAAGTTTCTTGCCATCTGTGTAAATGTGATAACTCTCCTTAGTACAATGAACTGGAAATGGAAGCTGTGTTTCATATAATCCCCAAATCCATCCAACTCTCACATCCTATCATGCAAATGTGGTGCAGTTTGAAGAGAATCCGGTCTCCCAACCATATGCCTGAGCCGTGTAAAAGATACAACAATTTATTATGCATGCATTGCACCAGGCTTATGGTAATAAGGTATTAAATTAGTGCTGGACATTATTGCTCTACTATATCACTTCTACTCAAAAGATTTTCATATAAGTCACATGAAACAGAAAAAGAAATGAAATTTTAGAACTGATTTGCTCGCAGGCTGTACCAGTCACAAAATCACATTTGACCATTCAGATTTATTCTGCTCTGGTCACAGTGGTGGGAAATAGTAATACATTAAATTTACTCAAACACTGTTTTTAAGTACAATGTTGAGTACTTGTACTGAACTTAAGTTCATGCTTATACTCTAATACATTTACGAGGTAAATAATGTACTTTTTACTCAACTGCATTTATTTCACAGACTTAGTTACCAAGATTTTACATTTTGAAATAATAAGCTCATACAATTTAACATAATGTTAGATCTCTTTGGCTTGTGATCTTTTACAAAAAATGCAGGGTTTATGTGACAAGGAGATGTCACATTTCAGCCCCCCCCCCCCCCTCTCCCCTAAAACATTCCACATTTCATTTTAATAACAGTTTGAGGCCCAAAGAGGTCAAATATTTAAATATTACAGAAGAAAATAAGACCATACATGTTTCTTTCCTCTATAAATCATCTCTTGGCCCCTCAGATTCATCTGACGAGCCTTTGGAGGGTCCCGATCCCTAGGTTGGGAGCCAACTAGCTGAGTGTAAGTAGTTACACCACCTCAAGTAGTCAACAGTATAATGCTGCCTACACATAAGTACAATCCAGTGATATCGAATAGAATCAGTCACAGGAGATATTTATTTATGTAATGAAGAATTTTGCATGCAGGGCTTTAACTTGTAATTTTATATTATTCTATTGTGATATTTGGTACTCTTACAAGTCAGTCATATTGGTTCAAAAACAAGTTGAAACAGCAATTAACCCACAGCACTCTAGTTTTAAAATATAATGTCTGTTTAGAGAATACATTTACTGTAGTTAATGAGTTAATATGTTTACACATTAACTTATTCAGTCAAGAAAGAGCAAACGAAGGCCGTATGACGATATTACCAAGAAAATGTGTCTTGTGATGGATCGCAACAATTTCAAACATTGCAACGTGTTTAAAGTCAAACTAAAACTAAAACAAACAAAGTTCAATGAACTGAACCGTTGATTGAACTTGTTTTGATTTGCTCTCCATATACACTCACCTCAAATATTCATAACTTAATTTATTGATGTTGTAATGCAAGGACTGAAGTGAATGCTGACCTTCATTCTGATAAACATCAGAGGGAACAAACTTGATTTAAATATCCCCTCCAGACATGTTTTAATATGTATCAAATATAGTTATATACGTTTTGACTTTCCTCCACAGCTAATCCTTCTCCCTCATTGAAGAATTAATAATCTATAAAAATACAAATTTTATCTAAAGTAATCATGTTTCCTTGAGACATATATTGATGAAAACATATCCATACATTCCATTTCTGACATTTTAAGATTGACTTGACATTACTAAAATGTTTGTATTTATATTAAGTTGATACCGTTTGAGTTGCTTTCACTATATTGTTGTTAAACTGGAACATTTAAAGTAGTCAGCAATGTCCACATGGAAGCTTCAACCTCAAAACTAAGAGATAACATCAGGTTGTTGTCACACAGTACATGCCAGGGACGTGTGGTCAGGGGAGACATCATAAAAAGTTAAAAATTAATAATTATAAAATAAATATTAACATATATCTACTGATCTGTGCTATCAATGTAATTACTGTATGATTTCAATCATTTCAATATTTTTTCTTTTAATCAAAATCGATGAATTTGCACATGACCTGTTCAAAAATAGAGTAGACAAGGTGAGGCAGCGGCGAGCTGCGCTTCCTCTCAGATGGTGCAATCCTTAACACACTGGCCTTTTGCTTTCTCATTGTTTGTCACCACTGTAATATTTGAAGACTCTTTCCAGAGAATAGATTGTGTATTTCACGTAGGTGTAGAAAACATCTTCTTCCTGATTGACATGAAACCTCAGTGTAAAAGCAGAGGGGACGCCAACAGTATCTCTGTCACGGGAGTATTAGGGTGGACCCAATAGCACGACTCAGGAGACAGATAATGCAAATAATGATCTTTTACTCAGAGCGTCGTCAGGACTGGAACAGACAGAAATATACAAACACAATGTGGACCGCTTGCGGGCTTGGTCAAAAAAACACAAGACAATCTGGCAGAGCATAAGAGCAAGTGAGGGGACCTAAGTAGACAGGGACTAACGAGGGAATGGGCAACAGGTGAGACGGACATGAGGACCAGGTGAAGTGAATGAGGGACTAACGAGGGAGTGATCAGAGGCAGGTGAGAGAACAGGTGAAGGGAGTTGGACTAATGAGATAGGAAGCAGGATCTGGAATGACAGTTAGTGAAACAGGCAGACTGGATGAAAACAACTCACAAAGGAAGGTGTGGAGCTAAACTCTTACAACCTCTTCCTCAATGAAGGGGCATAGAAGAGCCAACAGGTGTACGCTTGTTCTACCGTGGTTCTTCTTCTAAACGTTTAATACGAAAATAAGATAAGGAAGACTTTTACAACAAAGTCAAAGACATTTTTGTCCAGAAAGAAAGATGAAGTAAACAACAAGTAAAGGTCAGAGCAAGCATACAGGGCAGTAGATTATAAAGCCTATATGTTTATTTGTATTGAATGAGTAGGAATTGTGGAATTGCAATGGCAAATGAAAAGTAGAGGGAGGGTGCAGAGGAAATGCGCTCTTGCCCTGAGCCGCTATAAATTGGTGGAATCAAATATGCACCTTACCTATGTGTGTGTAAAGAATGCTGATATGAAATATTTTTAAAAAATAACCAGTCGTCAATGTGCAAGCTGCCAATTCAATGGAGATTTCAGCTACTCCATTGGGTTCATATGTTATTAAATCTAACTGAAAAAGTCAGCGCCTCACCAACCACGGACCTCACCATACATCACTGGTATACATGTATAACAGTAACCTCATCAATGTGGCAACATGTGGTTTTGTGATAGAGTAGAAAAGTGACAAATCCACACACACACGCACACGCACACTGATGATAAATGTATTACAGTTAAAAGCCAGCAAACAATCTCATTACTGAAGCAGTTGCCTTGATAGATTGTGTTTATGATGTGGAAATACATTGAAGTGTGATTTCTTTAAGTATCATATTTCAACTCTAAGTCTCAGTTTTCTATTGAGAGAGAGAGAGAGAGAGAGAGAGAGAGAGAGAGAGAGAGAGAGAGAGAGAGAGAGAGAGAGAGAGAGAGAGACTACAACAACAACAACAACAGACTTTAAGCTGACTTTGTTGAACGACTTGGAACATTTTTTTGTAATACAGTTCATATGCAATCATGTCACATGGAGCAGTGATTGCATGATGGCATGATAACTCCCGAGCCAACCAGTAACTGCCTGGTTTCCAGTGAAGAATTATTTCTCTGTCAGCGCAAATGCAGTTACTGTATGATGTATGATTAGTCAAGAACAAGGAGTGACGTGTCACGGAGGTTTGGGGGATAAACCACACACGCTTTGTAAACACATTAGCACTTCAATCAGTTACAAGTCACAACTAATGATTACATTTGTTTTGAAATGTATCTCAGTAAATGTATGAGATATCAACTGATATACTTTTTTTACACGTGTACTTCACGATATCATGAGAAAAAGTGTGTTATTACTTGTGAGAATCTACAAATTGGAAATGTGTACCTATAATATGGTGAAACAAAAAATGCTGTGAACTTTGATGAATTATCTTGCACCTCTTTCCATTTGGGTATGAATTCTTCTTTTCTAGCAACAGTATAATATGCAGCCGTAAAGTTATTCTACTCAAACAGCACCGTTGCATAAGAGGGTTTCCAGACTATTCAAGAGCTTGTTAATGACTGAAGAGTTGACCTTAGATGTCGCCCACGCAAATTATTCATCTTGCACATAATAGTCTGCTAAGTTTCATTTATTGAGAAGATAAACTCTTCTATCATTCTATCATCTTGGATGGTGGCGATGAGTCGTCGGGAGGTTGTGAAAGCCGCACTTTAGTCTCTGACGTGCCTAAACAAAATAGCACCAAAGAAAATTCTCAAGTCGCAATGATCCAAATTCACATGGTCACATGTCACATGGAGCAGTGAATGCCACACATCAAGTATTGGAATGTGTGTGTGTGTGTGTGTGTACGTTTCACAAGGTACCCGGTTTGATCCCCGCTCTCCCCTTAGTGTCATGTCGAAGTGTCCTTGAGCAAGACCCTGAACCCCCAGTTGCTCCCCGGGCGCTTCACTGCAGCCCACTGCTCCTTAATAACGGAGGATGGTTCAGATACAGAGAATAATTTACTCACAGGGATAAATAAAAGTGTACATTTCTTTCATCTAGAATAAAAGACCAAGGCTTAGTGCAGTGTGAAGCCCCTCCCTGTTATTTTATCTCATTCAATGTTCAAAGGGGTGAAAACGCCCACATGCTCCTCACCTGCTTTCACCATAAACAACTGCCCTGCGGCTGTCATTCCCTACAGACACAGTGTGTAAACTAGTGTAATGCAACGTTGATATTACCGATGCCATATTGTACCATTATAAATGCTGCCACAGCTAAATCACCATTAGCCGCTGCCGCTGCTATTGTTGTTGATTTTGTTATGGCAAATTTGTAATGCATCGCCTTCAGTGCCATAAATCTTCTCCGGGATTACTGTGTACAAGTCCTTTGTATGGTCTTGACTCATCAATCAGAGCTGGAATGTTTGTGTTACAACTGTCACTTTGTATGATGGATGAAGATGGGCGCTTTCTAACAGTACAGTAACTGTGGTACAGGATTGAGGCTGCTGTGCGTGTGTGTGTGTGCGTTTTTGTGTGTGTGTGATGAAGCACAATGCAAGCACTGACACTCATTATTCCATCTGCAGCCGAGAGTGATCGAACACGTCACATATTAACTGTCTTTTCCTCTTAATCCCATTGTGTTCTGCAAGATTAAATTTGAACACTAATAAACGTTTTTTATGACTAATTAATGTTTCGCACCTTGCCAAGAATCATTTTCTTCCTCGGCTAATTCTAATTGGTCCAATTAATCATGCAAAAAGTAATTAGCATAGTTTGATGTTCAGTAAAGCCACTCCGAAGCCCATGGGGGGATTTGGAGAGCTTTTGTTTCTGGATACAAACAGAAAATTAGTCAAGGGTGGTAGGCGCTTGATGCCGAAGCACAGTGCAACACAATACTAATGAGCGTGTTCTATTGTGATGGTCTTTATGGGACTGACAGCCATATTCATACCAAAGGCAGATGTACATTGCAAATGACTGAAGCTGCCTGAGAGATCTGCGCCTGGAGATTTACAGTAACAAAGGCCAAATACGCAGACACACACTGAGGCTGGAGCTTCGTCACTGGTATACATAGATTTTCAAAGGTCTCCTGCTGTAGTCTATAATAGACCTATATTGATCTGGATTTCTCTCTCTCCTTTTCAAATCCATAGTGAAAACCGTTAAGGAATTTCATGGAGATATTATCAAAGTGCTTTTCAAGCTGAATGAAACTCTTTTCATGAGGGTATTTTCGACCAGTACGAAACCGAGCACAAAAGGATATGCACAATACGCCATACATTTAAGGGCATTTCATAAAAGCATATTTATCTTTCAGACTCAACAAGATGACACACAGGAAGAAGGTCTGATTCAAGGTCCAAATAAACCAGGTTTAAGTACTTCTGAGAGGGCCAACACAACCGTGCAACACACGATGTATGGAATTATAATTACTCTTCAATAACAATGGGTGAGTTATATAGAATTCAACCCTGTACAGCTGTTGGGAACAATAAAGACCTCAACAATGTTGTTGTTTTTATCCAGCCATTTTAAGCATTGCTATATTTGGAGAAAGCCTCAAGAGACCATTTGAGGAACTGCAGATTTATACACCTTTACATTACTTTCATTGTTCAGCGCCGGAGGTTGCTGATTGGTTCTCACTCCACACCCGTCGGTCTATTTAAGTTTATCTCTTAACTGTTTAAGCTCTTTTGCATCTATTAGGGTCACATGTTGAAGAATACTGAAAACAGATCCTATACATTTAAAAATAGGATGATGTGCTTTATTTAAGGTCTAATATGGAGTACAAATGTAAACAAATCACCCCACCATCAAAACTCAAACTCATGTTTGGAACCTGCTGTCAAATTGATTGACACATCTGTCATACTAATACAAGGACTAAAATTAGACACATCACCACCAAGCTATTGATGCTGTTTATGTCATATTCATATCAGTCGTGACTGTAAATAGAGAGGATATATTAAGTCGTGGTCGGTTGAAAAACACAAAACCTGCAGATTGAACTCATCAATGTTTGTGAATTTGTCCTTTACATTTATACATGTGGTCAAAACAAACAAGACATTTTATCAAATCTAAACCTCAGCACATACAGTATGCATGCACTGTTAGTCATTATACATGTATATGACAGGGACAGCTCAAATAGAAACAAAGCATGGCTTTTAATTCCCATTTTCAGAGTGCATTCACATTCATATGTGTCTGATGAATACAAACATAGCCCTCTCTAGTTTCTAACTTCATGGCCAGAAACACAAGGCACTTCTTGATGATGTTTTCGGGATTTACCCTTACATAAGTTGTATGGCTTGTTGAAATTCTAAGTAAAGCATTCAATCTAAAACATTATGAAATATGGGAAATCATAACTTGTGTTTTACGCAGTTGTGGTTTACAAGAAACCTCAGACCTGTAAGAATACTGTTATAGAACAACAAACCACTTTCTATTTTTACAATGCAACCGTGTCTCGTAAAAAGTATTTATTGTCAGGTGGCCTTAGATGTGCCACATGTTCATATGTTTCTTGTCAGTTGCCCTCGGTATATATTTATTGAAGCAATACAACAAGCTGTGTGAGTCTGTTTGATTGTTGTTGCAGATACATTGTGTTTGTTCTATGAAGCCTATCGTCTAAAGAGAATACAGCTGTATTCAGACCTTTTGTATGTGAATGTAATAAAGCGTAAGATTGGGAATAATAGCCCATACTACTTAGCAATGACCTAATTAACAATAATTGAGATTAATATTTCCTCTTTATAGATATATAGACACTGATGATGGTCAATACATTTGCCTTTGAAATTTTTCAGTTACACAGTTTTTCCCATTGTCAGCATCTGTGTATGCAATTAATACGTGATGATCAAGCTTCAATCTCATCAAACTATTTTTTCAAATTTAAACACGAACAGTTAAAATCAGATAAACAAAAATGAGTTCACTTCTTCATTCATTTTTTTTCCTTCTACAATTCAGCCCCCACACTATTTATTATCTCCTCTCTTATCTTCTGCACCACACAAATCTATGCACAGTTAGAGTGTCAGCGAAAATACTTGGTCCTATAATATGATTCTGAGGTTGATTATGATAGTCAAATTGGAAGCGGAGCGTGGAATATCCCCCCGGTGATTTTCCAACTCCAAGTCATTTCACGGGCCATCTCTGGGTCCCGATCTCTGCGACTGGGTTCACTCGGCGCTGGTCCTGTGCTACTGATGTCTTGATTGCTGTTTCATAGACTTTCACGTGTCAATGCAGCAGCAGCGAAGGGCCCCGCGAGAAGGAAGTGATGCAACCGCAAAGACATGTAAGGGCGGCTTGAAAACACTAACACTGTGGTTCGCTGACCTCAAAGGAAGGAAGGAGACAAAGAGAGCGAGAGAGAGAGAGACAGAGGGGGAGTTTTTATAGGTGGTCAGAGGGTCTAAATGTCAGGTGGTGACAGGTTGGAGCATAAATGTCAAACTAGTGTTTCAAGATTTTTGCACGTACGCGGTTATGTTTCTCATGCATCTGGCCAACCCATACACATAAAACATGTGCACAATACACTACGCTGTTACAAAATGAAGAAAACGGCAACACACATGAATCAGGTGGATCAGTGGCAGGTGAAACAAAAACCTGCCTGCTCTGTAGTCTTAATATAAACAGTGACGATCTAATTGCGCCTACAAAAAATGTTGGATTTCAAATAAATTAGATCAGTGGCAAAAAAAAAAAGGTCTTGGTAAACGTAGCTTTATCTGTAAGTCAAGGCCATTAGCAGTAGTCTGAGTTGCCGTGGGCTCTGTAATTAACTCCACTCAAGCACAGCTAAACATTTTTGACATTTTTTCTAGTCCAGAATTAACTGTCACAGCAGAGGGAGAAAGAAACCATCTTGTCACATTGAGTTTATTTGAAGATTGTGAATAATCTCTCTCTCTCTCTCGCTCTCTCTCTCTCTCTCTCTCTCTCTCGCCCAACCTGGATCTCATTTCGGCAATGTTTCATGATGAGCGAGCTGATGGAAAGTGTGACTCCGACTAATGTTTTGAACGTTCGGGTGGCGCCGTCATCAGGTTACATTACACTGATAATTGATAGGCATAATGCATTCCTTGTATATATGGAGCAGAGGTCTGGAGCTCATCAAGATGAGGTCACATGACACAAGTAGAAATATCTCATGTATGCTTTATGGTTCAAACAATGCTTTTGCTCGCACACAGACATATCGTCATTTTTTCATGAATTTTGGGGACATTATAATGACTTACATTCATTTCCTGGAGACTTACCTGAACCCATAACCCTTCAAACTAAAATATAATCATGTATGTTCCGGGGACCTGCATTTCGTCGCCATAAGGAAGGCGAGTCTTCACAGGATGACTGTGTAAACAGATTCATGTCCCTACAACAGAGGTAAAACATGGCCCCTGCACTCACACACACACACACACACACTGCACAGAGGCTGAATGGAAGAGAAGATTCACCTGATTGGTTTAGCTGAGAAACAGAAAAATGAGTCGGCTGATGTGAATGGAAAAGCCCAAGGTACCGTAAACATGCAGCATGATAACTCCCGAGCCAACCAGTAACTGCCTGGTTTCCAGTGAAGAATTATTTCTCTGTCAGCGCAAATGCAGTTACTGTATGATGTATGATTAGTCAAGAACAAGGAGTGACGTGTCACGGAGGTTTGGGGGATAGACCACACTCAGTAAAATATAGATTTGTTATATGCTTAGTAAACACATTAGCACTTCAATCAGTTCCAAGTCACAACTAATGATTTTTTTCTTCAGTAAATGTATGAGATATCAACTGATATACTTTTTTTAAACACGTGTACTTCACGATATCATGAGAAAAATGATGTTATTACTTGTGAGAATCTACAAATTGGAAATGTGTACCTATAATATGGAGAAGCAAAAAATGCAGTGAACATTGATGACATTTCCTGCACCTCTTTCCATTTGGGTATGAATTCTTCTTTTCTAGCAACAGTATAATATGCAGCCGTAAAGTTATTCTACTCAAACAGCACCGTTGCATAAGAGGGTTTCCAGACTATTCAAGAGCTTGTTAATGACTGAAGAGTTGACCTTAGATGTCGCCCACGCAAATTATTCATCTTGCACATAATAGTCTGCCAAGTTTCATTTACTGAGAAGATAAACTCTTCTCTCATTCTATCATCTTGGATGGTGGCGATGAGTCGTCGGGAGGTTGTGAAAGCCGCACTTTAGTGTCTGACGTGCCTAAACAAAATAGCACCAAAGAAAATTCTCAAGTCGCAATGATCCAAATTCCCCCTGAAGAGCGCACATGAACCTCATTGTGCGTTCGCGTTTCAGTCGTCCGCGGACCATTACCGGCTGCTGTAATTACAGTGCATGTTCCATATATTACTTTGAATGAAAGAAGTCCAATTACAATCCTTTTACTCCGTCTCTCAGTCTGCTGGCTGATGCCTCCATAAAAGTCTGTGATCAAATTACTCAGGGGAAAGCACTCACATTTTATATGACAACCCCTGACGCATCGTTCAGCCACGAATTCCCCGAGCGGCAGCAAATCTTCTGACTGCGGACAGGTGGGTCCAGATGACTGAGAGAGACGGAGAGACAAGTCCTCCCAGCTTCACGGCGTATGCTATGACTCTCTGTCCCTGCTTACTGATATAGAGCTAACTTACCTGATACATATTGTAGCATCTGACAGCGTCATGAGGAGGAACATCAGTTCATTTCTGACCTCCCTCCTCCAACATTCCTGCTTTCTTTTCTACTTTAGCTGTCAAAATGTTAAGAGACGCGATGCTTCTCGTCTTGTAACTGCACTGTGTGTGTAGATGAAGCACGAGTGCTGTTCCTGTAAATGCAAGGGGCTCTTCAGACAAAATCATAACCCAACAGGTGATTCAAACCTTTTTGTCGCTGTCTGTTTGAAGTCATTTCAGAACGAGAGGCAATATTTACTGCCAACTGCTCTTTCTTTGCAGTAGAGATAGTAAAAGGCTTAAAGTGAATATACAGTAACTACCTACTCCCGCATGTTCCACCGAGACTGTAAATTCCCTCATCTGAGACGAGTGTCTGCCGCCGACTGTAGGTGTTGCTGCACTGATGAACACTGGACATCGGCACCGTGAGAGAAACCCTGTTCACGGCAGGCAAACAGGCAAAGTGAGAGCTTTACATAACACTCAAATGTTAGCTGATTCAAGAATTTGATTCCCCACACGAGTCATTTTAGACCAACTGTGTGAAAAGCGGGGCTCCGGACATTTCCCTCGCATTTCACAGCAGGGAAATTCAGAAGTTGTTCAAGTCACGCAGGAATGTGAAATGTGAGTTCCTGGAAGACATGGGTCAGGCAGACACAGAGGCCCTACTGACAAGGAAGGAACCCTTAACGCGTCAATCACGTCACCCCTCTGTCAATAGCTGTTTAATCCTCTGCTGAAAGCGGGTGGGTGCTGGATCTAGAGGCAGAAAGGAGGTTAAAGGTAAAGTGATTGACAACCCCCACCCTGCAAGGGCATTTCCCATTGTCGGAGCAGAGTTGGCTGTAAGGTAAGGATCTCATTGTTTGTGAAACCAGACATCTGAGTTTTTAACATCAAGGCTGCAGCTCTGCTTGTGACAGTGATACTGATGAAAGTGATACTGAGGGGAAATGCAAAAGGGCTGTTATCAATTTTTGCAGATGGCATAACATGTCTGCCTGAGAGCAGATCCTTCATGCCTTACTAGCCCTCCCAAAAAAAGAAGAAAAAAAGAAGAAAAAAAAGCTTCTTGCGTTATTCTTTGCCAGTCTGGAAGAAAAAGAAAAAAAGGCGGAAATAGTCAAATCAATTTTGGTTATATATATGTGGGTATAAACAAATCATAATGAAATGAACACAGTGAAGACGATACCCTCGTTATTTTAACAAAAATACATTTCACCTTATATAAGCCTCATCATCTCCATGACAACGGCTTTACTGGTAACACAGGGACGTATTTGTGTATAACCACAGCAACGTCTTCCAATTGAATTAAGCTGCACCTGTGCACATTATAGATGGAAATAGTAGACGGAAGGCTGTTTCAATGAGCCGGTTGCCGATATGAGCGCGAGACATTGTTTTGGTTGTCACAGCACCGAGAGTTTATTTTGTTTCTCACGTCTGACAGAAAGGGTTCATATGTAACAGTGCAAGATGAATTAGCTGATAAACAAAAGCGATGGCGAGATAGCAAATGTTTCATTTTCGTTTTTCATTATCATTTGGAGCATGAGATAAATGACCAGGGAATCTTATTTTATTATTTTAAAAAGAAAAATTGGATTTTCAATCAGTTGTCTTGTACAATCCATTTGTCTTGTTCAGAATTGCTTTATTATTCTGCTACATGTCAATGATGGTAAAATCGGAGCTTGTATTTTTCCTAATGCACCATTACAAGACAAAGAAAATAAATATATTCTTAGACCTGAATGAGAAACTGCAACGGCACAAACTATTGGATATACGAAACAAATGGAGGAAGCCAACATTCAAATAAATTGCTTCATTGTCAACTTTTTCCCATTTTGTTTACCACTGGGATATAAACTAAATACCTGATTTGTGGAAAGGGCACCAGAGCTGAGATGCAAACAGAGAACATTAGATCAGAAAAAATGGTAATATGTATAAAATGAATAAGATGTGGTAAGGACAGACATCTCTCTGGTACACTGGCTCGGTCGAATAATTGGAGAATGTTATGACTGCTCTGTGAATACAGAGGGTAACCGTCCTGTGCCAATGCATATTTATGATTAATACAGCTATTTGAAATAAATATTTAATGCTACTTTATTCACAGAGCTGGTCATAGTGATTACTATTTCAAGAAGTGTTCAGGAGGTCATGCTATTCATGTTTTTTTAGCTTAATTTAAAAAATAAAAATCTTTTATTTGTTAAGTTATCCATTATTCTTTTTTCCAATAAACAGAATTCAGTGCATCATTCGCCATCTTTTATCAATACAACGGGTATAAAAATCCAGTCGGCAGAAATCTTTTGTCATCGTACATATCTGCAAACTACTTGATGCCTTCGATTCAAGTTCAAGCACTAAAGGTAGTTGAAAGGTGAGTTGAAGAATAAAAATCTGTTTAAGTTGTATTTGAAATGTAACAGGTGAACGTGTCAGAGGAAGCGTTGGCGTTAAAAGCATTAGGTCTTTTTAATTTTTTTATCACAGACTTCACACAAGTACAGTACCAAGGGATCTGGCTTCCATCATAACAGGAAGTAAAAGGTGTAATAAGTGAAAGACGAGTAAGAACATGTATAACAGTTATAACAGCATAATCAACAGTTAATTAACAATTACTTATACAGCACATTAGCCTCATGGTCAGATTGACCGGGAGTAAACTGAGAACTTCATTAAAAGATCAGAAACAAAACAGAAAATTGGTCACCCTCAGATAACGATGATGGTAACACAACGCTGGATGTAACAATGTCAGCGAAACAGCCAGGGACAGTGTCATTGGGGGTTGCTACTAGCAACACAATGTTGGACTGAAACCATCTGCTGACGGCAGAATAGAGTTGACAGGGCAAACATAATACATGGAACAGAAAATGCGATCTATTTCAATGTTGACGTCGTAATTTTGTCTCATAAAAGGCAAGTCTTAAAACTACTTACGATCCTTGTAGCAACATCTTTGACTGCATAATTTAACATCCTCACCATAATTAAAACATCACAGCTTTATGGATTGGTAAATCACTGGAAAGACGATCATTTCCTGCACAGATTGTGGTGTCACATTCTCTTAAATACCTTAATGCACAAATACTGTGTCCTTCATACCTACAGAATATTTCATGTGCATTCCAAACCATGTGCATGTTTTATAATTACACAGAAACAAGTTGTGTAGTTTACACAGATACATAACAGAAAAGGCCAAGCACTTTATTGTTAACATGTCTTTGTGCGTTCATGATAACACTATTACGCATTGCGCTCATAGATATGAGGCCTGTTGGAATTAAAATGATGATGAACATGAAGCTAATATAAAAGCCCATTTAATACAATCTGTATAGTATCAATAATAATGTTTAATACAGAGGTAGACTATGTCCAACATGTTACCTTGAATCAGTTCTAAAAACATCCAATGTTGTGACTGTTGGGAAGGAGGATAGGGGACTTTTTGGCATCCATGATGTGAGACATGATGGGGCTGCAACTAAAGATTATTTCCATTATTGTTTAATATGCTATTTATTTCTCTTCACTTTTTATAAAGTGAGAACACCTCTTATTATAGTTTCCCAGAGCCCACGGTGGCATCTTTAAAATTCTATTTTTGTTTGATCATCAGTACACGAGCCACAAATCCTCCCATTTAATAATCTGACAAAAGAACATTTTATTTTTGCTCGAAAGATTAATGAAATATTGAATCACCATTTACCAGGAGATCAACTTATCAATACATCAACAAATAATGTCAGCTCTAAAACTATTTAATGAAAAAGCCCAACATCCATGTATACAGATCCTGTGTTCGTCCAAATACAAGTCTGGGATGTGTTTATTACTTTCATAGGGAGCATGAACACACCACGGTAAACAGGACAGGTTGTTTACATCGTCTAACAACACAAGGAAACGCCGTCCCGTAACCTTGTTATTCACTTGATTGCATCTGTTTTCAATACCACTCCCTTGTCCATCGAGGATGAGCGGGAATAAACAAAATGACAGACATGAATTAATGATAACGATGCAGATGTTTGAAGTCACGGAGGTGTGCTGGTAAATGTTGTGATAATAGAGGTATACAGGAAAGGAAACATTTATGATTGCGGAGGGTGACTGAAGCAGATGGAATTCAAGATCAAAAAGGGAGAACTAAATGCTTTTATCTTTTTTACACAAGTGTAAATTTGAATTCACGATTTCAGAGGGGACGAATGGGAATGCACGGAGGTGTGTGTCCGATTCAGAAACAGAACCAAGCGAGATAAAAGCAAAAGCCTGTAATGCACTGTGTCACGAGGCACACACAGAGAGAAGAGAAAAGAAACAGTGCAAATGTTCCTCTGATAAAAAAGCCATGTGTTCCATCAAATATTAATGCCGCCGTGAAAGGCTTTACTCATAAAGGCAGCTATTCTGAATTCATAAGAGGGCACAGTCACACAGAATAGTGATAAATAACTTCTTCCAGCTACCACACCCCTTTCTCTTTTAATAGATGGGTACACAACACAGGCAGCCACATCTGTCTTTGTTTCTCTCACACACACACACACACACACGCACACACTCACACACAGCGTTTCTGCGTGCACGTGTGTGTGTGCGTGCTCGGTGTTTGTGCAGACTTATTTTTTTTCCACTTTTCTCTTTACCTTCCTGTGAGTCACCAGCAGTGAAGGAAATGCTTTACAGCTGTACCTTTTATTTTTTAAGTGAAAACACGGCTTAATGCACACAGAGAACAAAAGCAGGAATCTGGTGCAATGTTTTGCTTCACTTGTAAATTCCTGTGCACCTACTTAATTTGCTTTGCTACTCAATGGCAGAGTGCAGTTATAGAGCTGTTACGTAACCTTTGCTTATTTAAGTATGTCATGAGCCGAGAGTGGCTTATGTAACTTTACAAGGTGATATAAATCTGTAGATCCTCTCCTCTCTTCCACTTATCAAAACTCCAAGATACATCTTTTGTGCTGATGGAAATTGCTTTAGAGTCTGTGAAAAGATATTCTTGATTATCGTGCATGAGATTCATTTTTCTGAAGTGGATGGTGTCTCTACAGATCTCCTTCTTTTTTTTTTAAAACCACAATTCATGTAATGCAGTGCAGTGTTAAATGCAAAAGCCGCCAGTCACAAGAGGAATGCAGATAGAAAAGCAATAAAGATATTCTTTATTCCAGACATTCAGAATCTATGTTTTACAAGTCACCACTCAAGGAATGAAAAGCCCTTTGATAACAGTCGAGCGCGGCGAATATTTGTCATTCACAGAACTTCAGGGACGGATTAAACGTCTGTAAGATTTTGCCAAATAATTTGTACAAATTTGATCTCCGAAAAAACCCTCCCTTGGAGTAAATATAGATAAACCTGTCGTCCTGAATGCTTTTGGATGAGTTGTTGTTGCCCTGGCATTACATAACCCAAAGCCATTCACTCAGATTCATAGACATAAGCGTACGGCTGAAGGGACTGTTTGCCTCTCTATTTTGATTTATAAACTGAATTTATTTCTGAGAGAAGGACTTCATTACAGAGAACATTTTGTTGTTGTTGCCAGGACTACATTTGGGGTCAGAGACAGAACTATGGACCCAGAAGCATCAGTCAAACACAGCCATGATTCTGGATAGAGTTTGGTGTCGGTGGGGAACAGTCACAGTTAATTGGACTTGTAAAGATTCATTAAGATAATTAGGGATTGCCTCCCATGTTGGTAAGTGAGAGGAATGAGGTTGAGATAAAGTCAACCTGCAAGACCTATTAGCGTTAATGTGAGTTAATGGACAAAAAGACACAGAAAAGAATATGTGAAGGGATAAGACCTAGGAGGCGTGGCTAAGAGGGAGTAATGCCACGATCACGTCACACAGCTCACGCCAAGAAAACATCATTACATCACCCTCTGAGTTGTAATTCCAGTTTTCAGGGATGAGTGAAAGCAAAGATATTTCCCACTCGATGAAAGAACTACAGAATCGTCAACTGTGCCAACATGTAATGTCTAATACCCAATATTAGTACTCATACAATTGATTCAGCTAATTAGGAATGAGCTACTCACTCTTTGTTTGCTTAAGAAAAGCTCTGCCTTCATAATAAGGGAGAAGAAACTAGTCTAAGCTAATTAAATGATGTCACTAAGAGACCAGCAGAAGGGCGACCATTAAAGAATAATGGGTGAACACTCCCGAGTCCCAATAAGGAGAGGTTTTGTTGCTCTTTCCATTCTGCCGTAATTGCCGAGATGGTCAACATTTAGTGAGCTCGCTGGTAAAATAGCAAAAGTTAGAGTCACAAAGCGAATTGTTGCTGTTTTGGAGTGAATGCAGCTTGATGAGAACTTTTAATGAAAAAATTATTTATAATATTATCAATATATATATTCTTATATTAAAGAATAGATCTTTACTTATGAATACCTAAAGTATTAATACACTATAGAATATGGACATACATTAAAACATAGAAAAGCATTTCAATTAAAACCTCCAGAAAATTATTAGAATTAATATTGTTTCTTTTAATTACATTTTATAATTATTGCATGACATCTGTCCTTTCACTTTAAGTCTCATTTGATCTTTTCCTCGAAGTCTGAATGATTATTATATTCAGAGATATAGATGGTCAACATTTAGTGAGCTCGCTGGTAAAATAGCAAAAGTTAGAGTCACAAAGCGAATTGTTGCTGTTTTGGAGTGAATGCAGCTTGATGAGAACTTTTAATGAAAAAGAAAGCATCAAATAAAATTGAGGCAAGAGCGAACAGCCATAACAACTGAATGAATATGCCATGGCTGTTTGTCTCTCATGTTAGTGTGGAGTATTCTGCTCCCAATTAGCCCAAAAAATAACTAATACAACCGTACAATTATTTATAATATTATCAATATATATATTCTTATATTAAAATTGAATCAAATACGCTTAGGATAAAGAGGTTTACGAATATGAATAGATCTTTACTTATGAATACCTAAAGTATTAATACACTATAGAATATGGACATACATTAAAACATAGAAAAGCATTTTAACCCTTGTGTTGCCTTAGGGTCATTTTGACCCGAATCAATATTACACCCTCCCCCCGCCTTTGGGTCATTTTGACCCGATTCAATGTTTCACCCTCCTGTTACCTTTATATTTACTAACATATTTTACCCTTTGGGTTCAATTTGACGCCAGCAATTAAAACCTCCAGAAAATTATTAGAATTAATATTGTTTTCCAAGTTTAAGTGTGAGGCACTTTATGTTTGTTTGTTGACTACCGAAAGAACACCGACATTAAACATTGAATGGGGTCAAATTAATCCTAAAGCGGGGGGAGGGTGTAATATTGATTCGGGTCAAAATGACCCTAAGGCAACACAAGGGTTAAGTGCTTATTTCTTTTTAATTACATTTTTATAATTATTGCATGACCTTGTTTTCTGGTCATATTGACGTGATTGTGAGAAGGCTGTGTGGCGAACAATGCAACAGTAATAAATGGTAACATGATACACTTAACAGGACATTGTTGTTAGCAGAACTTACACTAGTTGCACTGGTTGTTCTATTGGCTAACATATAAATAAACCATGTTGTGCCATTTAATTGGATCTGTCCTTTCACTTTAAGTCTCATTTGATCTTTTCCTCCTCATATTTCAGCGCCTCCGCTGCCACTCGAGCGGTCAGACCAGGCTTTTAAAATATTGTTGGTGTCAGCCTTGTTTGGCTCTCTGCCTGCCCCACAGGTTGGCCACTGCTAGCCACCGAGCAAACGCCGGGTTCTCCAGATGGCCAGTCCGCCGATGAAAGCAACTTACCGATCCCTTTTGATCAAATGCTATTTTGGTGCTTTAAAGCGTCTTTGGGTATTTAGAAAAGCGCTATAGAAGTCTGAATGATTATTATATTCAGAGATATTAATAGAGCTACGCCAGTGAGTAAGTATTTTTGAAAATGATGGAGTTTGTTGAGTGTTGGATTTGTTGACCATCAAAACAGACATCACACAGTCCATATACGTGCATTACGGTATACTCTTTCAAATGTCTATCAATTGTTTTCTTGAAATCAATGTAAAATCCCATATTTTAACAAAGTCAAACGTGTGGGCAACACATCCTGGAGTTCAAAACGTCTCTGAGCTCTTTGCTTCCTGTATGCTGCCATTTGTTGAGGTGGAAACTATGAAACAATAACCAAAGTTAGTGTTCCAACTCAAGAGCTCTGCATCCTGCTCAGTCAGCATTTCTAGACCAATTTTGTTTAAACGGGAAACAAGGCCAGTCCCCGTTTCCATACGTCAACAAAACATATTCCTTTGCTTTAAGGACTCAACTAGTGTATTTTTAGCGTTGTGGAGCAGCTCTATAGTACACCCGGTCGGTCCACAAAAACGTCCCAGTCCTTAAGCAGACACATTTCTTCTCCGTTGGAGGCTATACTTTGGCATGGAGGTCAAATCTGTGTTTTTTTTTGCAAAGGAACTGGCAGTAGCCTATCACAAAAAGGCCCATAACTTAAAAAACGGATTACATTTCCGTGACAAACCTAATTAACCGTTTGTTGACTCTTGTGAGAGACATCATTGCAGTCAGGATTGTTCCTTTTTTCATTGTTCCGCCAACACTTTAGCCACCCCCCTTTCAGAATCATAATCAGATCATAATCAATTCAATTCAATTCAGTTTATTTTATATAGCCCATTCTCACAAATTACAAATTTGCCTCAGAGGTCTTTACAATCTGAATCAGAATTGTTTATTAGCCAAGTACATTAAACATACGAGGAATTTGACTGATTAAAAGTGCATAATAAACATAGACGTAGAATAACAATATGCAAATATAATAAAAATGACAAAAAGTGCAATAATAGATACATATAGAAAATAACAAACAAATAACAGTACTTCAAAACAAGTCTATATTTCATATTTCATAACTCATGAAGCATTTCTTGTGGAGACTTGTGAGCGGTGAGTGGATGCATGTTTACATGGCCACAGATATTAGGAATGATCTTTTTATTTCTCTTCATCACGATCCCATGTGATCCATTGTGGACCAGTCACTTGTTTATTGGCTTGTTCAGAGAATTCTTGTCTTATGACTGTGGTATATTTACAAGGTATCTGGTTCAGATTATCCATCACATGAACTGGACCAATGAAAACACCCAGCAGGATGTACAGTAAATAATGGATTCCAGGCATTCTTAAAAAATAAACCTGGACACTATGTTCATCACAGATTATTCATTTTACAAACATAAATCAGTATGTATGGACATATAGATACTTGTTTCACACATGTTTTAAATGGTGGATGAAAACTTTGTATTTGAATGGTGGCAGTGTGTTAGTATTACAAACATCTTTCTCAAAACAGTTTCTCTCTTTTTAAACAGGCAGATGTTTGATTAAACTTAACACATTTGGATCAGATCCTTGTTGTGAGATATAAATTTGAAAGCAATGTTTTTACCTGGCCCAAACATAATCCAATTTATAATATTTTGAAGATAAAACCTCATTAAAAATCAATCTGATCAAAAATACAAATGTTCAACTTTTGATTTTTTTCCAGAAGCTATTAATGCATATCTCATCTCTGTTATATTATAAAATACTGAATATGAGACTGTAGCCAAAAAGTAAGATTTTCACTCATACGGTATTAACTTTAAAGTCAAATATTGAGAAAGCTGCACATTTCTCTGGGAGGTCATTATTTTTGTTTTGTTAGTGAACACTTTCGGCAGTGAACAAAATGATTGGCATCTAAATAATTGTCTCCGGTTTCGGAGGATATTTGGATTATTAATTATAGCGAAAACAAATCATTTGCATGGCTGTTATTCAGGAGTTTCCAAGTTTTTAGTTAACAAATAACCACCAATTATTTTAAATTATAATATTTTTGACTCAGGAAGTAGAGCCAATGTTAACACCAGCTTTGAGAGCTGCAAGATTCATAAGGTTTATAAAAACAGCCGATAAAAGAGCAGAGCAGCACGTCTCAAATCCAAGAGGAGCAGGAGGATACAGAAGAGATATTGAACCATGTATCTTTTCTTCCGTCAGCCTCAACATCCTTTAAATTCAAATGACCTCTGAAGGCAGCACGGGGATCTGCCTGATAGATATGACAGTATTTTGTCTGTTTGCTGCTATTTGCTAGACTTCACTACCACCCTCCCCCCAACATGCAAGCTGACCTTTCATATTTGGTATACCATGTTGGGTAAAGGTCATCAGTGTTTTGGCTTCTCTCCACTGGTTTTGTTGTGCAATTGGAAAAGCCCACAGTCTCTCCGATACATAAATATTTCCGTGTTGCTGTCAACAACATGCAAAGGGCAAGTAATCAACGTGCGTTTTCAGTAAGTGATTTTTCAGATTTCTAATCACGCCTGGCTGATTAGCTTGCACCTGAGCATGCAGAGCTATAACGCCGTGGGTTTCTCCTCTCATTAATTTTCGTGACTTGTATTCCGCCATGGTCAGCTGTGTGTGCTCGTGACCTAAAGTTTAGGGCATTCGACGCTTGAAATTAGGGTAAGACCTTACATATTACCTGTCATGAACAATAAAACACGTTGTTATCGGAGAAAGAACCACCTGTTAAAGGCACTAAATAATCCAGATATAAATATATATTTTCCCTCGCATGTTCACCCCGCCATCAGACTTGGACAGGCAATGTATTTTCTTGCATTAGATTTCCCAATCACATAAAGTGCCCGCTGCTGGCTCCTTGTGACAGGTGCAGAAACCCAAACAGCCTCTTCGAAAACCGAATACCTCATTGCTAAAACCATGGACATTATTTCATTACAGGCCGATCTTATAGAAGTGGGTAAGACGCGTCGCCATTCCTCTAAGCTGAGTATATTATTGAAACAATTTCGACCTTCAGCATATTTCACTCATCTACGAGAATTTTAGACTTTTGTTTCATCACTCTGTCTTTCATTCTGTCATCATCTCTCTGTGTGGTGGTTCTGTTTTAAGACTTGGGAATGTGAAAGGCTCCAGTTAAGCTTCAAATGGTCCCCCTCCTCTTCTCAATGAGATGGAAACATGAATCAATTAGGTTGGCCCTTAAAGGATCTGAAGGAGATGAAGCTCCACTCTCTCTGAAAATGAAATGCCACAGACTTTTAAATCCAGTCAAAGGGCATTTTTCCCAATCTTGCTCTCTTCTCCCTCCCCCCTCCCTTTCATTCCACACTCCTCGTTTCATTCATCTTGCCTCCCATCCCCCTCTCATTTCTCATGTGCTACATAAGTAGAAGGTCGAGGAATGAGAGGATGATGAAGAGGAGGGTTTATTCGGGAGTGGAATGGGAGGATGAGGGGATGATGGGTCTGTGAAAATTGTTGAGTTGAAATTGCATTTTTGAGGGACAAATTTAAAGGCAAAATAAAAATGATCACGTTGTAATTGTTTTGTATCAGTCAGATAGAAGTAGATTTACATTTCTTCCCCCCATGACAACTGTTATAAATAGTCAAAACATGTAATGATCATTTAAATTGATTTGGATTATTTGTGTTTCTAATGCACCGAAACCACCCCATTGTGAACATACTTGACATGGAAATGGTACAGCAAATCATATATAATTCAATAAAGTGTCCTCCCTGAATATGAATAGTCAGTTTTGTGATTGGTTGGTTTGTATCTGGTGGAAATGCAACAGCAGCTAATTACTAGTATGGAAAAGGGTCACGCAGAGGGTGGAGCGGACTCCATGAATGGCAGTTGTTTCAATGGCTGATTGTCCAAAGGAACAAGAGACAACATAGTCTCATTATTGAAGGTCAGTGGCTAGAAAAGGTTAGCAAAGGTTCACCATTGAACAGCCCTTTGTGGCGAGCCTGCCACGGACTCACACAGAATTTATTCACACTCACTTTCATACAAAAGTGAACTGTGCTTGGCTAAAGAGAAGTGCACATTCTGCAAAGTGTCCGTCGCTGTATACTCGTCGTCATTCTGGATCTATCGCACATTTGGGTTTACTTGCACTTTTTAATTCAGTCGTACATTTTGTCATTTGCAATGTCTGCGCTTTCCTTGAGTTAGATCCAGGTTTTTTTGCGTACGGTATACACGTCTTTGCTCGCGATACAGTGGTGCTCTCTGAAAGAACACTCAGAAATGTGATCTCAGAGGTGAGCAAATACAAATTTACTGCAGGTCAGCGGGGTCAAGCATTAAAATGTCCTCAGACAAGAGGGTCTTCTGTAAGGCTTTGGTCAGTATGATAGTTGTAGGCAACGTGAAGCCACTCTCTGTGTCTACAGGGTCTGGATGTTGCATCTGGAGCCATTATGTGACTTGTTAACTCGGAATTGCATTCCACCAAACTCTGTCATGTCATCATGCATGTGGTTTCTCAGAGGCCTATTTTAATGTATGTGTGTGTCTTCTGTTTATTGTCATGGCAGATTTAAAATACAATAACAGAGATCATTTGATGCAGGATTGAAGGAAACACAGCCGTACTTAGCTGAATGGCTTTTCATTCAACACATTTAGGCAGCGGGAGATGAGTGGAAATGTGAAAGGGAAAAATTAAGCACCCGGGTACAAGTTTGATTCAGTCTAAATTGACATGAAGTGAAATTCGTTGTACGAGAAGGAAAGTCAAAGGCAAAGTCATTTAGCGAGCTGCTCTGTCACAAAGTGGTCCACAGAACAACAAATGACACAAATCAAAGCAAAGGTGAGTCTTTTCAACATAATCTGTTTCCATGGGTTTTTGTTTATTTATTGTTTACATATTTGCTGCTTGAATGCAATTCTGCGAACAACTCTGTGTTTTCTGTGTAAATGTGGGTCATTAATGAATCATCTCTCTGTTTATTGAACTATTTCCTGTTTGCCATCACTTTGCTGTCTGCTTCTTTCAGGACAACCTTATATGGACTTGGGTCCAGTCGACTGAGGCGATGCTGTTGCAACATTTACATGAGTGCTAAATTAAATCAGAGGGAAAGGCAGCAACATTTAGAACTAACAATTTCGTCGAAAAGGAAAAGAACATCCATGTTGAAAAATAACCTCATACGGCCATGATGTTAGTTAAGAAACTCCTTAACCTCCAAAACTTCTGACTTATTTCTGAATGTAAAAGCTTTGACCTGTTTATAAAAGAATAAGCATTAATATTTTACTCAAAATAACCAACAACCAAAGTCCCGATGAAACTGCACCTTGACAGCTTCACTTCCCATAAGTAGCTGGGAACTGAAGTTCTTATTAAAGCGACATTAAATAACACTTGCATAATTCTGCTTATTTGTTACAGATGAGCGAATATAGGCTAATGTGTATTCTCTCGTGTGGGTGTGGAGGATGTTGCTTAAGAATTAGTGAACGAGTGTACAGTAGGTCCTCTGAAATACGCAGTGTGCAGGTTATTTGTTGACGCCTTTCTTGTTCCACTTCTCATTCTTTAAATTATTAATCGTTTGGAGCTGTTTTACATCCATGTAACACAGTTTAGGGTGTTTTTTATCAAAAAATATCCTCCATTACCGTTCACAGGGAGCGACTGTGTTGTGTTCGGTCCATCCACCTCCCCGCCCACTCGAGCTGTGTGGAGTTTTACAGCCTTTATACTTCCCAGTTCATGAATATGTTAATCACATACAAATTGATTATGTGGAATATTTATGAATTACAGTGCATTCATTTCAGGTACAGCTACGAGTGCCAGATTAGAACAGCCTGAATGACCAAATGTTTTTTATTTACTTGAAACTAAAGAATTTTTGGAGTAGATTCACAATAATGTAAACAAATAAAAGGTTATATCTCCAAAGTCCCCTCCAACTTGTTTCTTTGAGGGTTTAAAAAGGTTCTACCTTTTTAACGATTCCCTCGCAGTGTGATGTGACCGACTTGTGTATTAAAACGTTAAAAACTATGACTGAAAGGTTTATTTTTTCCAAGTATTATAATTACAATCGGGGGATGTTGAGTGTCTATTCATTTTATGTGGTGCACATACTGTGACATGGCAGCTACTTTGGTCCAGACGGAATTATCTCAACAACTACAGGATGGATTGCCATGGAAACCTGTACAGATATGAATGGTTCTCAGAGGATAAATCCAAAACGTTGGCGATCCCTTAAATTCTTCTCTAACGCATCGTGAGGTTGTCATGAGGTCAAACTGATTCAGCAGGGAAAAGAGGTTAAAAAAGATAAAGAAAAAACGACATAACACAGTGTAAAAGTGAAAAGACGACATCACCTGGCTATGCTAGAAGAAACACTGTTTACAAATGTGACAGAATTGTGATACTATAAATATTCAGAGTATTTTGACCAATAAAACAGAGCTTCACCTCAATACCTCTCAGATTGCAGATGGAGACTAATGCCGACGTCACACATTTAGTAAAGGTGATCTATTGCTGTGTGTATGTGTGTGTAATGCTTCTGTGAAGCTTACAATATGAAATATATATTGTAACAGCGTTGCCTAATGAAGCTATTCGCTAAGCTTCTTGTCCATTTTCATGATAGAGAGACTTTTGTATCCATCCACATAATCACAGCCATTGGGACTCTCTTCTTTGTAATGTGTGTTGTTTAACATTTGCTTCAAAAGCATCTGAGAAAATAAGAGGAGGAAATATCTCATATTGCGATAAAAGCACTTTAAAATGATATAGAGTGATATAAAAGAAACAAACAAAGGCAGAAAAAATGCGAAAAAACCCAGCGTCTTGAGATAAAGAGAATAATTATTTCTTTGGTGTGGTTTATTGCTCATCTGTGGTGATAAGTGCACGTTTCCAAGCGGAAGAAGAATTAACAGCTCACTTAAGTGCAAGAGGAGAAATCTAAGTGAAAGGGAAGAAATGTTTCTGTCTTTGTCTTCTGTCACTCTTCGTAAATATTTCATTTTTAATGTCAAATTGTACACCGCTTTGAATAAAACTGACATTTCTGTAAAAGCACGAAGCGCTACGAAACATTTCCTTTGTTTGAAGAACTGAAATCTTTCAAGGATTGAGATTAACCACGTCCAGAAGTTATCTTTCCACAAAAGGAATATTAGCAATGAATAAAATAAAAAAAAGAACCCTTAAGGTGAGAATAAGTTATAAAAACCAGTATTGCTGACGTCATCTAAGTACCGGGCAGGTCGTAACCCTTAATGGAAAATATTGTTTTTTATTTTCTTCTCATTTCCTGGTGGAACAGGAGCTCTTACCAAGGCAATAAAAAGGGGTTGTTCTTGCTAATTGCTCTGAGTGGATGCGTGTATTTCAAGATGGTCGGCTAGACGATGGGATGTGCATCCCACATTGGAAAGAAGTTGTTCTAGCACCCAAAGTGCGTGTGACTTCTCTCTCCCTGTGTCATCCCTCCTTTTTATAAACCTTTCATAAACCATTCCGAGTCCCTCCACCCCAAAACTAATTCCACCTCCTTCTTTTTTCTTTTTTTCTCACCATTTATCAAATTTCTTACACCCCCCTCCTTTTCGAAATTTTAATTGTAAATCAAACATTCTCCGTGGCATACTTCCCTTTTCTGTCTGGCCAACACTCTGTGTTACGCAGCGCTGCAAAAACACGACACACACACACACACACACATTCCTTTCCCATGAGGCCGTGAGGCGGGCCCGTGCCAGACACCCCTGTGTACTGTATCTTCTGCTGTAGCAGCGACTGAGTGAACAAGGGACAGTGGGAGAGAAAGTGAGAGACGGCCAGAGGAGAACCAGACAGACAGCCAAACACGGAGGTACCGAGTGAGGACCAATCGGCGTCTTTGCGACAGTTAACCTTGTGAGCTTGGATTCAGGACAGCCTGAGCTGGCAGCTGAAGGCACGCCGACCACGGCGAGCCCACGGTGCGACCCATCTGCGCCCGATATTAAAACAAGCTCACACCCCAGGGCGTAATATCTACACAGACATAGGCACGGTCCGGAGGGGGGCTAACAAGTCACCCACCGCGATGACAATGGCAGCTTGGTTAACACCAACAACACACGAGAAAGAAAGGGAAAGAAAAACTCCCACACATACAGCAAAAGCACAGAGAGCCAAATACACACATTGGCAAGCAGAAACACATTAATGATACTTCCCTTTCTACGTATGAGAGAGAGCGCATAACACCACTCCACCCCATTCTTGTGAAAAGTGTGCGGCACATTGGGCTGTGAGTGCTGTTATTTTCCCTCTCTGCACCTATTTGAAGCTCCACTCTGACATTGTTCTGTGTTTACATCCTGTTGTGTCGACCACTGCGTGAGCATGCTTTGCGTTTGTCCAGCTGTCTGTATGTAAGGGTCAAAGCCGGGCCACGGCGGCAACACATATGATCTCAGCTAGCATGAGAAGTCGATCTATTCTTGGTGTGTATTCAACCGCCTGCCGGATAGGAATTAAAACGAAATGAGACAATTTACACATCATAACAAGTGGTGTCAGCATGTTCACACATTTAAAAAGGGAAAGCAAGACCCACGTTCTTGCTTTTATGAAAACACGGTTTGTGTTTTAAACCCTTGTTATGTTGCTTTGTGATTATCATCAACAGGAAGCCATATTTCATTCTTGTTCAAAACTATTCTTTTAAAAAAAAAACACAAACTGCACTTGTATTTGGCCTTTTCTTCCATAAATGTCTGGAGCATTATGCTTCACCGGCTCTCAGCCGTGGCCCTGCGAACATCCAAGGTCCAGATCTTTTAATGGACATCCCTGACAGTCCACTCAGTGACATTATAAAGAAACAAAAGGAAAATGTCATATTTTCTTTTCTGGATTATAGGAAGACCCCAATCATACAACGCCAATAAGGCTTCAGTGCGGAGCCTTTTTGTCCACCTTGAATAGCTTTTAGTGACACAAATGTACATTGTATAACATGGCATGATGTATTATTGATCTGATATTTACAACGCTGAAGCTATGACTCATATGATTCAAGAAGTTACATATTGTCACCTCCTTAAAATAATGGCATAATTCATCTTTTGACAAAAATACATCCTCAGTTGAACACATCACGTAATTCTACCCCTGTTGTTTAATATATCACAATATCATGCGATCAATATATGATCATGTTTTTTGTGTTTTCTGAAAAACCTGTAAAAATGACGGAGGCCATTATTTAAAGAAGGTGACGATATTCAAACTTGGTTTTACATTCATTAGAATTTTTTTTAATTATTTTATTATTGGAAACTTGAGGTTTTTAGTTATGATTTATTTCATCCTAAAAATGTAACATGAAGTACCATCGTAGATATTTGTTTTTTTGCACCTAAAATGCTACGTTGAAAACATATCGGTATATAAAAAGTGATTGTGTGTTGAGATTATCAGCAGTATAATACATATTCAAATTGTTAAACACACACACTCTCACACACACAGGGGACTGTTTCTGCACCAAGTGCTTTTACTTTTCATACTTGAAAAGCATTTTGCATATCCTTTCCTACTTTTACTTAAAGGGCCAGTGTGTAGAATGTATTGGCATAGAGAGGTTAGGTTGCAGATTGTAACGAACTGAAACTTCTCCCGTTTTGCCTGTAGGGGAACGACGGTGGCCCGTGAGAAAAACGCAAAAAGCAAAAATACAAATGCTTCTTGCAACAAAAAAAAATCAGTGTTTGGGTTTTCTTCTCTGGGCTATACTGCAGGAACATGAAGGCCTTCTGAAGAATATGTAATCATAAACGACTCATTCTAAGGTAACACCAACATCATAATTCATATGAAGAAACACTTTCACAAATAATCATTGTGTGATATTAAAGGCGCTACTGTTTTTATCACTCCCTCCAGGAATTAGACGCTACCGTTGTTCTTTTTCATTACTGACAGATGTTTATTGGATGCGGGCGCACTTCGCCATCCACCTTCAATCCACCGTCGAACTGTACAAAATACATTTAACAAGGTTGACGTTGATATTACGTAAAATACAGTTGACAAATATATGCGACGAAAACATTAACATAAAACATAAACGTACCTCACTGGCTGCACATAAACCACGAGGGAATGGGTCCACTTTAAACATGTATTCTTCTCTTACTTGCACTTCTAGCTTCTCTTACTTGCACTTCTAGCTTCAACCACATGTTCACCTGAGATTGTTGCAATCAAATGCGTCCCAGCGCAACACAGGACACGCAAATAGTTCCCACCAAATACAAAACAAAAACAAACCAACATTCAATAAACGAGTTGTACAAATAACATATTCAACCAAACTTACTACAAATGACATAAATAACATTCGTGGCAGTTACAGTTTTAATGGGAGCACCAGAGCCAATCAGAAGTTAGAAGTTGGTTGGGACCCTGATGACGCTGTCAGAGATAGATCACAGAAAACAAGTTTACCAAAAGCTCTTTTCTCCCTTATCTTTACATCTGAATCTAATTAACTTGAGAGAGACAGCTCATGTTTTCATGACAGGGGCCAGTTTGGGAGGACTCTTTCTCCACGGCCGCCCTGCCAATCCTCCCAGCCCCGCAGACACCCCCCTTCCCCGCCTGTTCCTCCTCTGGCCGCTAGATGTCGCTGCCGAGCAGTCTCTCTGTGGACCGGGACGCATGGCCGTATCTGAGCGCGCCTGGAAACCAGGACCGGAGCACGGGGCGTGTTTTTTTGTTTGGAGGGGAAGAACCAGTCGATGAGGTCCATTCTGCATCTTTACCTGCAGCACGGCTCGGCTCGGCTCGGCTGTCAAGCAACTTCAGTGATCGTTTGAGTTTTTGTTTGCTTATGGTTACCGAGGCGGACAGCTGCCCTCTCTTTCTGCCTCTCTCCCGTTGAACTTTACAGGGATGTTATATGAGAGCATCACACCGCGAGTGCTGAAGAAAGTGTAGGACGGAGGAGAAGAGTGAACTACGAGAGAGACTCGAACCTCTTCTTCTGCTACTTTTTGTTCGGCTTAATACAGGAGAAAAGGAGAGTGAGCGAGAGACACAGAGAGAAAGAGAGATAGAGAGTGTGTGCAGGAGAGAGAGAGAGAGATAGAGAGTGCAGGAGAGAGAGAGAGTGCAGGAGAGAGAGAGAGTGAGAGAGAAGTCGCTCAGGTTTTTTGGAGCTAAGCTTTCATGCCGTCAGTCTTGCGGACTCTGAGATGGACGTCAGATTTTATCCAGCTCCCCCTTCAAGCGTGGGTTCATGTACGTTACCGACTGACTCCGGTTTGGACTATTACCACTCCAACAAGGTAACGATTCACTCTACTTTGCGAGCGTACATGTCGGTCAGATGCTCAGCCCTGGCTGTGATGAATGCCCGCGCGCACAGGAACACTGCGTCCGCACGGTTGTCTATGTATATACAATGTGTAGGAAGACCAATGCGGACGAGTGCTGCTCGTTTCAGTTCCCTCTGGATGCATCGGGTTGCAATGAGCTCCCGTGCTGCATTGCCATCGAACTTTGTTTCATTTCTGATCTGCAGATTGCAGATTGCATACCGGACACCTGTTCTGAGCTCGTGCTTCCTTTAATTAGAAACTGTTAATGTGTTCATCTGTATAAACTCTACGGGTAGGTTGCCCTGTGAGCTGAGTTGGAGCGCACCACTCTCTCCAGCGCACTGGAGCTGAATGCGTACAAACTGAATATCTGGCTTCCCCCTCCTCTGAATAATGTAATCCAGAAAAAAAGAAGATATTCCGTGTATTATTTAAACCTTGCAGACCAAACTGCGGAAACTCGCTATCTTATCTGTTCCACGCAGGTTCCCACATGGGTCAATGCACAATTAGTCCAATAAACAGCGATCGAGATTGTGTCTAAATGGGATGGTGACAACATGTTACGGATCGGGGCTATTTGTGATGCTTCAATGTGTACATAGTGCAGATAGTCACTGAGCAGTCTGTATTTTCATGTATCTGATTTTCTCTTATTGCTTGATAAAAGTATGGTCATGAAGAATATGGAGTCGCATGTTGCGCAGGCATATGGTTCACACCTTTTTCGCGCATACATCCAATCTCATCGGTGTCCACGTAATAACTTTTTGGAATTTATTATTTATGAGCAATGTGCAACTACATTACCCGATTTGTTTGTGTTTCTAACGGATGGAATATCGGAAATGATCAGCCTTTGTGTTTATATCTCCGTGCGTTTTTACGCACGAAATTGTACCCAGTGTAACTGGAACATCGAGGCACTTTTATTGGCAAATTGAAGTGGGAAGAGGTGCCGTAAAATATGTGTTACAGATAAGATTTCATATCGACGAAAACACCAGTCGTCAGTTGAGAGCAAAATATTGTCAAGTTTCCTGAATTATGCAGTTTTTGATATTTCTGTTGAACGTCACGGGGCCTCCGGTAAAGAGATCACCTTTCCCCTGCTCATCGTTCCTTGGTGTATTCATGCGTGCTGACGCTTTGCTTTAATCATAAAGATTTTGCATTTACACAAATTAGAAATTTACAAAACTGCCAAATCGTCATAGATTACAAGTCACAAGCCACAAGGCTATTTTCCATGCAGTCTGGGTAAAACTTGTGTCAACATTTGGCAAAGCGAGAAAAAAGGCATTATACCGCAGCCATTCAAATAGGTTTGCTTGCCTTAGCACCTGGAAGGAAGCCAGCAGGCAGTTAACATTTGCTGATGACAAAGTGAAACATTATAGCACAGTGCAATGTTTGAATTGTTAATCTCCCCTGTTCATACACAGTCACCTGCATGTATACAGGAACAACACACGCAGACACACACACACTCTCTCACATACATGAGACTACAATCATTCCTCAACCCCCTAACATCAACTTCAACCGTTTCACACGGACATAAACCGACCCAACGTCGTAATTTAAGCTTATCGTGTAGCTTTAAATCAAATATATAGTAAGCACTGGCTAAATATTCTCACATAGAAGGAGTTTTGTAATTGTTATTTCCTTGTGGTAATATTACACGCTTGTGTGTGTGTGTGTGTGTGTGTGTGTGTGTGTGTGTGTGTGTGTGTGTGTGTGTGTGTTGATAAGTGTGCTTCATACACAGAGGCATACACACTTTAGCTTCTGTGGCCATATATTTAAGATCATAACGAAGCCCGGCCCTCCGACCAAGGCCATGTTTCTGGTGTGGTAGCGTGAACACAATGAGCCGCACTAGTTATCATACTTCAGCCAGCGCGGAGGTTGTTGGGCCGGTTTGGGTTTCAAGGACAGAGTCGTATCACATTGTCATTACTAAAGTAACGGCTGTGACTACGATGTAAAGTGACATGTTATCTGTGCTGTGCCGCCGCCACTACACATAACTGTTGAATAATGATGCGGGAGCTTTATGTGACGTTTTGGCAATAGCGCCTCCTTTAATGGCGGTTTCATTTCAGGGAGGGGATGGAGTTGAGAGTTGAGCCGCCTCAAGTAGCAACTGGGTGAGCAGGTGTTGACTGGGAAGCTTGAAAAGATGATAAGAAATAGGATATCTTTTTGTATTACACAGTCATTATGTAGATAGTTATAGCGACAGCAGGTGTGGTTTCAATGCGTGTTTTTTGGTTCCATTATTAAACAGGAAATCTAAAAAAGGATTTTAAAGTTTTTGATCTTTGCAATAAGAAGCAGTTTCTATATACAGGTGAAAACCTTCCCAATCAAGGCCTTCTGGAAGAGTTTGATTTCCTAAAGTTTACACTGAAAAAAACATATATATATATATATATATAAACTCAAAAGTGTAGTTATGTATTAGTGAACAGTATTATATACACTAACCAGGAAGTGAGCACAATACAAAGTGGGACAGTCCATATAAAAGCCTGCACTTCCTGTAGTGGCGTAAACTCAAAGACATATATTTCTGACTAACAGGCTTTGTGAGACTGACTTTATCTGTGCATGTTTTTGTGTGTGTGTGTGTGTGCGCGTGTGTGTTTATTCATGCCATTGTCTACCTGAAAGGGTTCATAATTGAGGAACGTAAAGAATGTGCAAGCTGAAACTGGTTCCAAGTGATCAGCCACATTCAGACTGATGATTGATGCCTGCCAAGAATCTGGATCACATTGACAGGATATGTCATCACCACACGGCTATGAATGCACTTGACCTTTGAATTTAAGCAAAGGTTTGCCCTGCAATTACACATTAAAATACAGTATGTAACAATCATAAACCTATGAATCAAAGGTCTGATGTACTTCAGGCTTTACTTCCCCTTTTCAAACGATTGATAAGCAGATTATGTCAGACAAAAATGCCATTGTGCTTTTTCCACTTCTCATTGTAAATTCCTCGATAAAACAAACCTGTGCGCCCACATTTCAGAACAACGCAAATAACAACACATGAGAGGAGCATCGATTTGTATTTTCGCTATGACCCCCCATGCCACCGTTGCTCTTCTCAACTCCATCCAACTCACATTGTCCTACATTTGCACAATCACCGTGAGTCATCTTCACTTTTCTGCCCAAGATTCCTCCTAATCTTTTTGAAGCCTCTCTGTATCTTTCCTCACTGAGTGGGAGGCTTGTTTGTTCAGTGTACACTCAGCTGTGTATACCAGCGCTGAAGGCCACTTCTTCGCAAATGCCTGTTTTAGCGAGAGACTATTTGTCAAATGCATTATGACTTGTGCATATCCCCCGGCAGAATCACTCTTGTGAAATGAAGTTGGATAGATTACTGTAGCCGTTCCACTTTCTCCTCATCCCTCTTCGCTCTAACAGCCCGAGAGAGAGGCTCTCACGTAATTACACCGTAGTTATTCTGTAGGTTTATAATCCAATGGTTTGCAGATGTTATTCTTCACAAAGTTGCCGTCGGTTCCAAGTCGCTGTATGTTATTTTTATATGCTGCCCAGCAGTTTTCACCGCAGTGCGGAGCGAACACTCCGTTGATACACAGTTTGTGCAGCGCTCGCAGACGTGATGTCTCATTAAAAGCATGTCTGTGTTTGACCGTATGCGTGGATGTGTGTGTGAGTGCAGCCCGTATCTAATTGCTAATATACCTTAAGGCGAGATGCACGAACCACGTTTAACAAGAAAACCCTGATTTAAACATGGATCCAGGCTTCCCCGCGTTACACTTTGTTATGCCTCGTTGTACATCTGCTTGTAACAAGCAGCTGACGTTTGTCCACCCGAAGAGCAACGAGGCCAGTTTTTACAGAGCACATACCGCCTCCTTTCAAGTGGTCTGTTCCATTTCCCCCACTATCCAAATCACTGTATTAGTCATGGGATACTTCAAAGTATAGACAGGCAAAACATATTTTCTTAGTGATTTTGTACATTTATTTTCTCTCTTTCTCTCTCTCTCTCTCTGTCTCTCTGTGTATGTCTCTCTCTCTCTCTTTCTTCAAAACATGACTAATAGAAACAGAAAAGAAGAAGAAACGAGTTATTCCAGCAGTACCTCATTCTGTACACAGAGAAAAAGTTAATTACATGGAGGCAAGCATTCTTGGGTCGCCAGCGTGGACTTGGGGTTTTTCATTGTGCCCATTCATAACATTCTGCTGACTGGCCAGTCCGAGTTGCAATATCCCAACCGTTCTCATTGGGAAAAATGTTAACCCATGCACGGCTCTAATGCACAGCAGAGGGGGGGGGGGGGGGGGACACAATCTGCAGCTGCTGCTACTGGAACTGGGAATACTTAAAGTGGCAAGTTTATTGTTCTAATGCAGTTCCAGGCACTTAACTCGGAGCAAATAATAGATTACACAAAGGAGTCGTGGAATGAACATTATTTTTTGTATTAAAAAAAGAAGAAAAACAACCATAAGTGAAGTACATTTTTTTGTTTTTGTCTAACCACTTCTTGGCACTACACATAATCAAGTCTTTCTGTCTCCCTCTCTCTGTGTCTCACTTCTTCTCTCATTTACCTTCCCAGCAGCAATGTCAAAAGGTTATGGAGGGAAGCCGGATCGCCTGGGGCTGATTGTGTCTTTGAGTTAATGATAAGTAGCTACAGTGTTATTCTCTGGAGCTGTGGCACTTGGATTGTTTTCTGTGCACAGACTCTTACGGTATGAGAAAAATGCTCTATTTATGATTGTATCCTCTCAAACACAAAACAAGGGGAAAATACAGGACTCTGTTGACTACATTTACAAATAGAATCAGATGAATACGTTGAGGGTAGGTGAGTTGCACACGGCGTAACTTCTAATCAATGTTACAACATAGGAAACACACTCATTGATACTGTAGTTTCTATTTTGCAGCGACATTGGATTCGATGGGGTATTTGAGGACAGCTTTTGACTGTTTAGAGAGCAGGCGACGGGATACCGAACAGGAATTCACCACCGTGGACTTCAGTTTAACCTACAGGCGAGACGGTGACGGTAACAGAGCCTCAACCAGACCCTGCAGCGCTCTTTTGTACTTTATAATCGAGACCAGACATGACTCAGAGCTACTAGAGGTGCTAACAGGGTCATAAGTCATGTATGGCTGAAAATAGATAGTCTAGTTTATCCTGCCTGGTTAGCTACTTAATCACATAAGTCCATTGAAACGGGCTATTTAAGTCGGTGATTGATCGTATCAACTGCCAAGAATTCAGTCATGACGGTGCATTTTTATTTTAAAACCCTCCCTAATATACTTTTGTAATATACTACCTCTATCCACATTATATTCATGCTTCCATCACATTGCAATCGATCAGCCAGAAAGTAGCTTTATTAGAAGACATGATGAGACTGCTTGTAGGGTGTAAGACTGATAGCAGTAGTTCTCAGGCTTCAGTGACGTGCGTGGCAGACTCTTCACGTAATGCGAAACATCAAAAGGTGTCACAGTAATTCCAATTTTGACGTTGAAGGCAAATTAAAAGGAGCCCGGACCCGGCCGGACTCGTGCCCCTCATTAGATCACATTAACCCTAATTATCGTCACTGCCCCTTGAAACCCAAATACTCGTCAGGCTTGCCTCCTGGCTGCGTGTTTCATCCCCTCGACTCGTGTAAAAGGAGTCCAGTGTGCCGAGGCGCTTTACACCGTCCTCGCCTCGGAGGCCATTGGTTCCCCAGTAGCAATAGCCGAGCCTGTCAGTCTGCCCCCACCACCCAGTTTCCTTGTGCTGTTTTATATTCAGTTCTTGATTGGTTGGGGGATGGGGTGGTGGAATAGCATTTGAGAGAGGTTAGCTGGTTTGTGCAGGGAGGGGGAAGTAGATTTTGGGCGTCTGTGTAAGAGAGAGAGAGATAGAGAGAGAGAGAAAGGTCTGCTGCAGATGGAGAGAAAATGGAGAGAGATTTTAGGCGTACTTTATTTCTCTGCTCGCCCTTGAGTCTGTAATGTCATTCAACGATGTGGAAACCAAAACGAGCCTTGCCACCAGATGTGTTCCAGTCCAGATAGCGACTTGAAAGACAGACGTTTATTGTTTTAGTGCATTTGGTGTGGTTCAAACCCAAACTGCATGAAATGCTGATTGATGGATTTCACTAATGAATGTGTGTGTGTGTGTGTGTGTGTGTAAGAGCGAGAGAGAGAGAGAGAGACAGAGACATCTGCTCCATGTGATTTATTTAACCATTTCTGTGCTCTACGCTCTCACCGCTGATGAGAAGGGAAACTGAGTTTATTTTACTGTGCTACAGTATCATTTCAAAGCAGATTCATTTCATTTCTATCAACTCACAAATAGGATATAATACAAGCCAGTCAGTAATGTTTTCCTTTAATATCTACAGAATGTGGCCTCGATATGTCTGGAAAGTATACACTAAAACACACCGTGTAACAGGTTTCAATTGAGATAAGTACGGTAAACATACTTAGCAGCGAGACAATAAATCACAAAGATGTTGCATAGTGGAATGATAGATGGGCTGCTTTTTTTATTATACCAATAAACCAAAGTCAATATTGACTCTGAAACTGCTCTGACCTTCTGTTATGCAACTTTATATCTTTGGTTCACCGAGGGCAACAAGCAAACGCATTGTTGACATTTAGCATCATCCACATGCATGTGGTTTGGACATAAGGTCAGGAAGTGCGCAGCTCAGTGTCTTTTGCAACAGTTTCAACATCCCTGCTGAGAACGCCGTGTCCTTAATTATTGTACACAAACTATTTTAGTGTTCCCATTGTTTTACAGTTCAGGTATCAGCACAGCCAAGACGGATGCAACAAAGACAAAGCATTTTTTCCCGTGCGTGTTGTACATTCCCAGAGCAAGTAGCTGCTCTTCATTAGGATAATTGCTTCATTTCATTCGTGAACAAATGGATCACAAATTGATGATTCTAGATGCTGGAGATTATGAGTGCAGCTATTGGCCTTGGCAGATTTGTGCTAAGAAGGCTTTGGTACATAAATTAGCGTAACGATTGTATGAGAAAACCATATCAACATTTCACATAAGCGCAGACGGAGCTCATCATCTCTGACTTTCACACCCTACGAAGAGCTCACAGTTCACCCAACAATTTGTTTTTCCATTTGGTCTCTCTGGGAATAGTGTGTTACTGCCGATGTTTTGGTGCTTTGAATTTCTATTTTGTTTTGCAGTAAAAAAAGCTCTACGTTAAGACTATTAGCAGGAAATGAAACACTATTAGGAAGAAGTGAAGGAGAGGGAGGAGAGGGTGATTTTTGGGGCATGTAGACAGATCAGAGCGGGGGAGGTTTTGACAGGCTGTGGACTTGAAAGATGCAATCTACCTTGGATATCACAGGATTGGGAGGGGCAGTGTTTCTATCAGCCGGAAGTGAAGGAACCACTGTTGACTCAATCCGTGCTGTATAAAAGGTGTGTTGTCTTAAATGGTGGACCAACAGCTGATCCTGATACAGGATATAGCATTTTACATGATATAAAAAGCTCAGGGAATGTGCCTGTCAGAGATGAACCATTACAAGCGGCTTATTTGTTGGCGTTTCAATCCCCCGGCTCCACTCCTGACTGGCGTTTTCCTCCGAGAATTTTCGACTCGAGGGTGTCGTGATCCATACACTCAAAGAAATGACTCATTGGATGAACTCAATTAAATTGTTGGCAGGTTTTCCATCCAATAATTATATGCAACTCCAACTCAAATTTAGCACATCAGTGCAATAAAATGTAATTAAGTTAGTCCAACTCATTTGTATCAAATACATCTACAATAAAATAACTATATTCATTAAATTTAATTAATTTGTGTTTGTCCAACTCAAAATATAAACTAACTAACAAAATATGCAAACTCCACACAAAAGGATCACCCAGACTGGGAATTGAACCCACGGATCTCTGGCTGTGAGGCGACAGTGTTAGCCACTACACCACTGTACAGCCCTGAAAGTGTCTTCACCTTGTAAACAACTGATTTTCAGCTGGCGCATGCGCGAAGGGTAGTCCTCAATGAAACACATTTATTTTGAGTTGATATGGACACCATCTAACCTAAATAAATCTAATAAATGAAAGTATTCATACATTTTGTGTTACATCCATTAAATATAAATATCTATTTTTGTAATTGATTTATTTAAATGTATCAAACAATATTTAAATGTGTCACCTCGAAGAAGGGCTTGAATCGTTTTTGTGAGTGTAACCTAAATAAATCTAATAAATGAAAGTATTCATACATTTTGTGTTACACCCATTTAATATAAATATCTTCGTTTTGTAATTGATTTATTTAAATGTATCAAACAATATTTAAATGTGTCACCTCTAAGAAGGGCTTGAATCGGTTTTTTTAGTGTAGGATAAATGTGTAAAAACACAGATAAACATAATGTCTGCGCCGTCGCTGAATGCAGCTGTCGGGTGTATTAAGAGGGGTTCGCAACTTGGGCAAACATGAACAGTTGTCTTAGCTTCCTGAGGCATGTCCTGTGCAAATAGAACTGGAGATGGCTGGTTCAGGCCCACACTCGGAGAACACAAACCCACTGAGTACACACTCTCTCGAAAGACATGCTCTCTCACAGGTAGACACACAAAAACACACACACACACACACATTCAGACATGCAAATGCAGGCATGTCTGCACTCGCAGAGCATAAATAAACACGAGCTCACACGTGTGAGCGCACACGCCGCAAAACCCGACACAACACGACCCACTCCATTACTGTCCTTAAATATATTATGAATGTTTTATTATTTACAGTTCAACACATTCAATAAACGGAGAGTGTGATTATATGGCTATTTCTTTTGAAGATTTTTGGTAGGGAATTTTTTTAAAATATAATTTGAGCGGACAGCGCTTTATTTTCCTGACTTTTTTTGGTTTCACAACGTCTCGAAGCTTCCTTCTCTAATTGTCGCGTTGGCTTAACAAGCCCCCCGCTCGCTCACAACGGAGGCCTCTTGTGATGTGTTTAATGTAGATTCATCATGTTTAATTAAGTTACCTCAGGATCGTACAGGAAGTTAGTTAGCTTAGGCCACCAAGGAATGGTCCTCTGCCGTGTGCCTCTCAGAGCCAAGTGTGTGTGTGTGTGAGTGTGTGTGTGTGTGTGTGTGTGTGACTCCCCTCCCTATCACTACAAACCCACAGTCCCCTCAGGCCCCATTTTTGCCTGTCTAGCAAACCACCTCTGGCACTTTTGGGCTTTGTTCATAATATTTTCATTGTAGCTTTGCTTTACTTTTCAGGAATTCCATTCGCTGTGTGTTGATAGTCAGTTTTTGCTAAACCAAGATAACAGCGTCAAATAAGAGCACCTAATCTGACAAAAGAACTGCACCCTGTACTTGAATGTAGATGTAATTGCATTTTTTTCCTTCTTCTTCTTCTTCTTCTTCTTCTTCTTCTTCAGTGCAGAATCCCTTTTGCTATTGCCGTCTCCCCGCTTCTTCCAACATCTAAACACAACCAGAATAATGCTTCTTTAATGTGCAGGAGGTTGGTGTTAGAGTTAAATTGAGATTTTCAAGAATTGGGGCTTGTCTTTCATCCCCTCTGTATATTGATTATAGCTACAGTCGATGCTTCAGGTCGGTCGGTGCGATGATCGGTGTGTGATGTGTTGGTGCAGCTGAACGCGAGTGTGTTCACAGTGCAAACACAGCATTGCTGGCACTCCTGGTTTCACTTAATCTTTGACACAAAGGCACTGGCATGTGGCTGGTCTCTCAGACAGATTCAGAGAGAGAGAGAGGGGAGGAGGAGAGGGGGGAGTTTTATAGGTGGTCAGAGGGTCTAAATGAGAGCTAGAGAGAGACTATATGTGTCTGTATACATAAATAGCGGGGTAATTGCTTCTCAGGTCTCACATTTAAAGCGTTCAAACTTTGTTCTTTTTTTTCTTCTTTTTTCTTCCATCTAGACCTTCCATTACCTTTTTTTGGAATTCCTGTAGTCCTTGAACATCACAGTCAGTTATTAGGATTCCCTGAAGCAAACACAGCATGCTGTGACTGATACCATGCCTGGCACGTCGGTCACATCAGGACCTCATTCTGGGTTGTAGTATACGCAGAAGTCTACACTACTGCTATTCTTGATGGATGATTTATTTGCCTGCCATCCCATAATTACCAACCGGCTCGATGGGAGGACCTCACTAAGATTATAGTTTGTCTTTGCAGTAAAAAAAAAAAAAAAAAAGCCTGAGACACTTAAAATGATTTGGCAGTAAGCTCTTTTCAAGGATCTTTTGATGTTTTATCAAGCACTGAAACATGTATTAAACAATTTATTCATCATCTCTGTCGTGATGTGAACGGGGAAGCAAACATTTTTAAATGGAAAACATTTATTCATTTCCACATTGTTGCGCTCCTAATTACTGCTTTGTTTGTTCTTAAACGTTAACCCCTTGAAGGCACCTGGAGACAGTTGTTTGCTAGGTTTGATATCTTTCAGTATTGCATTCAGATAAGTTTCAAATGTAGATTATTTTCACATTTCTAAGAATTGTTTTTTGGGACGTGGCTCAAGGCAAGAAGAATGAATCCAAAATAAAAAGCGGTGACCTCTCATCAGACTTTGACAGGATTCTGTTGACACCAGTCACGAGCATTCACCAGCTTCTTGGCAGGAGAGAGGCGTGAGTTATTTCTAGATATACAACACCTAATATTCTTTTAATTGACTTCCGAGAAACTGTATCAAGATGTGCTGAGGAAGTTACAAATTGGCTAAAGCTGCTCACCCCGAGAGCCAGATCTCTCCGTACCTTTTGGTTTGTTGTACTTCCTGCCGCTCCGCATAATGACGAGAGTGGAAGAGTGGAATATTTCAATTACTCTGAGAAAGTCAAGGAGGTTGTTGAAGTTTGAGAAATACAACACGGCCTGGTTGCTATGTGGAGATTGCGCCCATTTGGAATGCAATTAAATTGGTTTGGCTGCTTGCCAGTGAAAAAAAATATATTCCTTTTTTTTTTCCTCAACTCAAATGAAAATGTAAAGAGTGTTTTGCAGAAAAATACCTGGAGGGAACAGTAGGCTGTTGAATATTTGTAATACAGCTTGCACCGTGCAGTTCAAATGAGTTTTGAGATGAGTTATCCATTGTGGTTTCCCCTTTGACATTTCAAAAGGTATGCAGCTTTTGAACCATGGATTTACAGTAATCTATTTTTTTTATCGATGTGTGGTTGAGTTATAAACTGTAAATTGGCTTCTCTGCCATTTCACTGGCTTTGCCATATCAAACACCTATGAGGGCATGGTGCAGAAACAGAGTTTGTAATAATGTTTATATACAGTCACATGTAAACCCCAGTTGTTGGTCCCAGTCTACATATGAAACTGTACAAGATCGCTGTTTACCATATAGAGTGTGTGAAGTCTTCAGCGGCTCCTCAGCAGCACAACGTAACCAATCCATACTGAGACATGTTTCAGACTTTAAAGTAATGACTAACTGAATTGTACGTGAACATTAGAAGAAGTGCTGAAGAATCTGCTGTTGTTTTTAACTTATTTTTAGATCGATGAACAAAGTACCAGGCGTCTGACAGGTGAAGCCAATGAGGAAGTGCCTCAAACCTGCATTCCTTCTAATAGCCATCAGGGGGCGACACTTTCGGTTGCCCCCAAAAAAGTGTGATCGTGGTGAAGTCCATGAGAAAGTGACCCGACTTCTCACATGATTTATTACCTCAGTAAACATCGTAAACTTGAGTTTATTGTGCCACTTTGCCTAACTGTAACCCTTTCTCTGTGTGCTTTCAGCCCATGAAAGTTAAATGTTTTATTCAGTGTTTGGTTGTACGTAGCTCCACTCTCTCGCGTAAAAAAATAAGATAAAGATGGCGATGGTCAAAAAGCTGAACTCAAGGCTCCAAACCGATGGGTGATGTCACGTTGAAGACATCCTCTTCTTATATACAGCCTATGTGACTATTAATTAGAATCCAAAATGACTCGATGAAAAGATAGTGGGGGAAAAAAACGACTGTTTGTATCACTTCCTTCCTTTTAGCTGCGTAAAGACCAACAGTCATTGACATTTGAGGTTGTTTTGGCACTCGCAAAGTACAAAGTGATCTTCCTCTTCTTCGAATGACCTCAGAGGAATCCGAACCACAAGAAAAGAAAACAGATCTGTGTTAGAGATATTTGGAAACTGTACAGTTTGTATTCAAGATAACTTTCTGGGTTTTTCATTTCCAGCCTCTTCCAAGGTCGAATAATAAGCAGCAATTTCTTACAAGTCACAACAGTGTGAAAACGCCCCGACAATTGTGTTGTGAAAGAACAAGAAAGAGAGAAGGAGAGAGAGAGAGAAAAGTGGAACCGACAAATTCAGAGCCATGCGAGCTGTTAGGTTGTTGTGAGTTTGTTGTGGAGTATTAAGAAAAGAAAGAGAAAAAAACAGCTGCCTCTGATCCACTGTTGCCTGATCTGCAAATGGATCGAGCTGCCCAGCCGAGCCGCTCTTACAAAATCAGCCTGGCACGGCGTTATAATAGCTTTCCCTCGTACGCGTCCTGTCAAATCAACTTAGCCTCTCCGGGTGCTATTTTAGTGTTAGTCACACAGTCGATAGAGGAAACTACAAGTCCTGTGTTTCGCCCCTTGTCCCCGGAGAGCTGTCGGAAATGTACTTGAATGTCCAACACTGTAATGCTTTCATTACTCTGTGACACTTTAGGGAAGTGTACTTTGAAACCAGATCCCTGGAGCGAAGGAGGCGAGGTGTTGAGATGATGAGCTAATTAGCGGGGGCTACCACTACCCTGCTAATGGCTGTTTGCGGGTTTGTTGCGGGTGCTGCAGGATGCTTGATTTCTTCTTCTTTTTTTGTGTAAGGCAGAGGCTTAATCCAACATGCGCACGACAAAGCCTGCTAAGTGAATCAAAAAGCTGCGTATCAGTGGAAACAAGGCTCCTCAGTCTCCTCAATGGAGCTGCAAAGATAGATCGAACGGGCACCGCCGCATGCCAATACACCTTCGGGGTATTGATTGTGTGCCATAATGCTTTCATGTGCCTCTCCTGCTTATGTCGAACGTAAAGTCGTCGGATTTTTGGTTGTTGTTGTGTTGTCTCCCGTGTGTGTGTGTGTGTGTGTGCCTCGGCCAGATACTTTGATGTGAAAAGATGCGAGTAGACGTGTGTGAGAACTCAGACTTAGGGATCCTCTGTTGAGCTGTAAAATGATGCAGGGTTCCACGATTACAGCCATATTACATGTGAGAGGAACTAGAAAACAAACATCCCACACAGAGGGAAGAGAAGATGGAGAGATGGAGCATCTTCAGATGGAGAAAGAGGCCCGATAAGCAATTCTGCATACTTGCAGAAAGAAAAGAAAAGGAAGAGATGTACGTGCGCCACGCGTCAGCGTCGACACGTTGACGGGGGCACCAGCCAGCCCTCACTTTCACTCATGCTCATGCACCTGCTCACACTCTGTGTTCTTTTTTCTCTTTTTTTTCTTTCATTCTTTTCATCAAACATTGGTGTTCCTCCCACTGTTTGTCAATTAATTGAGCGTTGAGGGTGAAGTCATTTTCTCTGCAACAATTTTGATTGAAGTCATATTATATCAAGCAAATATTTATCAAATACTCACTGGTTTAAGCTTCTCAAATAAGAGGACGTGCTTATTTTCTCAGTGGTATATCGTTGTTAATTAAATATCGACAAGATAAACTATTCAAAGTGGGTTTTTATTCAGATCATTCATAAATAGAGTCGTAATCAACAGATGAATTAATAACAAAATCCCTTTGGAAGAAACCAGTGGCCTATCCAGTGGTTCTCAAATGGGGGTACGTGTACCCCTGGTGGTACGTGAAGGCACTCCAGGGGGTACGTGGTATTTTTTAAAATATATTTAAAAGGAGTATCTATTAAAAAATATTTTTAAAGTAGTTATTTAATAAAGAATTAATTCAATATAAATGTAAGTTCATAAACTATGTGTATTAAATACTTTCTTTCAACCACAGATGTGTTCCGCTGGTTAGGGTTAGTTACTTGGCTGTAAACATATTTCCCAGTGGAGTACATCACTGAAAAAAGGTTGAGAACCACTGGCCTATCAGTCGGAAACGAGATGCAAACCATACACCCGTCTTGTCCTCCTATTTCTTACTTTCCGTGAGAACCAAACACTATTTTTAAGTTTTACACCAATTAAGGGCCATTTTAATCCGCTCATTCATATCGCTTTCAAGAGAGGACCGACGTCTGTGACGGTTTGGAACAAAAAGGTGTCTCTTTGAGAGTGAACCAGTGTTGCCAAAATGGTCGATCCGAAGAGTTAATCCACCAACCAGTGCCTGACCTTTCAGCAACACTTCTCGCATTACAACAACATCTCAGCTTTAAAAAGAGACCGCGCTCCTCTTTCTGCCGGGTCACGACTCCGTACGTCAGCTTGTCGACATCCCTTTACAATTAAATTAGACTCAGCTGTAGTCATCCAGGCTTGTTTAGTGTATTTGCCAACTACTATTGCTAAGCCGCACAAACAAACCGGGGCAACAAAGCAGCACGAGGGCTAAGCAGGTTTTCGCGTACGCCACCGAGGTGACGGATGAGCTAATTGTGGCTTAACAGTTAATAACTGAACGAGGTGAGACAAGTGCTGAGCCCCTCTCGGTGCCAGAGACGCTGCGCCGATATTTCTTTTTTTCCTGATTCTATTCACCCTTGTTTTCTCACCTGCCAAGCTTTTATTTCTGTCTCCCTGGATTCTCGTCCGCTCTATCTCACTCGGTTGTATTTCTCTTCTCTCTTTTTATTCTCCCTCTCTCTCTCTCTCGGGCTGATTCTCATCAGGCTGTATTAGTTGCAAATGCAGAACTAAGTGGCTGTGACAACATTCTCAGATGCTCCAGCTGCCACCGATTTATTGAGTTATTAAAGTAATGTACTGTGATTAAAAATGCTAATTTTCCCTAAATCGTACGCCAGCGTACATCGTTTTTCAGAAGCTGATTTAATTACATGGAAAATGAAACAAGGGCCGATGATTCAATCTTTGCAGCCAATTGCCTCTCCACCCGAAAAATGAATTACCTCATGATGCAGAATTATTGTTTGGGCAACAGAAAGTGAAATGACAGAATAATCGGGCGGTTGCTGTTGCATTGTTCCAGCTGTGGTGTGCACACACACTTACATTTCAACCTTACATATTCTAGTCGTGCTTGTAGTTTATTTACATGTCATTGCAGCAATTTTACCTCACGTCATAATCTGAAAGTGAGTCTTTGAATTGAGTGTATAAAAATACAGATCCTTTAAAAGCCTTATCTTGCTGCTGAAGTAAGCCACTCAATAGCTCTGTCGGGCCTGCTTTTACATTTAAAGCATGCATTTTAAATAAAGAGAGGAAAAAACTTTCCCTTCCCAATATATTATGAATTGTGTCCTGGTCTATTTCGAATAATTCCCTTTCCCCCTGGGGGATTTTTTTTTTCCAGTGTGCTTTCCTTGGCTTATTTTGTCCTCTCATTATGCATTCATGTCTTCGTTTATATAATGCGCAACACAGCAGCTTCATTGGACAAATCCCAGTCGTTATAGACAGCATTGTGTATGATACGTGAATGTTAACATTTCTTCCCTTTGAATTTCTCTTCAAGCGGTCCGTTTCTCCTGCTATCGTTATTTTGCAGAATACGCGAGGCCCCCTTTTGAACAGCACCGGGTTGAATCAGCTCCTGAAAAAAGTTATTCTCATTTGAATAATGAGATAGAACTTTTTCCCCCCTCGATCGCTTGATCTTTGCAGGGCACTTCTGCCGAGCAGCAGATAGCACCGTTATTCCAGAGAGCACCAAATCAGCCTCAGATATTGTTTGGATCCCTTCCATGTTTCCCATGTGCACTGTAACAGACCCTCGCCACTTTACGGCCCCAACGCCTAGAGGTGAGTGTGTGAAATATCCGTGACCATGTCAGATGTCTTTTTCCTCTCTTAAAACAAAAAGGGGATTGGCTCACATGTGGAGAGTCCAGCGGAGAGTGAGCGGCTCCGGCCCTCCAGATGTCCTAGACATAACAGAGGCTTGTCAGCTCTGAGGCTGGGCTCTAAATGGGTCACTCTCCTTGATATCACACAGCTCCTTCACAATGACCCCACTGTTCTCCTGATATTACAGCACACCAGGTGGCTCACTATGAAAGTCACGGCCAGACGAATGCGGACTGCGTGTGTTTGTGAGTCGTCGGGGCTGCAGTCACATGTGTGCTTTTCCTGTTTGTAGAAATTGCTTTAATACACACCGCTGATCAAAACACCGGAACAACTCACTGTTCTGAAAGAAAAAGAAAAAAGTATTGAATTTGTTCACTCACTGTATGATTTCAGGCATCTTGTGATGAAAACCTTTGATATGGGGGAAAATGCATTTTTCATTGATCTGCTATTCACCTCCATGGCAGTTTGTAATGCATGGCTGTATGTAACGTAACATGCGAGGAGGAGGAGGGTAGGTACAAAAAAGAAGGGAGAGAAAAGGGAGGGAGGGTGGATGGCAGTTCAGTGATTTATGATTTATGGTTTGATTACAGTCTTTCCATCCTGCTGAAGACCGGCTGTATTTGCCTGCATCACGTGCACTTTTCCTCACATGGCCGAGTGGTGCAGCGAGCTCCAGCTCCTTCTGCCCTTCGTCACAAACAAGCACGCGCGTGCGCATATTCACGGCAGTAGGACAGCATTCAGGCACAGGCACACACACACAGGCACAGGCGCACACACACACACACAGGCACAGGCACACACACACAGGCACAGGCACACACACGCACACACCTGTGCACACATGCACACTGATTGAGAGATAAAATGGAGAATGGCTCTTTTTTTTAGTCAGCTGAGCAGTCTCCTCTCCTGCAGCCTGGCAACCATTCAATACCATTTACCTCCTACTGGGAAATAATATTGATATTCATAAATGTCCCCGGTAAAGGGACAACAAATAACAATAAATAAATGAATACATAAAAAGCACAGGTGTCTTCTGCCTTTGGTTCACAATATCCCACTCATCAGAATAAATCTCATTATATATACCATTGAAAATATGAATGATTTATTGGAATGTCAATAATCCCTCTGATTTAGATGTAAGATCTAGAGGTACTGAATAAGAAAGGAGAATCAATTCAAGTAAACAATCAATGAATATGACAGAGAGTGTAAATATATTCAATAATGAATGATTCCACGATGGAGACTCCCATGATCCATCAGAAGTGGAGTGAGGGGAGGAGGAGGGAGGAGTCTCAATGGGACAGTGTGAGGAATGAGCAGTATCCATGGCCACATTTAGATGGCCCAGGCAGTCCGATCTCAGCCAGCGATGATAGCCATGACAGATAGTCGAATTTCGCAGGGGCGAAGAAGGAGCAGGTGATGTGACGGAGCAGGAGAGAGGGGAGAAATTATGATGAAAGAAAAAAGGACTAGGTACGAAAGCAGAAAAAAAAGGAGATGGGGCTCGCAATTGCATCCAGAAAGCAGAGCTCAGAATAGCCCCTCAGCAGATCCCTAAAGGCAGGAATCAGGGCAAAAGCCAAGGTCTTAAAGGCACTCTTAAACAAAGTGAAGATGTCTCTACTCTTAGCGAGGGTGACTGTGTCTGCCTCTGGACTGCTCAGCAAACGAGGTAAATGGCTAAGGCTCCCAAGCTAGTGAGTCAAACTAAAACTCAAGCGCATTTGAGTACTCCGGCTTTTCTGTGGGCAGTAGATATAGTTAGACTCTCCTTAAGATATATTGACTGTGATGGTGGCAAGGTATCAAAGGGAGCATCACCAATCAAGGCTGTCTTGATTTTACTTGAGTTTAGTTGTTTAGAGTGAGAGCCAGTTTTACTGGCAGTCTTGAGCAGTTTTTGTGGAGTTAGTTTGTCTTCTCTTTTTCTTTCAGGATGGAGGACCTAAGAGGGATAAGAGAGCAGCCAAAGGAGGCTAGAAGAGTTATCAGTCTTAAAGGATAGGTGTTGAAAGCATCAATTTCTCTGCATCTTTTGAGATTTTGCCTGATTTTGAAATATTACGACATAGAAGAATTAAAAGTTTGAGATTTTTGAAACGATAAAGTTGTGATTCAATGAGCAGTCCGATAAAAGGAGTTACGGAGAAGGTGTATTACAAGATTGGATTACAGTGGTGTTGGATCTACAGAATTGGATGCCAGGGCATAATTGTGCTCAGAGGATGCCAGAATTGATAAAAATTGCTTTGGTTTTGTTAAAAGTTATACATCAAGTCATTTTTGTGATAATGCTCAGGGTGTTTATGTTTTTTTACAGAGTTTTAATGCTGTTTTTGTCTTATCTGGTTATATAGTTGTTGTTCATCTGATAAATATAGTTGAAACAAAATTTGTTTTTCTGATAATATTGCTATGTTTAAAAATTAAATAGTGTAAATATAAGGAAGCATGTAACAGGAACAAAAAATTGGTCAAGCACTTGTTTGTGTTAAATCGAGTGGTTAAGTTACAAATAAAAGTCGTCTCAATACAAATAAAAGGAGATTAAAAGTGGAATATTAATTGTTGAAATGCCAATCGACTGCTCCAGTAAACAAAACCAATCGACTGCTCCAGTCTGTGTAATGCAGCACTTGGGTCAATGTGGCCAGGAGAGAGAGGAGTCCTTTATCTGCTGCCATTAAGAGGTCATTTGTAATTCATTAGTGCCCGCTCGGTGCTGTGGTGTTTTCTAGGGAGTCTGTCTGCTCTTCTAAATAAAGGTCATTGTAATTCGACCCATAAATGTGAATGTTGTAGGGACCTGTGATTTCCGATCTGACTTGGTTAGAGATCTTGGATGATGTAGAAGGTTACAAGGATCGTCTGTGGGCTTCTCTTCCTGAGGTTTAGTGGGCTTCTTCAGGAGGGAGTTAGAGGGTCGCCTGCTAGGTTGTACAGCACTTTAATAAATGCTAATAGAGTCTAATAGCCAATTAAAGGTAAACGGCTTTAAGCAGCCTTTAGGGGTCTGGGGTCCAAGAGAGACAGGAGACAGTGGCGAGATTAAAGTGAAAAAAATTGGTGGTCACCGAGCACGGAAAATCCTATCCTCAAATATACACCCATATAAGCGGTTTTCAAGCCATTCCACACTTGGACAGATTGGCACTGGTTATGGGCAGAGAATTATTAATCTTGTCCTAATAGTTAAAATCTTTTCATTAAAAAGTTTCATATTACATACCCCACTAAGGTTTATAGGATGCTCGGCTCACAGAGCTAGACTCTCCTGTCAGCCTGGCTACAGTGCTGAAGAGAAACCAAAGGTATTTTTTTTTATTGATGAGTAATAGGCTGCTCTGCAGAGCTGCTCTGCTGGGCCTTCTTATATGTTATGAAGACATCTGTAAGTAAAGCTCGACTTCTTGAGAGATTAAGTGAGCAGGTTGCTTTCGTGACGTTTTTTTCTTCTTTCAGGTGCTTCAGGACGGGGGGGGGCTCAGCAGGCCTCTTCAAACTCACTTTTTCTTTCTGTCTTCTTTCAGAGACAGAGGCTCGAGTTCATGCTCATCTCACTGTTCCTTCTGGGCACTGTCAACAATCTGACCGTCAAAGGGGAGTTAACCTCCCCAGGGAGTCTGTTATATTGAGGCGAGGTGTAGACAGGAATCAAGAAGAATAGATTCTTAAAATTTACTACAGCACTATGAGTTATCTTATCCACTTAGAAACTTTTGACTAATTCTTTATACATCTAAAGTATAAATTCAAAAGTAGAAGGGACAAGAGGACTCTTCGAGAGGATTCTGTGTGGTAATAATCACAAAGATCATGAGTAAGCGCAAGAAGCAAGGACTGGCCAAAGTCCCAAAGCCTTAGTGGGTCAATCAAGACAGAGGAAAGCAACAGAGTGTCCAACATGAAACTGAGGCAGCATCTTCAATCATATCCATGGATATATGTAATAAAAACAATAAAATATTTATCGGTTTTTATTAACCACTTGATATAAATTCTGAGAATTCAGATAATATACAAACTCTACTGATGACATGAATTTGACATAAATCAAGAATCACAAATAAAATTGGTTGTAGTGTTGAATGAAAAGATTGGCTGTGAAAAAGGAGGGGTTGATGAATTGTGTGGTACCAGGATTCAATTGAGGATTAGTGTGGAGATGGCTAAGATAACATCTCCCCCACCTGAAACCGGTGCCTCGAGGAATGTGAGTAAGGAGGAGTGTCAGAGAGATATTCATTCAGATGGATCCATCATTCATGACTCAAGTTTCTTCAAATCAATCAAATCAATCTGATTGTATATAAATCATTCAGTAACACATAGAATACATAAATAGATAGGATACAGGAGACCATTTAATAGACTTATTTTGTTGCAAATTAATGTAATAATTATATTCTTGTATAATTTAATAACACTCCTCTTCTTTGTTCTGATTGTTTTTATTTTTATTACCTTATTTGTTCATTGGATTACACAGTGACTCTAGAAATCTTTGTGGGGGTGAAGGCTGGGTGAGAAGGGTGAGGAAGGAAAGAAAAGATGACGGTGCCCTGTCTGATCTCTCTGAACCGGTGAAAGTAGATTGTCTCGGTCATCATGGGTGATCTGTCATATTATGCGCTCGCAAGCCGTGTCCAGGGATGACCCTCCGCTTCTCTCCTGATCAGAATCCCTCCTTTCTCAGTTTTTTCTGTGTCCGTCTCCGTCTTGCAGTAAAGCAGGCACCACCACCATGTATACAACAGCCATATTCGACATACAATCTAACAATTACAATTAAATCTGAGATTGGGAGAGGGAGAGAAAATTACAGTGTCGTTTTGCATAAGCAATAGCACACCACACATTCATTATTAATTTAGTGAGTTCGAGCTCGGCGGGGGCTCCACGCGTCATTACCACCGGCGTGTGTATCTCCTGCTCCTCCCCATCCTTAGCCAGCAAAACAAGACTCCCCGGCCTCCCCGCCGGGAGCAGGACCACTCTGGCGACTCTGGTTTATTTCGCTATTTTCACCGTTCCTGACTATAGAGCAGGTGTGACTCTTGTGTCCCTCAGCTGGTGTGTGGAAAACTGGAAAACTTGTTGTGTTCTGGTGGGTGCACAGCGGCTTCTGTGTAGACTTCACGCGAACAGAACACAGTTACCCAACCACCCGGCCATTTACCGCACGGGTTACCGGCAGGCTTGACTGCACAGCTCCGTGACCGACCACGGGAGAGGGCTAACTACTAGCAGAGTCTGTCTGGCTGAGCCAGCTAGCCCGCCATCTAACCTCCTCAGACCTGCCTCCAACCTAGCAACTACACTACTGTTATCAAATATCGTTATCAAAGGGGGGGGGATATAATGACAGACACACACACTGAGGGAAGAGGGAGGGAGGAGAGAGAAGTCATGCGCTGTCATGTTGAGCTAAACCTTAAACCGGAAGAGAAGAGTGATATGTGCCAGGGAGAGCAGGGAAAATCAGACTCTCAGATGTTCTGTGTTGTTAGGCACTCAGTACATGATGTGAATACTTCCTCCAGAACTGGTTCCATCAGGTTAAAGTGATGTCACCGTTTTGTATAAAGTAGCCATGAAAATGCAGACAATGGAGCTTTCTTTCTCACCTGTAGCCGGCTGGATGGTCTCGACTGAGAGCTACAGACCATGAATTAGTCTTTGAGTGATCAGACCTTGGTGAGAAATACACACAGAAGCGAAGTGTGTTCTCTGTGTTTGTCATACGTTTTTTTGTAACTAGCATCAATCCGCCTGCATTTCAACCAAGTGAAGACTAAGAAAGCTGCAGTGAAAGAGCCAGTCACTGATATCATGTCTCCCCAGGCTTTCATTAAACTGCCATTCATTCATTCTTTCTCCTCGGGCCTCCTCAGGACTCTTGCTTTGAATTCTCTTGACTGCTCATTCTGTACCACGGACTCCGAGCCTTGTGAGGGAAGTAGTACATTTGAGTTCAACTTGTCAGTCCGGTTGCTTGTAAAATGCTGCAGTAAAGTTAAGAATAAAAAATATATAGATTTTGATTTTCAGCTTTGACAGGACGGTTCCAGCTGTCAAAGTTAAATATTGTAGCGTCTAAGACTAAACCTAGTATTGTTTAAACCAGTAATCTGTTTGTTGGGTACATTGAATAATTGTTTTATTGTATTTAAATGATGGCACTCCTCATCAGAGGGTGTACATTTGTTTGTCTGATACTGTTGGCACTTCATTCAACTTTTAGTTTCACACGGGAGACAAACACCGGCCCCCAAAGTGAAAGTCCTGTTTGTTTGTCCCGTCCTAAACTCAGTGTTCATTCGGCGCCACACGATAACTCATCTGGTTTGAGAGTAACACAAACAAAAAGTAGCGTCTTGCGGGAATCACTGCTAGCTACAGTAACGTAGCGACCGTAAAGCTACAATTTCAATTCAATTCAGCTTATTTGTATAGCCCAATTTCACAAATTACTAATTTGTCTTGGAGTGCTTTACAATCTGTACACAGAGACATCCCTGTCCCAAAATCTCACATCGGATCAGGAAAAACTCCCAAATAACCCTTCAGGTGGAAAAAAAGGGAAGAAACCGCTTAACATGGAAACGTCCACGAAGACCTTCAGAGGTTGTTTCTACTGATGTGTCCAAAATGGCTTTATCTTCTCATATAAAATATGTACAATAGTTGCAGTATCATGAATGTTTATTTTCTCGTACACAAATTGTGCGAACAATTGAAAATTCTGTTTGACTTTCACGTGAATCATTTTCAGTGGTTCTCTCAAGGACGTTTAAACGAATAAAGAAAGAGACCCATCGATGCTGAATGTTCTCTTAATTTGTAGGCTGAAACACGAAACTGCTCATGGTTCTGCGGAGGAGCCGTTACACACTACATTTAGTTAATCCGACAGCGGAGCACACTGTGGACCGGGTAGTTTCTGGGAGCACTCGGAAACATCTTAAATTATCACCTAGTGAAAGCTGACGGTAAAAAAAACTTTGAACATCAAAAGAATCAGAAGAAGAAGAAAAAAAGCCCAACCGGAATGATGGGTAAAGCTCGCAGCGGCTCCAGGCATTGGCCGGTATATTTGAATATGAACGGCTCCGACTGAAAGGTTATGACCCATAAAGAGGGGGAACGATTTGAGCGAAGCATGCAGTGGGGAGAAATGTCAAAGTGAGAATGGCAGGAAATATGTTAGTGACAAGGAAAAAGCTGCCCCTGGTATTCTAGAGCCGATGAGTAAAAATAGGGCATTGGGCAAGGAGGCAGGAAACCAGTAGAGCGAGTCCTCGAGTAGGAATTTCTTCTGGGGAGGAGAGATAAGGGACTTAACTCCCTCCTGTCTGGGCCAGTCGACTTTAACATGCGACATGTGATCACTGATCATTTATGTAGAGATGGACAGAAGAAAAGGAGACTGAAGAATTGAATAAATGATTCGAGCACTGACTGATGTGTGTGTGTGTGTGTGTGTGTGTGTGTGTGTGTGTGTGTGTGTGTGTGTGTGTGTGTGTGCACTGCTGTGCGTCTTAGTGTGGGCCCTTCTGGGTGCTCTCTGTTGATCTGTGACTGATTGAGCATCGACAGGATTTTTTAATTAGGTCAAGACTTGACGTGATGGAAACCAAAGATCACACACACACACACACACACACAAGGACTCTCACGCAAAACGCACACACACACACGTTAAGGTAATGACTAAGCAGTGGAAAGTACCGTGTGGGTGTGTGTGAGGTTCCTCAGGTTAAAGAGTGGAAGTTAGACAATAAACATTGGCCTTATCAGACTCCGGGCAGAGCTTCCCACCTGAGATCCCAACAAATCACTCTGACTATTCGAAACAAATATGACCTCTATGACCTCGACGCACTTGCCTCAGCCCACTCGCACTCATGAATAAACAATTTCGACAAACGAAAGGACACCCAGTGGCACGCTTGTCTCCGTGTTCGGATGTCAGACCGTCACACTCATCCGGCGGCACTATTTGATTTGCCCGCGGTTACGTGACCTCACCGAGACAAAATCCATCGGGATTTTTACAAATCAAATTTTGCAGTCCTGGCGAAATGTGAGATCGATGCCCCGGCAGAAGGCGAGACAACGAGATGATTATAATATCGTTGATTACAGTAATTTGTGCACAGTGTGGAGGTCGAGGAACTCACGGGGCGTTCACTGACGGCTACACAGTTCACAGTCTGAGTGACCACTTCTCATGAGCCGTGGGTGGTTCAGGAGTTCCTGAAGTTGATCTCAGAGTGAGAACGTGCCAAACATCTACTGAGGAGACTAAACATAGTGCACAGCAGCTGAACATCTTCACCATAAATAGAGGTCACTGACATTCATTCGTTGTTTTGAAGTATTTATTTCCTGTTGCGAGAGTAAAAAAAAAATAACCCTGGATCCTAATGATCAACTTTTGATCATTTGGAAATTAGTAGGAACATTAAAAAGACACGTTGATCTTATGAGCAGTTGATTCTCAACGGAAAATGTTCCTTAAACCAACTATCTAGCTGCCGGCTAGCTGTTTACCTAGCTTGACAGACTTTTGGTTGTTGATTGCATTTCAAAAAAGAAGCTACTTTGAAATACATCTGCGTCTCACAAAAAGTGTGAGGGTAGGGAGCGGCGTATCATTTGGGATTTTGGGGGGATTTCTGTCGCACTGTGAAAGAATAGTAGCTCTGTATGAAACATGCTGTGTGCCAATTAGAGTTGAAAGACAGAAGTGCTTCCATCGACGAGGGGAACAGTGTTACATAAGCGTCCTTATGTGTTCTCGTGATGGCCAGTTGCTGTCCGATCGAGGACACAGCCTTCCCTCCGGCTATATCTCTGGATGTACAATAACCCAAATACATGTCGGATGTCTCTCCATCGTTTCTCCACTTCTTTACCTCTATCTCACTCTGTGATCCCCTTTCGTTCTCACAAGTTCCCTCTCTCCTTCTGCCCCGTTACCCACACTCCCTCATGGTCACTCTCTTAAGTGATTGCTACATTTCATCTCATGGTAAATCGGCCGTCAGCCCGGTGAGCTATCATTATGCAAATGATGGGCAATTCAATTTCAGTTGGTCGAAGGTGGGGGGGGGGGGGGATTTCTAATTAGGGTGAGGCACAGCACTCAAGATGGAGAGAAAGATGTAAAGGCAGAGAGAGAGAAGAAGAAGGTAGAGAGAGAGAGAGAGAGGTACAGAGAGGTGCTGGAAATGCATTGCAGGGGTGAAGACAGAGGGAGAAGACGGAGGCTGGAGAGAGAGAGAGAGAGAGAAAGCTGGAAGACGAGTATCCATCCACACAATCAACCCCGCACCAAAATTATGCTCTTCAGTCGGCTGCGAGTCTCCTGCCTCCTGCTTTTTCCTTATCCAGTTAGTATTAATGAAGTCGTGGCTTCTGAGCTTTCCCAGAAAGGGGTCCGTAGAACATGTGTTTTCATTTTTCATGATTGAGGACATGAAAGAGCGAATTAATCAGATTCATAAACACAAACACTGGACCTTCAACCAGGAGGCCAGGGTTCATGTCCCAAAGTGTTGCAGAGTTATGAAGAATGTATGTTACGTTCTTCGTATTTATGAGACATTGTTTATGTTGTGCTTCATTTACATATCTATTCTAAGACCAACTAGGAGGTTTTTCAAAAGACAAAGTGGTTGTAATGCCTAAACCTACATGTGGTCAAATGAAAGTGCTAATCTGAAGTAAAGTTACAATTAAATTATCAGTTGACCATTAAAACAACACATCACTTGAAGCATCAATTATTTGTTGTTATTGATTCTTTTTCAATGGAATAATTGTTGTGTCTATAAAATGTAAGAACATTGTGAAACACAAGATGATATTCCAGTTCTTTGTTTGTTTAAACCAACAGTACAATTATTGTATTAATCATTGTATTTATAGTGATGTTCAACAGAGAAAAGCAGCACATGTTTCCTTGAAAGGATGCTAAAGAAAACACATTTGAAAATCTATTTGCATTTGAATGCATCATTACCAGCCTCTGCAGAATGAGGCTGAATAATGAGCTGTCAAATAAATGAACTACACTACATATACTACATTAATATGTGCAGAAGCTTATGTACAGTCTAAGGCTATGCCAATTAATTCAGCAATTTATAATATTTTAAAGAAATTGTTTTTATGTCTGTATTTCTTAGGCGACAATCCATCTCCTTGCATCACATTTTTAGTTTAATTGCTAAAAGTAGTTTCAGTTTCAAGAGACTTACAATTATTATATTTGCCGTATCTGCAGGTTTGTGGGGGACATTTTCACAAATGATGTTTTATGATGTGTGTTGCTGTCAAACTTGACCAGCACTGTGCAGCGTATTTATTTTGATAGAGCATCATTTCTTACCATCACTGTAATGATACATTGGGCTTGTCTATGTTTTTTTAAAAAGATTGTATTATTCTTTCACTAGACCAGGAGGGAAGAAGAAAAGCTTCGGTCAAACAGTTCCATCTTGATTAAATTAATGTTCTCAAGTGAGCTGCATATGAAGCTTGTTTGCATCCCTGTGTGTGTTAGCGCTTAGTTAATAGTCATTTAGGATTTGATTTATGCGTTGCTTCTTTTTAGTCTCGCTATCACACGCTGTCCACTCTGTCTTTGTGTGTCCAATGTGTGTGACTGTGTGGGTCTGTGCACGCATTTGTGTGGGTTTTGACACAGCCACCCATATCTGAACATGTGGAGGTGTATGAATGTGTATCAACCATATAAATTCACACTCAGGCACACGCGTGCATACACACACACACACACAGAGTAGACACACACACACAGAGGATTCAGCTGAGATCAGCAGCTCACCCTGGGCTGTCAAATATTCTGTCAGCACAGCCTAAGAATCACAATTGGATTCTTTGGGAGGCATTAATTCAAAGCACCGTAACAATGCTCTGAAACCAAATCAACTGCCTGTAGTCAGCATATCAACTCTCAACTAACTCCCAACCTCTATCTCTCCATCTCTCTCTCTTTCCACCATGAGTCTGTTGCCTCTCTCTCTCTTTCCACCATGTGTCTGTTGCCTCTCTCTCTCTCTCTCTTTCCACCATGTGTCTGCTGCCTCCCTCCCTCTCTCTCTCGCTCTCTCTCTCTCTTCCTGCGACATGTGATTAAACTTGTAAATATGTTGCCAAAGCTGGCTTACTGTAGAAGGTTGCCTAACATAGACAGTGACTTCCTCTGCAGTTCGTGTCTTAAATTTGAAATTGATCTCATGATATTTGAACATACCGTTCCATTTCAAATATTACTGTATATCATACGATTCAATTCAGGTTATTTCTACAGATACAAAGTAATGCCGATAAGATATTACACTCTCTCATTACACCTGCACTTTTTGGCTAAACATACACATTTATTTCATTATTAATTGATCTGTTACGTCTTCAGATTGCTTGTTTTCGTAATATTCCAATCAGAACCACATAAAACAACGAAAAGTGGCATACTGTATGGTCGCCTTGAGAAGCAAGCAAGATTTTTTATTTAAAAGTCTGATCTAAATTATCTTCACTCTTTGTTTATGACTTAATAACGTGTGAAAAAAGGTTTTGTCAAGAGATTTTCTTAGAACCTCATTATTCAAATGCTCGAATGTCATAAACGGGACAATTTAGATACGACTTGGAGAAGAAAGTGAATCCCCAGAATGTTTTCTCTCCCTCTTCCGTACATCTGACGAGCTGGAATCATAAAACGTGTACGCAGTCATCAAAATATCCCACGGCATTTATTTTGATATTCAACTAATCGTTTCAGCACTACTACTTTTCTTTTCTTACTATCTGCATGACTTTTCTCCTGAAAATCCTTATGATGCAGTACAGATGGTGTGTAATTTGCTGAGTTCTCTTTTATATCACAGTCACATCATTCTTCATGGAATCAGATGACAAATGCAAACTGACATTTGGGAGTCTCTGCTCTCCTCGGCAATCCCAATTTGTTCTGGAATTATTTTTCTCCTCATCTTCTGCCCGTATTAACCGAACCTGGCCTGTGCGTGTGCCTCTCTTGAAATAAAAAAAGAAAATAAAAGAGAAAAATCTGTTTTCGTATATGAGCCAAATCTTCTCCCGACCGCTTGTTTTCCGCCTGCAACGCACGCGTTGTGGCCAGCGCACAGCCGAGATGCTGCCTCTGCTCGTCAGCTGTCGGTTGTTAGTCGTATTGTTGCCTTCAGGAAACCACTTCAAAAGATGAAGGGGTTCTGAACAGATTTATAAATGTTAAAAGTTGCTCTGTATCACACGGAGCCAGGGCACAGGCTGCATCCTCCATCTCTCCGGCTTGTGTACCAAACACCACACAAAGGGGCAGAAAGAGAGCGAACACATTTCAGTCGTTATTCCAGCAGATGTTACACATCCTTCCAGAGAGGTGTCGTGTTATCGTGGTCAATGTGGCATTGCAAGCTTGATAAATGCCACTTTCATTCAAACAGAACCGATTTGGTCTTTAATTTTGCACTTTGACAAATCCTTCAACAAACTCTACTTTATTGTTGACTGGAGCAAAACATCTTTAATTACATCTAGAACTTGTTTTCCATTTTCCTGTGTGGAGAGTTTTAAAGAATGCAGCGTTTTAATCCACTGAATAATCCACTCAGCCGACTGCACTTTGAATCTAAGCTTTTTGCAATTTTAGAGATGCTGTTGAATTTCCTATCTACGAAAAAAAAACATGCAGCCAAGCTCCACATTGTTGTTCCAGGAGATACAGAATCTACTTTCTGTGACAACCCTCTGAAGCTGCAGGTGGAGACCCACAAAGTCAAGTTGGAAAGAACAAGAAAGAGTCGCAGGAAGAGAAAGGAGAGCAGCACAGGGACATACGAGTTGGAGGGATGAGCACCAAGCCCACACTGTGTTGCACATGTGTAATTTACTCACAAATTACTCTTGTGTGTGTGGGTAATTTTGTAAACTTTGCAAAATATTTTTAGGAACAACAAATACGACACCTCTGGTTAATAAGCTCGGGGTTAAGGGGCAAGAACTACCACACGATTGATAATGCTGTTGGGTTTTAAACATTGAATCGGGTCAAAATGACCCGAAGGCAACACAAGGGTTAAATAAAATGTAAAAATAAATTTAAAAAAGCATCCCCTCTAGCTGATCCCAACCGCACCAACGATTCTTCATACAAATCACGTTTGTGTTACGCTATATTCAACTCAAGTTCACTTTTAATTGTGTTATAATGAGAGAGCAGTCATACACTTGTTTAGCATTCATTCCTTTTACATTCACTTACACTCTCCTTCCATTAGTCATAGAATTAGTCTATACATTTGGGTCCCTGTATATTGTCCATGTACAACAACATGAGCGCAAATTTTTTATTTTAACCCGTCATGCTCGCCTGTTGAACTGAGATGAAAAAGAAAAAGAATACAAGTAGAGTTGTTCTAATACAGACACCAGAACTGGATAGCCTAACATTCTGGATCAAGTATTAATTACATGAGTCGACTGTATGCACCGATCTGAAATGAAGTTATCGTATCAAGTTACCAGTTCACTTACGCTGAAGGGGGCAACAACAAAAACATGTCACTTAACCGTGCACCCGGCCTGATCACTGATGCACATCTGCACACTAACGATCATCAAACAGTCCGTTGTTTCCACCTTTTTAAAGCGCACGCGTGAGCGCGTACGTACATTCAAAGTCACAGGAGTTTACACGGGGAACGGGTGGAGACTCTGGAAAAGCTGCGGTCAGCTATAAATAGCCCGGGCTCAAGCGCTGGTGCTGGCTGGATATTCCCAATGGTGTGATCAGTAGTTTGAGTGTCAGTGGTGGCCCGAGGCAGGTAGCCCTTGGGTTCATGTCCTGGTTATGGTCCAGTTACTTAGGCCCTCAGTTGACATCTTTTTCACACACACGCACACACACTAACATACCCACACACACACACACACACACACACACACACGTTGTCCGTCTCTCACTGCAGGTGTTTGGAGATAAATAGTACGTACAAATACAACCACGTGGAATGTTGCAGACCTGTTGATTTACAGTCTCTGCAGACATTTACAGAAATATCTAAACAAACATTTCCTGTAAACACGTGCAGGGGCATGTACAATACGCGTCAATATTTTTTCCTCGCAAATTCAGGTCTGTAGCTTCCAGCGTTTACTCATCGATGCTTTGTATTGATTCACTATATTCCACAAGTACTGGCTTAACAATAGAGTCCATACACTTCTTTTTCTCATTTTTTACAAGATCTTTTCTTAAGCTAAGAGGTATGTCAAAGTATCAGATGTAAGACACTACAAAAATGTATTTAAATACCTGAATCCTCCGTCTTCAAATTAAATGCGTTCAATACAAAACATATGAAGGAAAGTGAATCATTGCAATACCATGTTGCACACGGACATACGTGTCTAAAAAACCACTGAAAAAGTGATTCACACTCTGTTATTGACTGTCAGGCCACCGCAGCCAGATATCCGACTGGTATTATGTAATATGTTTCTACAACAGAACTGACAGGATAATGTATGTCACCAGTTGACACATCGGGAAGAACTGCACCAAAGGGAGCAGAAGTGCACAATGTAGTGACTGCATTCGAAACCAGATTAATGTTTTTCTATTATTGATCTTCTGACGTCAGCGTGCATGCATTGTTGAGTGCGTACTATACATACAGCTTGGAGCACCATCTCCATAATGTATAACTACAGTATGTGTGTACATGCATGGCTGTGTGTGTGTGTGTGAATACATTACTGTACACTGGATGAGTGATAGGGTTTCCTCATAAGCCGGTCTAGACCCTCGCATTCCACCCATATGTGGAGTCTGATGTATCCAAGCCGTTCAGCTAATCTGGGAAGAATGTCGGCTGCAGACACACATGTGTTCCATTAAGGCCAGATCTGCGTAAATAATATAACATGCAACAGCTAACGTTACAGGTAACTATACCCCCACAGCTGTGCCTTTGGCTTTGCAGCGCCCACCCTCCCCCCGCCTATAAAAAGGCAACGCTGGTAATAATGAGTAGATGCGTGGTGGCGTCGACGGTGCTTTAGGCTGCTGATTTGCAACGAAATAAAGGTGATGAATATGTATTCGAGAATAGAGCCAGACAGATTTGAATGGACACTGAGAATAATGAAAATCTGATGATATATCAGACGGTTATTATTTTTGCTTGTCCTTTTTTATTATTATATATACATAAACATTACTATATGTTTGATTACATTTATCGACTGGAGATTGTTTTCGGTTTCATAAGAGGTGATGCTGCCTGTTAAACATATATAGTGCTGTTAACTTTTTTCTCATCTGACAATATACACGCGTGGGCCGATAATAAATCGCAGTTGGCCTCGATTATATAATGTGGTGGTAGACGATTCAATCTCTCATTGTGGTTTAAAAAAAAGAATTCAACATTGCACTTATTTAAAAAATGTTGATAGTCAGACGCCGTCACATGCCGATATGTATTAGTATATAATCAGAATCATGTAAATCTGTACGAGAGAGGTAAAGTCTAAAGTCACATGGCAGGAGTCGTGCGTGAAAGCACATCACAGACCAATTTGCCCCCCCCCCCCCCCTCCACCCCTCCTCCCCTTCCCCCCATTGTTAGTGGTTCTACATCCAGACGGCCGTCATTGGCTCTCTGTGTTTATTGTCTGCCCGCTCAGCTTGTACCGATTGGCTCCGCTCTGCCAAGCGACAGGACAATGTTTGCTTTGCTGTCTGCCGGGGGAAGTCCCTCTTGTCCCCGAGCGGGCCCGGCAGCTACAGCAACTGATACAAAGTTCAGAGGATGCCAGCCTCTTCCTGGTGCGGTGCAGCATCTTCCTGTGGCGGCACACAACAAGTCAGTTAAAAAAAAAAGAATTACACACTTATTTCATAAAGTTTTTATTTATTTTACCTTTCCTTTCCTCACAGAGGATCACAGTAGCGTGAGAAAACAAGCGGCTCTGCCTTCTGCTCTATTTCGGTGTCAGAACTAGATTGTGGGTGTGCGGCATAAAGAAAAAAAGAAAGAAAAAAAAGTAGAGATGCTAAAACGGCTGGCAGCATCTGGTTCTGGTAGAAATATCACAGAAACCTAAAGCTAAGCCAGAAAGTGAAAGAGAGGTGACGAGGGTTAGAGCGTCTGGATCGAGGACTAGGAAACAGAAGGAAGGTGTCAGAGAACAAGTGGAGAGAACAATGCTTCTGCACTTGCAAACTGTTGCGAGGCCAGCGAGGAAATGTGAGGAGTTTGGCTGTTGCTGTTCTGGGTGCCAGCACTCCTAATGAGTCTGTCAGGGCCAGTTAGCATAGCCAGGCCTGCTTGTGTCCCCTCCAGGCCGCAGACAGCTGTTATTAGCCCCATAATGGCATGCCACAGGGCCAGATTAGCCTGGCACACTGGAGAAATATCAAACATTCACTTACTGCGGCTCCTTCGCTGGCTGGAGCAGCTATTCTGCGAGGCATTCATTTAGCCGCGATGCTGGCAAGCTATCTTAACTGGCCACAAAAGAAAAAGCCCCCTTTGAGCGATGTAGTTAGTGTACAGTTGCTCCTCTGGAAGAAAAGGAAAGGAAAATACATGTCGGCAACATAGCGGCTCATGTTTTGCTGGTTATTACTTTAAAATAGCTAAAATAGCAAATGAATACCTGAATTGGGATACATATGTCAATGTTTATTTTGAGTATAGGATAGTTGTGAATCTACATTTAAAATAAACATATTTCAATTCTAGAAGAGTAGTTTCTTTTGTGGGTTTTAGGTTCGTTGGCAGAATATAGTATATCGCTATCAGATATCGGGCCAACACGGACTCAGATAGCCGGATCAGGTATCAAGACAAGTGCTATTAAATTCTTTGTATCCATCATTTACGGGAATTGTAATACTTATATGCTGGATTTAAAAGGTGTACTCATCAATTGTTATTCCTGTCAATTATAAAAGATTGTTTACCAAGTTGCTAGTGTAGGAAGTATTATTTAATGATAAATAGCAATTGAGTAAATGTATTGAGTGGTTTTATTTTGTTTTACAACGTGTGGAAAGTCTGATGTCGCCTGACACATATTGATCCCAGTCGGGCACACATCTTTTTTATCAAACACTGGTGTCGGATTGGTTCCTCGTACCGGCCGATCCAGAGAACGTGTCAGCGGTGCATCCCTGCTCTGGACGGTGCAGCGCAGAGGAAAGTTGTAAACGAGAGTTCTCTTTAATAAACGCCGCGTCGTCATTATGCGAGTCATATCGACGAAAAAGCCCCCGCTGTCTACTCATCCGTTTTCACCTTTCATAATGAGCACAGGAAATCAAAACCTTACACAGCAAGTACTCGCACTGCCTCAGGGGATAGCCTGCCACTGTATACTGTGTGTGATCGGCCATTATACCAGCAGACTGTTTGTCCTGTGCTCTTCTTCGTAGAACTCTTCTTATACGGCATACATCGTGCTCTTTGAGCCTGTGATTTCACCTATATGTGTCTTATTACCCACGTTTTTTTGAATACTTTGCTGGCAGGTTTCACTCTGGGAATCGCCATGCATTTGGGGCCATAAACGCGATGTCTAAAATGTGTGTTTATGGCGTTTCCACTATAAAAGCTGAGGCCTGCTGCTACATTCACGTGTTTGTCTGCATTATGTGACCGTTTAGAAGTGAAAGGCGGGGCCAGTTATGGTTGGTTCGGGGATGTTTTTTCACTCAATTGTTAAATATAGTCAAATGATGCATGTCTTACTGCATAGCAATCGGAAGCCCTGCCCTTTTAGGTATTTGTGTCTGTGTGATTACACATGTGCTGCGTTTTGGTGTGGATGAGATGACAGAATGAAGGCTGAATAAAGAAGGCGGCGAGACAGAGTAAAGCAAGCAAACCATTAAATACCAGAGAGAGAGATAATGTGATATTTGCTCTAGATTGCTGCGCTGTGTTTTTTTCCCAACAATCTACATCCTCATAAGCAAACTGTACGTTTCAAATGTGGCAAAGCCATTACGCACTATAGCACGCAGGCGCCACAGCCATTACAAATATATACTCGTGTTGTATCCTCATATTCATGAGAAACCAGTTGGAGCATTTATTTTCAACAGCAGGCAGTGCACAGAAGCTAAAATGGACTCTCCCACACCCGAGAAAAAAAGGATGGAGCTGATTTGATCAATTATAATAACCACTGTTGAATAAATCTGATCACCAGCCTGTTGACCAGATGTTCAAGAAGAGAGATATTAATGTAAGAAACTCAGAACATCAAGGACTCACAGAGGTGCATTGGGATGTGGGAACCACGTCTAGCTGTCTCTCCCTGGCAGGGGACACTTGTTGCCAATGAGCTTGCCAACTACGTTGGGCTTGGTCACCATTGCTCCATCAGGCTGTGTTGCTGAAACCCACATCGGCAAGTACAGGGAGGTGCCCGGCAGCACACTCTAATAATCACCTATGTCACATATTATAGCAAGATGGAGTCAGTGGCGTACACAGTGGAGCCGGCTGCCCAACACAACAGCTTAGTTCCATTAGTGCCGCGACTGAGCCGACCAAATCCAGTTATTATGTGTGGTACAGCATCGTGCACTGATGTGATTTAACATGGCGGCCAATGGGCAGGCTGTCCTGCTTGGCGGAAATGTATGAAACCGGCGCTCGTAAACAAAATGAGGAGCGCGTAAAGAACGGCAGTACGTACGATCCCGACGCACGGATGGGAAAACAAAACTTCAGGAGCTTCGGAACTAAATCAAATCTGGATCTTCTATTTTGTTCTTCTTCTCGCGTTTGAAACGTTTTATCTACGCAAAGTGTCACGCTGGATTGAAGTTTCACGCTGAATTCACTGTAAAAAAAAAAAGAAGAAGAAGAAAAAAAGCAAGGAAACGTACTTAAAACCTCTCTCTCTCTCGCTCTACTCCTCCAGAGCAGATACGGTGCTGCAGATCGAGGTGTGAGGCTCTACAGTTCCCTTCCCATGCGCCCAAACCCTGACGGCAAGAGACTGCCCTCTACTGGGGTAAGACTACCCCCCCCCCAACCCACCCCCAACCCCCGCACACACACACACCCCTTCCACTCCTCCACCCCGCTCCCTCCCCCTTCCAAGGTCTCATCCATACCTACATGTACACACACATACCCTTATCTAAACAGTGAGAGCCAGCGAAGAGGCCTTCCCTCATCTGCACAACAACACTGTCCAAACACGGCAGCGGAGTGGCAGTTCAGAAGCAGGCAGACATCATTTCATGGGTTGAATTTGTGTGTGTGTGTGTGTGCTCCCTTTTTGGATTCCCAGCATCTGGGAAGTTCTCGATTCCCGTGATTGAAAGCTTCTGCGTTGAAACAACCGTTAAAGACGATTTCCGATATCTGGCCAGGAAACAACACAAGCCATCGTTCGTGAACTTGGCATCTTTCTCAACTTTACCGTGACTTCTTCCTCATCCTTTGACCCCCGCAACCCACTGCTTCTCACCTCATGGGCTCTGTCCGCGCTCACCCTGATAGACCTCAAACCATCACTGGCAGAGCTCCCAAGAAAGCACCTATTTGACTTGGTGGTTTGTGTGGTTTCAGCCTGATCGGCCAACCAACTGCCTCCTACTGGGTTGGTGTTTGCACAGAACAAAGGCATGTGGATGCAATGCTTCTGACCCATTTTTGTAAATAAAGGAAGGTCAAATGTTAGATACGTATGACAATTAAAACCTTATTTTTCAGATGTATTGCATCATCAGTCTACTTTTTCAATAATTGTTTGCCAGGAAAGGAGTTTTTTTTTAAGTTCAGTCAAGCAGCAGTTGCAGTACTTTGACTTTGACAAAGTGCTGGAACAGTAAGTCTGCTCTGTTTGTGACACCTTTCTTTCATTTTTTCAGAAAAAAAAGAAATCTTTCAGTCTTGTGAAAATCCTAATTAGAATCTAGCTCGCCTTGCTTTTTATGCATTTATGTAACAAAGGAGGGAAAATGAAAGAACAATGGAGCGAAAAGAGAGAATTTAATTTCATATGTCTCCCTTTTTCATGTTTCACTCCATGCAAGTGCTTTTTGAATTATCTCTTCTCTGCTCCGGGGCTCAATGAGAGGAAGAGTGGGTGAGCGAGGGAGAGGGGGAGACATAGACTGAGTGAAAGAGAGAGAGAGAGAGAGACAGATAAAGTGAAAGCTGTGTAATATTGTTGGTGCGCACCTTTTTTTAATTACAACAGAGATTGTATTGATGTCTCAGGCCACATGTCCTCACTCATTTATCAAGGGGGAGAATGCTAACAAAGCATTTCTACAAAACCCATCCTCTCCAAGGGCCGAGAATCATACGTTATCTAAAGTGAATATTGTTAATGCTGTTCTGCAGAGAGACCCACTTACAAATCATGGGAATGAGTTCCTTGTCACTACATGCATAAGGTAGTAAAGATATATTATATATATATATATACACTTTCTCTTGATCCTCTGTTGAGCGAATACATCTCTGCATCTAAATCTCGATGCAGAAATTGTTTTAGAGGCACATGTTTAAAATGATGGATACACATTAATGTAAGGGGAAGTACATTTCCCCAAATTGCCTGGTAACAATTTAAAGATTACATCTCTCACGAGCAGGAGAATTAATCATCAACAAAAAAGAGCAAACTAAACACAATTGAAAAGGAGACAAGATGCGCTTCCATTGCTTTCCTGTCATATCCTTTAGTCAGTCATTACCGTGGAGCGTCGGCAGAATGTACCTACAGGCTGCGAGGAGAGGAGGAGAGGAGGCGAGAACAAACACTTAACATGCAGGAGGAAACCAGACGTTTTTCCATTGCACTTATCAGGTGCTGCGGTGAGAGCAAGTGTCAAGGTGCAGCAGGTCCCTGCACCCCCCCCAACCCCTCTCACCCATCCTCTCCTTCCTCCCCTCTTCCTTCCCCTGCACCCCCCCCCCCCCTTATTTTCTCCTGATCTCTATCTCTCCCCTCCCTTTACCACCACCACCCTCCCCTCTGTTCAGTTAAAAGTGGGCTTGGCACTTCCGCACTGCCCCCCCCACCCCACCACCACTCTGTCAAACTAACCTCCAACTCCTGCTCTTCACCTCTATGTTTCCTGTCAAGGTGCACTGCCCACCTCCTCCTCCCCCCCCCCCAACCACTGGCTCTGCCCCAGCAACCTTTTCCTTTACATCTGTTATGGCTCTAAATGCCTACAGTTCCTTTTGTTGTTGTTGTTGTTTGATGCTCGGTGCAGAGGGCCCGACCTCAGTGCTCTGCAGAGATCTTGCAAGTCCGGCAACTTTGTGAATGAGGGTGGTGGTGGGGGGGGGGGGGTATTCATATTAGTAGCTTTAAAGGGAATCTCTGCCGTGCTCTTGATTTTTATGAATTCTGCTTACAAATGTTAATTAACATCTTCCAAATCACAGGTGCAGAATGTTAAGTGAATAAATCCACCAACCAACCGTCAATACTAACATACTCACAAACATTAACTCCCTTAAAATTGTCATTTTACGTACCCACAAGTTTTTTCCGTTAAGGTCCAGTTTTCAACTTCAGGGTGCTTTATATACAGATTTTCTGTTTACATTCACGGCTTCTCGCTAAATTGTAAACAGGAAAATGAGTCACTCTTATTATCCCAGCAAAAATAAATCTGGAAAACACGAATTATAACAACCTGTGCATGACCCTGACTTACATATTGTCACGACTCAAAAACAGGACCCAAGAGCACGACTCCACAGTTCAGGGCGATCAAAAGGGTTTATTTAAACATAGGAAGTCCCCAAAAATTCCAAAAAAACAAAGTACAACTTAAAGTTGCTGCTGAGCAGGAAACTAAGATCGGGTTTAGAAAAAACAGAAAATCACAGCTATGCTGGGAAAAAGACTTGATCAAAGTATAAACAAAATCACAACTATGCTGGAAACTGCAAACCAGGACAAAAGACTACACTAACATGAACAACAATTACTTAGACTAGACGGATCAGGACGAGACTCGAGACAAGACGATCTGACACAAGACACAGGGAGACACAGGCTTAAAATACAGGAGGAAATGGGGAACAGGTGGACACAATCAGGGGTGGAGCAGACAATCACACTAACAGGAAACACCGGGGCAGGAAATAAAGTTTCTGAAACGAGAGAGGATAGTTATTACAAAATAAAAGCGGACATGGAAAACAGGACTAAAACCTAAAACTTAACCCTCCTGTTACCTTTATATTTACTGACATATTTTACCCTTTGGGTTCAATTTGACGCCAGCAATTAAAACCTCCAGAAAATTATAAGAATTAAAATTGTTTTCCAAGTTTAAGTGTGAGGTACTTTATGTTTGTTTGTTGACTACCTAAATAGCCCTTTAAATATATAAAAAAGTTGATATTTCTTATATGTTTGACACAGTGAAAAACAGCCTGGGGTCAAATTGACCCGAAAGAACATCGACATTAAACATTGAATGGGGTCAAATTGACCCTAAGGTAACAGGAGGGTTAACATAACCGACGAGACATGACACATATTTACATGATGCTTATGACATATAATACTCATACATCGTTGCACGTGACAGCATCAGAACGTCAATCGTGTTGAAAAAGTATGAATTAAGTGCGATGTTGAATTATTTTAACAACAGCGAGGGATTGAAACGTCTATCGCCACATTACATAATCGAGGCCAACTGATACTTATTATCAGTCAGGTGAGAAAAAGTTGATGTCAGGTGAGAAAAAAAACCTAACCCTTTAATATATGTTTAACTGGCAGAATCATCAAGCATTAAACAGAACAAATCGTACCACTGTCGATAACTTGAATGTATGTCGAATGTATTTTCTTCATCTTCAAACATTCTGAAACTCTTGTTTCCATCCATGTTGCCTTGCCGTTGGTCTTCTACCTCTCGGCCTTGCTGCATTTCTTGGCATGTACCGCCACTTATAGATTAGTGTGAAAACACAGGTTACCTGTACGCACTGTATCTTCCCGATTCCACACCTTCTTAAAGTAGATTGGTGCCATTTCATCACATGGAAATATGTCCTGTGAATTACTTTTACACATTTCCTCGAGTACAACCATGATAATTTGATATCTTTGCAGACTTTAGGATATCCACTTTAATATGACACTCTGTGGGTTTGGCAGCACGGCATGAGTTTGCGAGAGATGCCCCACGAAGCTAAACTCAGCTTACCTACTAAATGCATGCACGGTGTAATGTGTTCAAGGTTTACTGTCGGACACAATTCAGTTCAATTAAATGAAATAATGAAATGCAATTAGTGTTTGACAATCCCTCCATGCTGCTGCAGTGGAGCTTTGTTTGAGCTCAGGCTGGAGAAGCATCGGCGTATTCTTTGCAGGGAGTCGAACTGTTTGATGTATACCATTGTAGTTGTTGTTATTGTTGTTTTAGCTCCACTGCTTTGACACTGATACTTAGGGCGAAGGTTCAGAGAAGACAGGACGGTTTCAGGACTATCTCTTTCTCTGTCTGTCTGTCTCCCATGGTTTCTAGATGCTCTCTCTCTCTCTCTCTCTCTCTCTCTCTCTCTGCTTTGTCTCTCTACATCTTTCTCTCTTTTTCCAAGCTGATTTGGAGCCTTGCATAGTCAATTATGTAGGGAGTGAGAGATGGAGTGGGGGCTCCGGCTCCCATATTTTTGTGCGATATTAATATTGCATGAGCGCTATTCTGTAGCGAATATCTAAGAGACTGCCTATTAAGGCAGTAGCAGGAGGAGAATGTGACAGACACACACACACACACACACACACACACACTGTACATACATGCATACACACACACAGACTGCCAGAGAGCAGGGGTGAATCAGTCAGGATCATACACAGGTTGTTATAATTAGTGTTTTCCAGATTTATGTTGGTGGGATAATAAGAGTGACTCATTTTCCTGTTTAATATGTCATGTTTGTTTATCTGACAAGGTTCATATTGCGCTGTACAGTCGGCGTGCTTGATGTTGGTGGGAACTGAGTGATGTTGCACTGTAATTGTGCTTAGAATGGAATATTTTAACTAACTCACTGAATAAACAAACAAAACAGAGACACCAAACAAATGCCTGCTGTAAAAAAGAAAATTGCCAAGATAATTGTGATGTTGCAAAGCAGCAGTGACGTGACGGCGGGCTATTTATTTTCTGCTGCTGGTCGGGTATCAGTGATGCATACAGCAAGTGTCAACAGCGGCAGGCTGAGAAGGTCCCTACAGCGATGAATGAGGGACTCACTCAGTGCGTTTACATGATGGTATAATTCGAATCTTGCTTTAGTCGGACTATGCTATCTTTTGGGGGATCTGCTGTTATCCCAATATACATGGCAGTGAGTAATTCGAATCATTGGCCGAAAGCATGTCATATCCGATACGATAGGTGGCGCTGTTTTCATTACAACTCGTGGTGATACAGCCATTTCCGCTTGACCTCTTCACCACGACCAACAACAACCAACAACTACAACATCAACATTTCGAGAAAGATGGCGAACAGAGAGCAAGGCGAAGCTACATCCCTCTACTATTCTTGCATGATGTTAATAGTGACATTATCGTCTCTTTCGACTCTTTCGACTTCCGGGTCACGACATGGGAGGGAGGGAGGGAGGAGGGCGGCGGGATCTCAAGCATGCGCAAAGACGCAAAGTCCAGTTCCGAATTCAATTCACCGTTACATGCCGCGATAGTCGAATGATCAACCGGATCGGATCGAGTTATCCAGGGGTGTTAATCGGATCGTAGTCGGACCGCACATAGTCGAACAAAGGTGTTTACATGAAACGGATACTTCGATTTGAGTCCGACTAAGCCAGTTATTCGAATGCATGTAAACACGGTCACTGTGGATACTTGCTGCTTTTTTAGATGCCAAGTGGCGGTTATGCCGAATGGCCTGTTATAGACGTCTCGTTTCATGAATACAGATTGTCAGAAGCAACTGTTTTTAAGGTGTCGTGAACATAAATCTCAGTCATACAGTTTAAAAACATAATAACACTTCTCATTTGTTTTAACAACAGAGTCTTTTTCTGACAGGATTTGGAGAACATGTGGAAGGGGTCTTCCTTTACAGTATTTCCCTTCTTGCAGTTACACTGCCAGCTCCTATCAAGAGCCCAGAGAGCCCGGCCAGGAATCCACACAGCCAGTTTGTCCCGAGCCCAGAAGCGTCACGCTGGGCCCGATGTCGAACAAGCGCTTGGTGACCTTACAGCACCAGCTGGAGTTAAAAGAAGTCTTTAAAGGGCCGATTCTCTACAGTAATATGCCTCAAAGAGTCTGGATTAAGGCCCACTTACCCTCGCTAAAATGTAACAAACGTGTGAAAAAACATCACAGACGAAGCCAATGTAGAGCGAACAATGGAGAGAGGAAGAAGAGAGGGAGAGAGAAAGAGAGAGAGCTACGAACGAACGGCAAAGAAAAGAAAGGAGAAAGAAAGTGAGGGAACTCAACATCTTAACACCCCCAATCCCACCCCCTCCCTACCCGATATATCAATGTAGTTGGCTTTCTCTGAAATTCAAATGGCAACAGGGGAAGAAAAAAATGATAAGAAAAAAGAAACTTCTGGCTTTGGGAAGGGAGAGGGGGGAAGGGGGGGGGTGCTGAGAAAAAGACCTGTCATCTATGTATTAGTGCTCTGTAAATATTACATGAGCTCCACATTCGCTCAGTTGTTTGGCATTACTTCCACTGGATGGGTATATTATTTGAGAAACCATGCCTTGTTTATGGAGAGGCATGACCTACTTCCAGACACTCCTCTCTTTCTCTGGTATTTTTTCATTCTCTCCCCCCATTCTCTCTTTCCCCTCACCTCTCTCTCTTTCCCTTTCTCTCTCTCTCTCTCTTATTCACTCTCAATCTTCGCAATCTCAACTGGTCGTCCCTGCTGAACAATTACAAGGCAGAGAGACCCAAATGGAGATGTTTGTAGAAAACAACATGTGTATAATTAAGGTTTAATGAGCTCTTGTCAGGGTGGAATGTGCAATTAGATTGGTAATAAAAAAATCTGCCTGAATGCGAGTGGCAGAGTCAGCATGGCAGTGAATGAAAGAACAGAGCATTATTCTGAGCGCTATTGACAGAAGTAGATGCTGCTGGATGCTGCATTTGGATTTAAATACATAGTGAGATCCCAATTATAGAAAGGATTTTTTTTCTTTTTCTGGTGGTGCTATATTGTGCGTTTTTTAAATTACTGTACTTACATACTGGACTAGTTTTCATGTGGAAACAATTTCTAAACAGCTGAAGTTCTGCTTTACTGCTGCAGAATGAAGAAAAAAACAATCATCGGAGGAGGTAATAAATGTCATTGGACGCAATAATATACAAATGATGCTTAATTAGAGAGCATTCAGAAAGCATATACCTTTGGCAACTTGTTGTTTTAAAAAAACGCGCAAATGCGTCCGATTTATGACCACAATTATGGCCACACAAGTTCATCATGTTAGCTGTAGCACCATCTATATGTGAGATCAGGGCTGGAGCAAGTGAAGGATTTTATTATCAACCAATGTGCCTATTATTTTGTCTCCACAATGTCAGAAAGTATTGAAAACAAATTGAAATATATATTTCTCAGCGCTGCTGTAGCTGTCTGTTCTGCTAGCGCCGTTAGCTGCCTGCTGCCGCCTCACCCGTCGCCATGTTGAGAGCCGTGTGGAGACAATCCCTCGATCGTGGAAATTCTCTGAATTTGAAATTGGAGAGAGGAACCGTCGATTATTTTCCACGATCGCAATCTTCTCTTAAAGCGAACCACAGTTGCCATGTGCACATATTGGAAAATAAAAAAAATAAAAAATGTAAGCAACATCTGGAGTCTTGTAGAACCGTCCAAAAACAATTTGTTCCTGTGTGACACTAAGGTTAGACAGAGAGACAAACTGAAATGAAAACATTACCTTGAATGAAACAAATACGCACCAAAAAAAAAAGAGTATTTAATTTATTGATTTTAAACAGCCCTCAGAGTTTCTCTTTTGGGAAAAGACACTTTTCCACCAGACCCTGCATCTTTTAAATAAGACAGGTACTTTCTGCTCTCTTTTTCCACTCTATTTCTTTTTTTCTTGACTTGGTGAAATTGCTGCTTGTGGGTCTGGTGGAGAAGATCCACACACACAGAAATCATGTTTGGCTCGTTCTGAATTACTTGACTTGACTGAAAGAGAGGGCCCTTTGTTGGCTTCCTCTGGGACTGCCCTTGAAAGGCTCCTATTGTGTGGTAAGCACTATGATATAATGCAAGTGGATTTAATAGATTTAATGGAACATGCAGACATGGTTCTCAAGCCCTCGTGTGATGAGAAACAGGCGGTTGTTAGGAGATCACAACCACATCTTAAAGAAATGAAATGTCAATGTCGCGTAGCTCCAGTAGCGTGTTAGGATTTTATTTTTATGGTAAATATTTGTGGTTGTTCATGTGGCGAAGAAATCCACTGCATTTAATTTTACATTACCAACAGTCATATCTTGTTTCCTTTCGACGTCTTTTTTTCGATTTCTGTATGGTTTGATTGGAAGTCAAGGTTAGGCAGGAGCGGGGGGAGTTGAATGTCAGTGACGTGTTTGCTTTGTTTTCATTGTCTTAACAGGAGCACAATGGTACGATTGTGAGGCCATCTGAAACCCGACACCTACCCAGAGCTTTCTGGGGTCAGAGGTGGGGAGATGTGTGTGCCTTTAGCCCGACGAACCATGCATTTGGAAAGACCCACAACCCAAAGAGTAATCCAACTAGCATACCATCAAAACCATTCTCGCTCCGCCGGCTCGCCCACATACCAGATCTGCGTCTAAAACGCTCTCATTTACCAGATATGAATGATGCTTTTTCCCCCTCTCCATCTCGTCGAAGCTTTGTAATCTGTCTCATTATTTTAAGGTGCCATTTGAGGAGGGGCCAGCCCCTTGAAACCCTTCAGTGTGATGGACAAGACCATAAAGCAAAGCAATAAACCTGAGATGAATGTTATATCTTAACACTGATAGAGGCAATTAAGTCCATCATAAGCGAGAGAGGGAACACTCTTCTCTGGGGACTCATTCACTTGCATGGTTTAACATGATTCCCAGCGAAATCCCTTATTTTATTTCTCCTCTCAGCCCATAGCTTACAGTCGAGCACAAATTGAGCTGATGTGTTTCTTTTTTTTCCACACAATTTGGTCATTCGGTCTGATCTGCCCTTTTCTGTCTGTCTGTCGTCATGTCTCTCTCTCTCTCTCTCTCTCTCTTTCTCTCTCTTGCTATCTCTCCCTTTTCTCTCTCTCTCACTCTCTCTCTCTCTCGCCTCCCCATTTCGCCGTATTTGTCATGGTAACGTAAAAAAAAAGAAGAAATCTCAGCTGCTCCAATTCATTTCGTGCTCTTTCAGTCGAGAAAGAAGGGCAATTCTGTTTTTCCTCACTGGTTTCTGTGTGTTGAGGTTTAAAGGTAATGAAGACCATATTTCATCTGCATGGAGTTATATGACTGGGCGTGGCTGAGCAGGTCTGTTATGGGAAAATAAATATCATGGAAGGTCTAACTTTGTTATCCTTATCTCGCTGGCATCAATGTGTGTATTATTGGACAGGATACATTACACAAACATGTCGGCACGCATGCAATGTGCACACATTTGAAGCTAAGTGCTTTAGTTGTCTATACAGCATACAAACACACACTCATATAAGGAACACATAAAAGGTAAGATACACATGCAGAGATATCAACACATGCACACAGGCAATCCATATTTACAGCACACCATCCCCCAAACTCTTGCTTTGCTTTGTGTGTGTGTGTGTGTGTGTGTCTGACAGCGAGTCACTGAATGCTCTAATGACCACAGTCCTGACACAGGTGTTTTGACTGCTGCCTCTTTGCATCGGCACATTGATTGACATGTGATTAGTTACGCTGGGATGAAAAAATAGACTCCTTCACTGTAACCATGAAGGAGGGTCAAGTCCTGTTCTCTCTCCGTCTCTCCTGCCTCATCTTCCACGAAATCTAAAACATCCCCGGCCGCAGTTGCTGGTTGTGTGATTTGGTATTCCGGAGGTACAGTAAAGAGCAGCTCGGAGACCTCATGAGAAAAAGCTCCTCGCGCACATCAATGCAGGTTAGCGCCGCCGTGGCACGGAATTCAAAGTAAGCATCGTATAGGAATAAAGAATGGATACTAAATTGATCTCAAGAAAGAAATGCTTTTTTTGAAAGCAGAGCTGCACCATCCCGCTACTGACCCCAGTAAGTGGATCCTGTATTGACCAAAGTTAACTGATCCACATTAAGTCAAGTTAATTGGTCAATTTCAGTGATAAAAATCACTGTTTTTGCTATATGTTACACATAATTCAGTTACAGCAGACAAGTGGTGCAAGGTAATATCTTGAGTGTCCCAATGAGTTCCACATTGTGAGGTTATACTGTTAACCTGAGAAGAGAACAATGGACACTACTGGCAGATCCACAGACTCAAGTTATCGGCACATATGCATAAACATACTCGCAGAAGTCAACCTGACAACAACCCAAAACATAGAGATATCCAAAATCTATGACCACAGATTCATATGCAGCACAGAACACAAACTAGGTGCTATGTATAACATGACACAGGATTAAAAGAACATTTCTTATTTTCCAGCGCGGCACTGAGCATAGGACTCAACACCGAGAATACAGTGTGAACAGAACCAATTTATTTCACCTTTATCACTAGGAGTACAAATTTGATCCAGAATCCTATTTTTTACCCCACTTTCTAAAAAAGTTAAGGATGAACTTATTCTCTAATGAATGGATACGATTGCGATGCCGCTGTAGATGCGAGTCCCCGTCTGAAGGGAAGCTACATTTCTGGCATGCCGTGTTCCAGTCAACAGTTGTTTTATAACCTCTAAGACTGTGGTGCACTTCTTGCTTCAAACTGACATGGGTTTGGCTTCATGCAAACACAAAGCTATTAATAGCATCGCTCCCACTTTATTTTCTCCCTCCCATTCTCTCCCTCTCATGTATTTGCATTTCTGCAATGCAAACAGGAGTCTGGTGTCAAGTGCGTCAGTGGTGCAGGCCGTACTTGTCCCCTCTCTTTCTCGAGCCTCAAATCTAACTCACAATTCCGTTCCCTCGCTCGACACGACTCCCCCCTCTCCTCCATCTCACTGTAGCTTTCCACCTCTCTCTCACCTTCACCCTCTTTCCTCCCCCCCCCCCCCCCCTCTCTCTCTCTCTTCTGTGTTTTCCTTTGCTCAATTGTTTTGCTGTAGATTTGGTCGCTATGATTAATGACCTCAAAGCCTCGGGAAAGCAAACAGAGAGAGAGGGAGAGAGAGAGGGAGAGAGAGAGACAACAAGCTCGCCCTTCCTTGACAAAACCTCAATTTTTCTCTCACGTCACCTGTTCGTATGTTCACTCAGAGCACGTTATGAGATCGATTCATAACGAGTCAGATTAAAACAAGAAAAGATTTGATCTGTTTTGTTTTTTTAGCGGATTGCTGAAGTTAGTGCCGTTTTTTTCCAAACAGTTCGTTGTTGCAAAGTCCCATACATTAATACATTGTTATTATTCAGTTTATTTGGCTCCTTAGATGATTAAAGTTGTTATCATGCATCTCTATATAAATGCACTGCATGTACAGATGTTGACATTATTTCCCAACGCTGTGTGTTGAACTAAAAACGGTAAATGAGCGTCAGAGCAGGAGACCACTGAAGAAATGAGCCTCTTGCTCAGAGGTCAAACTAGTCACACTCGGAGGCGGTCAGCGTCTTGCTCAAGGACACTTTGGCGGGGTAAATGCTTGAATATGGTGGATTGTTAGTTGACCGGGTGACTTTATAACACAAACTAAGCACATGCGATAGCCATTATTCCATATTATTTCATAAAAAATAAAAAAAATCCTATTTTTGGAACTACTACTGTGAAGTACAATATGATATCATTTAGCTGGTTATTTCAATTCATAAAGAACAGAATAAAAACGTATTGAAAACGGATGAAAACAAGAATTAAAGATAGACATAATTTGCGATCTTGACAGGGTTTGAGGTTGGAAATAATTATTTCTACCGATTTGGATATTTTTTGTTATTCTAACAACTCAGTGACTTGAGCGACTCCTTCACATTGTGCTGCAGGAGTACCACCACAGACTCCGGTTTGCTCTTTGACATTCTGTACAATTGCTTTCCACTCACCCTTTTTTTTGCTCATCAACATCTGGTTTGCTGGTGTGAAAATTACCTATTTCATGTTACTGCCACTTCTAGCACGATGTGATTAGGAGAGCAAGTAAAACCGTTTTCCAGGAGCAATAAAGATAGTAATTTCATTTGCAGAATACAATGATTATTCCTCCAGCAAACTAATAGTGCTATCAGACAGAAATCATTGCACGAGAAGTAACCGCTCCATCAGAGTCCAAATGATAACGTGGAAATGGAATTGAGGCTTCAAATAGAATAATGGTGCAAGGATTTGTCTTTGCGCTGTAGTTTGTTTGGTGCTCTGAGTGTGTCATGTAGGAAGAACCTAACAAAAAAGCAAGTTAACTTTATAGTAGAGGAATCTGACTGATTCTATTTGAAAATATTCCCAAAACATCCTCCAAAAAGGGTTTGTATTGACCAACTGAACAACTTCATTACAGTAGAGTTACTCCCTGGAACACATGGCTTGTTCACATGAGGTGAAAGATGGCTCTCAAAACATGTTTGGCCCCTGCACACAGTTTGAGGAACAACCCCAGCACGTTTACCGTGGGCACATGCACGTCCCGTTACTTGACCTTACAGTCGCAGCGGTAATGCAGCTGAGCTCACTTGAGGTGGGTTTTGTTTCCACATAAATGGCTGGTGCCAAATAGTGTCAGAGAGAGAGGCACGGAAGGCCTTTGGGAGAGTGAGTGTGTGTGTGTGTGTGTGTCTACATGTTTATATGCCGTGTGTTTCAAGCTGCGGCCTCTGGCTATGACCCCAGTGTTAATCACACTACAGCCAGAACAACCACAGGCTCTATCACCACGGCTGCTGCTTCAACCCTCCTCCTCTCCTCTCGGATTCTATCTCATTCATGCTCTCCGTCCTCTGTTTTTGTTTCTCTCTCTCTCTCTTCCCCTCGCACCCCCCATTGTATCTTTCCTACGATACTTACTCCCACATCTCCGTGATCCCTTTTAGCTCCTTCACCGTGAGCTCAAGGGTACACCCTCATCTTTTGTTTGAGGTTATAGTGAGTCTCCTCTTTTAGGCCTTTTGAGCTCTCCGTTTCTGACTTCTGGATTAGCGGGGTGGCCCTTGTCCTTGTTTCTTTGGCAAAGTGCAACATTGTTAAAGACTGTTCTCACCTCTTGGTGTGTAGTCGCGGTCCCTGGCCGCTAAAAGTGCTGTTTTGTTATTGGTTGCCCATGTTGGTGGTACTTGGCTAAATGGGAAACAGCCTCTGTGTCCAGTCTCTTTCCTACATCTCAGTACTCGTCAACTTCTGTTATGATTGATGGTCATTATCGTGCGTGGCGGTCATTGTAACGACCTCCATTCGAAAGACAAATGACAAATCAGAGCGAGGAGCGTGAACCTCTGACAGCTTTCCGAAATAAAGCGACACTTCAAATTTGGAATCATCCCGAAGACTTTTGAGCCTGACCGAAGGTAAACACGAAAAAGTAGGTCCCCCCCGGATAATCCCTGTAGCCGTTGCAGCGATCTGCGCGGCGCAGCAAATCAATTGCTGGGTCGACTCCCGGCTGACTTACCTGTCATGTGTCCTTTCATTATGCTAATGTCGCCTGTGATTTGATTTAACCGGCCAACTCGCTGACTGACTAACTCCACGGCCGTCGGTGCAAGTGTTGTGATTACCGCTCTGTTGTGCCTTTTGTCGCCCTGTGAATAACAGCGCTGAGGTGTGCACACACACACACACACACACACAATCTCAGGCTTTCGGCAAGCTTAGACGAAGAGTGTGAGTTACACAAGCTTTGACAGGGCCTAATTATATGTGTCTCTAATGAACTGTAATTACTGACATCCACCAGAGCATCGAGGTCTCTAAGCCGAGGACTCGCAGTCATTAGGCTGCTGTGTTACTGTTTCTGTGTCTCCACTGACTGAAAATCGCTGTTTTTCTCACTGTTTTCTCATCTCACTCTCTCTCTCTATTTGCCTCTCTCTCTCTCTTTCTCCAGTTTGATGGTGAAAACATGTACATGAATGAAAACAACCATGACTTCCTCCCACCAAACCAGGTGAGTCCAAATGGCCTCTAATGGAATACCTGCTCTTTTCCCCTCTTCCTCTTATTTCATCTGTTCCCGTGATTGTGAGCGCAGCCATTTTCATTCCACCGTTGTTCATGCTTGTTAGAACGGACGACAAATTGTTTTTACTGAAACAACCACAGTGAGATTTATATGACATCGGCTGAAAGCAAAGGGACTGAAAGCTCTCCAAAATAGTCCAATTAGTTCACCGATGTTTTATGCGGACAGACGTAAAAGGAAAACAAAACTATTCACTGCATTCTGCGCTCCATGGGTGAAATATTCCCCTGGGATAGTAACGATAATGTATAATAATATGACTGTTAGTGTTCAAAGAGTCGAATAAACTGAAACACATTTCCTCTAGTCCCAGAACCTGGACTATAATTACAAATCACTGCCAAGGATCCTCGCTTTTATTGTTTGTGGTTTCTTTGGATCCCCCCCATACGTTGTTACCTTGGCAACAACTACTACATATCCGAAGGAAAATGTACATACTGTCGATACATGTTTGCTCTTAATATAATTTACGACCGTAAACACTGTAACACCTTGATGCCTTCATGGCTAACCCAATAAAATAACATAAAAAAACAAATATGAGACATACAAACACGAAGACAAAATAATAGTAACACAGTAGAATAATAAGAACATATGAAATTAATTTCCACACCCAGTCTACAAAGAGAGTTAAAGACTAGTTGTGATCATTTATGATGAATTATTTTTATTTTTCCACGAGATTGTGAAATACACTAATGATTTGGCTGTTTTAAAATATGAACATAGTGATTCCTCCTCTATACAAATGAAATATGTATTGTCTACTATACACTGAAAGCTGAAACTGAATCTCTCCCAGCATGCGCTGGACAGGTTGCTAGTCCATCACAGTCAGATTGCCATAACCACATTTCTGCTAAGTACAGGAGGAGGAAACCAGAGAACCCCAAAATATCAAAATTCCAAACACAAAGTGCTCGGACCTTCTTTCTGTGTCAACCATTAAACTACCTCGAACCATCATAACGTTCAAATTCACTTCATTCAAATTATACAACCATTCCCTGTGCACATAATATTCACTTTGGAAAAAGCCAAGCAGAAAGCGCTGCTTCGCTCTGAGTGAGTTTTGGCCTCATTGCAAAGGATTTATTAAGTTTGAATAGAGGGGGAGTCAGCACTCTTCTGCAGTACATGGCGACCATGTCGCTGCCAGATACACTGGAGCACAGCTGGTCGTGAACAACTGGGAGACCATATGGTTATGTTTGGACAGGGGGATTTGTGGAGTTTGGGAATAAGCCCATCTGACATACACAGGGGAGCAGGGAATTTGTCCCTGTCTCTTGCAATTATTAGAACCGACCCATCGGCTACAGTAGTTCTGTGTTTCTGTTACATTTGCTGTTTTGCTTAATTTCTTAATGCCCTGGCTTGTTAGAGCATGGCTCAAGGCCCAGAGCGGGAGACAGAGCTGCCTCTGCTGTTCCTTGAACTCAATTCCCTCAGTTTGTTTAGATAACTCGGACGACACATATGTCTGTTACAAAGTGATTTTCGGTTGGATAGTGCTGTTATCCGACAAATGTCTCAATCTGGTACTTGGCCGTCTAAATCATCTTAAGAACCACTGCTTCTACCTGCCAGTTGTATTCCGCGCTTGTACTTCCACTGCAGCGCTGATTGTCCGATTACAAGTCTCGCTGATGTGCACAATGTTTTTTGCTGAATTACTGAGGGACAGATAAAACATCGCAAATGTGGCATGCAAGATATAGACAGAGAGGGAGAGAGAGAGAGGGAGAGAGGGAGCAAAAGGTGTCTATCAAGGAAGCAGGAGAGAAAGAGATGGAGGAAGGGAAAGGGCGAGCAACACAGTGATGGGATGAGAGAGGATTTTGCTTTGCTCTGTGTTGTACTTTGTTGACTCAAGATCCCCTCATATTCGACATGTGCCTCGCTCTATTCTCCGCTTCACCAAGTTCAGCCTCTCCTTCCCTCTGACAGCTTGAATCAGGGAGAGCCTTCGGGGTGGGCACGCACTCTGACAACAAGACGTGGAGATGGAGAAAGAAATGGGACAGAATCGCTGATCTGCACCTCCTCATTCTACACTTTGGACAAATTCCACACATATTTTTAAGTATGTGGACTGGACGTGACTAAAGTATACGCAAAGACTGAGAACGCTTCACTGGGGAGGGCGCTGCCGCTGTTGCACTCTTTTCCCGCATCGTGCACAAATTGGACGGCGGTGAAACAGCTCGAGGAAGATGTTGGGAAACAATCCAATTAATAGGAAATCTTTCTGAATCATAAATAATAGTGGGATGTCCCAAATCCATTCCACATTCATATTAAAGTAAAATCCCATTTCCTGTGTGAAATCCCATTTTAAAACAGGAAATTGTGCAATGCTTGCGCCGTCAGATGTCAATCAAACTGCTGCTTTAGAATTCAGCTGCCAATTAAACGTAACAAAAGAGGCAGCAACATTTTTCTGAGATGTTTACGGGAGCGGTGACACCCACTATTAGTTTGACATTTTATCCAGCTGTGGGTATCTTCTCTTTGTACACTGCATCGCGGGAGAATGCTGTACATCAACAGCACACTGTTAAACAAATATAATACTCAGAAAGTCTCCAGTGTGAACAAACTCACTCACTGCCTGCTCAGACCGGGTGTGCACTATAGATTTGGGACACAGTTGCAGTTTGATTGATGTCTATCAGCGTATATGTTGCATAATTAATACAAATCGGTAAAGTGCATTGATTTATTCCATGCTAACGGCAGAAAATACTATACAGTTCATATTCTATTCGAGTAAGTGTGCTTCACTGGGATCGGCTGTGTGACTGCGGATGTTTTTGCGCTCGTGTCGTTTGTGCCGAGGTAAAAATGCACTCGGTGAAAGTAACAGACGGAAAACACAGCTGCAGGGATCATTTTTTATTAATTAGTTTTACTCCTGAATAAACGTTTTGCACGGCATATACAGTAGCTGCACTGTTCTCAATATGTTCCATGTTGAATAAAAACAAATCATACTGCCTCAAGCTCACTTTTCTCTTGCTTGCTGCTTTATTATCTCACTTTACTTCTCTACCTCTCTTCCTCTCACTCTCTCCGATTCCCCCATTTCGGCTCCTATTCTCACCCCGTTTCTCTGTCCCCCCCCCCCCCCCCACTGCATTTAAATGCATTTGGGTCAGCGGTTCCGCCTCCAAACTGTGAAAGTGTGTCTTGGCTGTCTCTCACTTGAGTTTCTGCATGTCATCGTTCTATTTAATCTGGATCACCTATATAGATACATCTTATTCCACCATCATATAGGAGGACAGACGCATGCCCTGTAACTATTGAACAACTGCATGGTGAGACGCTTTGATGGGTACGTTCTCATGAGTCACAACGAAACGGGGTCAGTGCCATTGTCATATCAATGTTCCCATAAGCATCGTAGTCTGACCCTGTTTAGTTCTCTGTGGTGTTTCCTTCAGTCTCTCTCAACCCCCCCCCCCCCCCCCCCCAGCAGAGCGACAACGTGTTAGTGATTCAATGACAAGGTCACGGACCTTGGTCGTGCCATCAACAAGCTCTTTGTCTGCCCCTGTGGCCACTGACTATTGTCGTGGCAACAACATATGACGGCGTAACCAACGTCGAGGAGCTCCGGCTCGTTCCGGTGTCTTTGCAGAGGTCTGATCTGCCCTCGAGCCAACAAGAGCCGATGAGCACAAGGTGGAGAGTCGTTTTTTTTTCTTCTTCTTCTTCTTCTTTATAATCAAGGTCTAAAGCGCACCTTCACCTGAAGTGTGATTTCTATTAAACAGAAAAGTACGGTGCGACGCGATCAAAGATAATGCACGGTGAGGATGTGTTCTCATAGCTCCGCAGCAGAGTAAAAGAAACTCGACACTTCATCAGCACTTTACCTTGACAATGCTGTGCTTTGATGTCTTTCTGCCTGACTTATGAATTCATTTAGCAGAACTGCTGTTGGAGAGAAATATGTCACAGGAATAAGAAGAAGAAGAAAAAAGAACACGAGGAGGAAATGGAAAAGGGGGAAGGGGGGGAGAAACTGCACGGGGGAATAATTCGGCTAATGGAGTCACTGTTTGGATATTCAGCAGAAGTAGGAACAGAGATTATGATCTTGCAATTAGCGTAACAAGGTTTTATTGATTGGCTGCCGCTGTAGCTTCTTTGCTGCCAAGACGCTGCATGTGGTTTTAACATGCACAGTGTGTGTGTCGCCCAGCCAGTCACACGAGTTCTCCCACTACGGGAGCAGAATCCAGCTCCGTGTTCCCATCGAGCTGCGGCCATTTACCGAGCATCAAAGCTGAAATATTATGGATTGCCGAGTTGAAAGGGTCCGTTTGAATGCCTGATGATAAAGTGGAAGGCATTTGCATTTTCCACTCACTTTTAAGTTAATGCGTTTCCCCCCCCCCCCCACCCCCCATCCTCTTTGAGTAAAATGCAGGTATTAAAAAAATGCAGCTTCTGGTAACGAGTGATTCGGAAATGTTGGCTTCCCGTTTGACATGCCGGGAGCTCGCAGGTGATGCTTTAACGGCAAGTTTGATGCTTTTTCTCTTCTCGGATATTTTATCGTAAGTCGTTGCTGGCAGGGATTCTACCGGCCCCTTGAGTGTTGTAATTGTAATTAGGTCGCCGCGTGAGTGCCAGCGGCAGATTTCTGAGACACGGAGAAGCAGAGACGGCTTGGACACCGAAGATGTTTTTAGATGGCAGCAAAACAGATGCGATTATGATTAAGTTTAGAAAACACCCCGACAGAGTGAACTCACAATGAGGCCTTCCTGTTGTGTTTTTCTATTCTTAAGTGTTTTTAATCATATATTTAGTGTTGTAAGAGCTCCTTGGAACAGACACCATGTCTGCCACAGTTTTAGTGCCTAAACTTGTGGAAACTCTCGTCGGATGAATATGATTAAGTCCTATTCCACAGCTCCCCTGTGTCTCTCATCTTTCCCTCATATGTTTCTGATGAACAATTGTAGAACATGATCCCATCGTCTTTTATGTACAACCTTTGACAAATCTATCACCTCGTCCCTCTATGCTCTGAATTAAAGGCCCATTCCACCTTTCCAGTTTCGATGAGTGATTCTCTTGTTTGGCAGCAGCCCAAAGCCCAGCCGGCCTGTCTGGAACCTCGGCAAAGCCTGATTGGTCAGGTTCAGCCATGTGTGACTGACAGGAAGCCTGCTGATTGGGGGAGACGGTATCTTCGGATCGGTGCACTGATTAAAGCCTTGCGGCGGCGTTTTGTAGACTCCCACCGTCCGGGGCCCCCGCACCAGCGCCCTGGCCCTGCTGGTCTGAATTACAGTTTGGCCGCATTAGTCTGATTTACAGCTTCCTCCCGCTGTTTAGATTGGAGCTGGGGACCAGAGTGGCAGGTTCCTCCTCCCCTACACTTTCACCTGCCCCCTTTTTGTTTCAATTAAATCTCCCACCTTGTGCCTCACCCTCTACTTGTTATCCCGGTATTCCCAAATCCCCTGAATGTTCTCCCTCTCATCCCACCTCACTCGATTCACCTAATCTATCCGCCCTGCGGCCTTCGTTACAAAGTATTCTGCTCTTCTCACCTTTCCCCTTTCTCCCCTACTCACCCCTTTTTGTCTCCCCCTCCTTCATACTTTCCGCCTTCCTCCCACCTCCATCTCTCCTCTATCTACCTCCCTTTATCCTCCTTTTCTCAAATGCCCCCTCAAACCTCCGACAACATCCCTTTACCTTTCCGAGTACACCTCCTCCCCGCCCCCTCTCTCTCTCTCTCACTCCCTCACCACATCTTTTGTGAAAATGAAAACAAAGAGCAGCCTGCCAAAATATTTCTAAAGCTGATCGCTGACAAAGCAGAGTGGAGACAATGCAAAAGGATGTGCAGGCATATTTGTCGCGGCAGCAGAAAGATGGAAAGTTCTCTCTCTGTGGCCTTTTCACAGTCATTGGGAAACATCCTCACCCTCCTCACTCTCTCTTACTCCGTTTAATAGCCCTCTGTTTGAAATACTCGTCTGGTACATGGCACCACATATAAATGAACAGCTGTATATGTGTGTGAGGCCCTCGCTCTGCCAAGCTGTCCATCCTCCTGTTGCCCCAGGTGATCAGATGAAACTAATGGCAACCTTAATGTGTTTGTGTAGGCCCTTCACCCCATTGGATAACACGATGACAGACCAAACACTCACTCTTGTGCTAGATCACATGCCAGAGTATAGGGCAGTGTATTTTTTTTTGTCTTTTCATAACTGCCGAGATTTCCTATCTCTTTTCAAAGTAAATCTTACAATGTACTTGAACCGGTTTCCCTCATGGCTGCGGAACAAAAAAAAACATTTGAGTTATTCGAGAGGAGAAGAGAGATTCATTAGCAAAAATGCTTGGTTAATTATTGATGCAGTATCTTCAAGGTGAGAAAAAAAGCCCGAAGCTGACATCAATCCATGTTGGCTTATTTTCTCTGCCGAGAGAGTTTAAATGAGGTAATTCAATGTTTCTTATTGAACTGGTTAAAGGTGAAATATACATGATTTAGAGCGTTAATAAAGCAGCAAACATTTGCTCTGTAGAGATAGAGTGGAGTAATGTAAAATTGCTTTCTCTCTGTGTGTGTGTTACACCCCGAACTTCTCCCTGCTTTGTTGACATAGGCAGTGCATACTTTCAGTCCATGTTAGTATGACCCACTGGCTAGCTGGCGGCCTCCACTCAACACTGCGCTTATACAACGGTTACAACTGATAATGTTTTCCCAACCCATGTGAAACGTAGCCCCCCCACCAGGCACGTGCACAGATAGACCCCTAGTGGTGCTCAAGCACCAGCTCTTTTGCCCTGGATGAGAAAAGTGCCCTTTCTGCTGGAGCCACATTTTTTCTTCATTATCAGTATTGAAGAAATAAAGTTACTCTGTCATCAAGTTCCCCCAAATGTGTATGGATGTCTGTCGGGGCCCTCCCTCCTCCACTTAGAGCGCAGTAAACGCAAGAAAAAACAACACTTGTAATAACTATACTTACTAATTGAGAATGAGGTCATGCCAGGAAATATCAGACTTCCGTGAAAACGTTATAATGCCTCAGTCTGATATTTCACGGCATGACCTCACTCTGGGTTAGTAAGTAGTTATTACAAGTGTTGTTTTTTCTTGCATTTACTCTTTTCATCCGAGCGGTCGAGGTTAGTAAGTCGTTTATTATATAGCATTTTTTCGCTCCTAATGTTTTGTAAATAAAAACATTGTAATATGTCATTTTGTTCAGCTCTCATGTCTTCTCACGACACGATGTGTTTCAGGTGTTTCCTCGCAACCAATTACTTAACTTCAAGTTACAGTGATCAATAGAAAAATCAATTTCCCGATGGGTGCCCTTTTGGGGGGGGTTTGAGCACCTGCCCCCCAAAATGTCTGTGCATGTGCCTGCCCCCCCCACACACACACACACACTCTCTCTGGCTCCCCCTTTAGAAACACAGTCAGCTATGACACCACCGTTGCTGTTGTTTGCATCGTTCATGCTGATAGCACCGTGAGCTGCTAGCGATCGCCATGTTGAGAGCCTTGTGGAGGCAATAGAAATGCTCCCACTCTTGTATTTTGCACCTTTTAAGCAGTACACAGTTAAGGTATTGGTACAAACATTTTATTTATATATTTCAGTAGTTCTTTCAGTAGTGCAGCAAAGCTGGGGCTCACCGTGTAAGACGATACAGAACCAGAAACGTAAACGACCCCAGGAAATTACTTGAGAATTATTACAGTGCACTTTTATGTGCCTGAATAGTCCTGGTGCAGTAAACACCACCTAGCTGCTTTTAGTTGGATTAACGCGAGTATATAAGCAATCTAGCAGTGAGGCTGCTAACATCAGCATGCTAACATGTAACAGCGTATATAGGCTAATAATGTTTAGCAGGCATAAGTTTGGCACGTTCACTATCGTTACATTACATGGTAAAATGTTGTCAGAACTACTAACAGAAGTAGCCTACAGAAGAGACTGCAGGATTCAAATCGTATTTGGTCATAAACGGGCCGAAATAAATGAATCTGAAACAAATTTCATGGCAATCCATCCAATAGTTGTATTTCACTCTGGACCAAAGTGGTGGACCAACTGACCGACACATCCATGCCCCGAGGCACACTGCTAGTTTGGCTACCGGCAACAACAAAAAACTATACCTAGGCCTGTTAATGATGGAGGTTCTTTCGTGGACACTTTTGTGAAGCATCAACTGTGAGTTGCAGTGCGGAGTTCTAGTGGAAGACAGTGAGGTTCATTGACGCTGGAGAGCCGTCTCCTCCACTCCGCTCCACTCCCCACCAGCCTCTTATTAACAATGGCACCAAGAGTACGTGGGTCCAGATGTTAGTCTCCTGCTCCCACCAGCTGTGCCAGCCTCCAATACACAGCCTCATTGACTCCAAACCAGGGAGACACTTAAGAACACACACACACACACACACACACACATACACACCCACACACACACAGACACAGAGTAGGCAGTCTCAGTAAGTTTTTGTTTAAAGAAAAATCATGGATACCTACACAATTTTCACGAAAGCATTTAAAAACTATTACAACCGGGTCTGTGTATGAAGAACGGCACACAGACTCACATTTATCACACAGATTAAATGACAGACACACACACACACACTCCCACATGCACTTTACATCTTCTCCTGTATGGCAGAGTGATTTGTGGCCGACAGGATCCTAACAATTCTCAGAATAATGCACGTTTGTTTGGAAGACTGCGCCATCAGCGCTCCCTTTGTTATCTTCAACATTGTTTGAGTCAGTCGGTACTGATCCAACAACCCTTTATTGTGCTGTTTTTTGTCCATTTACTTGCTTTTATAACATGTTTTGTCATCCCCACACACTGGCACCATTTTCCACATGTTAACGATGATTTTGACAGCGAGCACAGAAGAGTAGATAACTGAAGAGTCATTCAACATTTTGAAAAGCAGTTGACTTTTGTGTGGGCCTTGCCGAGCCTCTGGGCGATCATAACTGGTCAGTAGCAGCGTCTGTTGTTAAGCCTCGCAGAACAGCGAAGTTAAAAAGGCGTTCCTCTCGAAGAGACATGGCCGCTCTGAACAGGAAGAGACAAAGGGGACTCTGGAAATAATACTGGATGTCTGCGAATGTAACATCGTAATCCTAGATTCACCCTGTCAGGCAATAAGTTTGATTATGTTCCTCATTTGAAATGTTGGATTCATATCTTTCCCCTCCCCCCTTCTTTTCTGCTCCCTCCTTCCTGTTTTCTACTCCATCCACCCTCCTCCTCCTCTTCCTCCTACTCTCTCCCCCCCCCGCCACCCACCGCAGTATCAACATCGCCATCACAATCCCCCTAGATGGCTATTGGGTAACCTGAGCAATCGTGTGCACTCATGGTTTGTTTTCTGACCACATTAGTGGAGATCACAGTTAAGTTTTCACTGACACTGAGCAGCATCTGCATATCGTTACTACCGTGAGGTCTTGAACTCTTCCCGTGCCTCGACAAACCAGCAGAGGAGGATATAGATACATGTTTATTCATCAAACAATAAACCTGTGATTGCCCTTCTCTTTGCCACCGGTACACATCTATCCTACAGTGTCGTCATTTGGGAGCCATTTGAATGTTGTTCGTGTTCCAGTTGAATGTTCAGCAATAATGATGTGCTGGTTGTTGCTGACAGCTCCTCTCTCGCCAAAATCAAGTGTTATTAGACAGTGAGCAAGAAACCGAGACAGAAAAAAACCAAGAGAGAAGAGGGTCAGTGACACATTTTCAATGAATCAAATTGGAAAAGAAAGAAAAGAGGAGGAGGCGGAGGAGGAGAAGCAGCATATTGGGCGCAGAAGGCAGCTAATATATGGCCACTCGTGTCAGTTTGCAGAGTAAAAAGAAAGCGCGCGAGACAGAGACAGAAACAGGGGTACAAGGGAGGTTGTGTTTATTATTTGATAAAGCCTCCCTTATAACCTCAGCATGTTGTGCAATAGCTCTGGCTCTCCTTCAACTCTGCGGTGTGCCACTTCAAATTAGTCGCTTGTGGAGAGGGCCTGCCCCGTCTTTGCAAAATGCATTAGTACGCCACTCCGAGCCTCATACAGCCTAGGGTTAAACACAAATTATATCATTTCTGTCATCCAATCAAATCACACTGACCTCTTGACCTGCCAGATGAGTCAAATGCATAATGAAATATGACGTGGCACAAAAGCTCTGATTCTAATCTGCTCAGACACGCGATCAGATGAGGATGACCTCCTGACCTTGACTGACAAGTGAGACGAGCACTGGGAACAGGATACACGGGGGAGAAGAAGGGAAGGAAACATAAAAGAAAAATGGGGGAATATAAGCAATTAGGATGGCTGGTTTTAGTGAATGGGAGGTTAGTTAGTAATCAACTCAGTATCTGGGGTGAATGGGGCCATCTGCATCTTCGGACTTAGGGCAGTTGTTATTCGCTTTGATTATTCTCCCCCATTTCCTCCATAAAGTCCCTTCCATAATGATAAAAAAAGAAGCATTTTTTCCACCCAGAACTGCAGCCAGGGCTGAAGAGATAGTGGCTGGATTTTATTTCCTAGAAAGAGCGTGACTGTGACACTATTTTTTCCCTGTCTCACTCCCTCACTGCCTCGCAGTCTCTCTCTCTATCTCTCTCTCTCTCCTCCCCCCCCCCCCCCCCCCCCCACATCCCATTCTTTCACCGAACAGAAACCAAGTACAAGGCGATTTAGCATCCCCATCCCCACAGCCCCTTTCAGGATTTTCAAACAGTAACATAGTGACAGATAAATAATGCAGCCTGGCAGTTTTAGAGGGACATGAGATGGCAGGGGAATAAGTGACTTAGGGGGAGGGGGGGGGGTTTGATTCGGGTCCGGGGGATGTGGAGCGGGGACCAGAACTGTTTGGGCTCTGTAAGGGACAGGCCGGGTTGGGGTTGGGCCAGGCATGAGAGGACGAGGAGAGTGGAGGTGTAGGGTGTCTGTAACTGGATCTTTGGCGCACTCCCCCTCCCTCTCTGTGGGCTCCGCTGGAGAAGGCTTTGTGGTGTGTTGATACCTCCCCCCCCCCTGAAATGATATTGTAGCAGAAGAACGACCATGGCTTTAATTAAGCCCGAGTTGACTGAGCGAGATGGAGGGATAGGAAGAGCGAGAAAGAGGAAAGGAAAAATAAGAAGCAGTCTGATAAACAAACAGCCCAATAAACAGAAATAGCAGCTCAGTTCATGCCGTTAAGCGTTTGAAAGTAAATGATCTTTGTAGTCTGACGGCAGCTATTTGCCTCTGCTGTGTACCATTAAAACAAGAGCTCTGTGTACACTAGTAAACAGGATCATTCATAAATATACAGTATAATCTTTCTCTGGGAGAGCGATGGCAGAGCGAATGAAAATGGATGATGCCCTCAAAATTGTTCCCCCGAAGATAAATCCACCGTTTTGCTTGCAAACCGGACTGCGTGGCAAGAAGAGATAAGGGAGGCCGACTTTGTCCCCGTGTGCAGAGCGCTGCGCGGCGGATACGGGAAGCTGTTGGAACGAAGAGTGTCGGTGGTGATGGAAGTGCATGTGTGTGGGGGATTTTGAGCATAAATCACCACTGTGACAAAGCTCTCCAATAGGCAGATAAGTGCACATTAGTGCTCAGGCAGATCTGTCATCGTCCGTCTCCGAGCTGTCGGTGCCGCCCTCTCTCCGCGAAACCAACGCCGACTTGAGAGAACTCCAAACTCTGCGTCTCAATGTACTCACGTGTTCTTATTGTGGGGCTTGGCTTCTTGCTTGATTACTTTTCAAAAGGAAGTATTCGCAGTGTGCGTGTGCCATCTGTGTGTATTATGATGTTCCTTTTTAAGTAATGTCGTAAGAAACTGGCAAATGATACGACTAGACTTGTAGCTAATGATTACTTTCAGTCCAAGAATTTTTTAAAATATATATATACAGGACTGTCTCAGAAAATTAGAATATTGTGATGAAGTTCTTTATTTTCTGTAATGCAATTAAAAAAACAAAAATGTCATGCATTCTGGATTCATTACAAATCAACTGAAATATTGCAAGCCTTTTATTCTGATTTATTGCTGATTATGGCTTACAGCTTAAGAAAACTCAAATATCCTATCTCTAAATATTAGAATATCATGAAAAAGTATACTAGTAGGGTATTAAACAAATCACTTGAATTGTCTAATTAACTCGAAACACCTGCAAGGGTTTCCTGAGCCTTGACAAACACTCAGCTGTTATAAATCTTTTTTTTTACTTGGTCTGAGGAAATATTAAAATTTTATGAGATAGGATTTTAGAGTTTTCTTAAGCTGTAAGCCATAATCAGCAATATTAAAAGAATAAAAGGCTTGCAATATTTCAGTTGATTTGTAATGAATCCAGAATGCATGACATTTTTGTTTTTTTAATTGCATTACAGAAAATAAAGAACTTTATCACAATATTCTAATTTTCTGAGACAGTCCTGTATATTGAGTTTACAGTTCTTATTTTCATTCCAAGAAAAAAATATACAGTCTATATTCAGTTTACAGTTATATGGAACAAAAAAAAGAGAAGATGGAAGCACATTACGTTTTAATGTTTTATTTTTAAATGGCATAAACAATTAGTCAATGATCAAAATAGTTGCATATACAACAGTATGCTGAGATCATGTTGAGTTGTACATATCGTAAACAGTGCGCAGCTCTTTTATTGTGCATTCCAAATGATATTTGACAGTGAATCATGTTTCAGAATAGTAATAGCAATACACAATGTAATATTAATTCGGTTATGTCCAAACAATCCAGATTTCTACAGGCATTACGACAGTAATCCAAAGAGGGAAAAGAAGAATGTACAGATAATGAGCCATTAGACACAGTCAATATCATCTCCAGAAGGCCTTGCAGTGTTACAGAGGGAGGGAGAGAACTGTGCCAAATAAAAAGACACGCTGGAACGCTTCCCAATCAATGTGATTTTCTCTCCCAGACCAACTGTCTATTCGTCTGTTTCTTTCAAATGAAAGGTGTGCTGCTATGTAACACTTACAGTCGAGAGATCTGTCTCTTAATTAAAATGTTACAGATTGTGTTTCTGCTCACCGTGCAGACGGAGCATACTGTCTATTGGTAATCACGCCGGTATTGATCAGAGGAGGAAAATAGACGATGTTTCTGGAACAAAAATAGATTCTGTGTAATGCAGCTTTTGGTAGGAATGTGACCCCTCAGTATTGGCGGTGAACCCATGACGAGTACCTCACATAGGGGCAAAACAAAGAGGAGGCTTTTGTTTGAAAAGTTAATTCCATACTAGGACACACACACACACTGGTCCATACGATCCATCAAATGCATTGCCTTTGTTTGGATTTTTACTTTTAAAGGAGAAAAGAGTATACATTAGCCAGAGTGCACATGTGGCTCTGTACATGCCAGCTCATTTTGAATAGAAGCATATGAATAATTTATCTTGCCACAATCCAACTGGGAACGTCCTTGGTATTTACATTTTATCATCAAGGGCACTGGATTATCTCTCACAGCAATCTAACACACGACACATCCACAGTCAAAAGCAACAGACGGGACCCGGAAAATGTTTATGTGGCGTGGCTGTATAGATTAATATGCGGAGAAAACACCCCAAAAAAAGGTTGATGAACGTGAGAGAAGAAGACCAAGCGTGGTCATCTTCACAGTGGTCATCCCCCCCCCCCCCCCCCAGTCGAAAGAGGAGCGCAGTGAAACATGTCTGTGAATGCAGGGGCTCCGAGGGATGCGCACCGGGACTCACTTTACACAATGGCCCCAATGTTTACAGCAGACAATTTAGTTTCCTTCCAACAATTATGAGGGAAATTGAATCACAGGAAATGTTTGTTTTCTTGTCCAATACAAGAACACTGTCCCCAAAGGTTTACAAAGACGTCTGTCTTCAAAGGACAGTCCAGAAAATGAATACCAACTGGCTTGCATGCTATGTCAAGACAAAGTAAATCCAATTAAGGCAATCATATATATTTTTTGACTTTTTATTTTATTTGGTGTTATATGTAGGAAGATGAAAGTGTGCCATAAACGCTGAGTCTGTGTCTACATTCTTGCTTCACAATAAAAACATCGCTGACGCCCTTTTTTGTGGTCAAATTAAAGACGGGTGTTTTAGTGTTTTAGGTATTGAAACTTAATGAAATTCCTCTCATCTGGCTTTGTGCTTACTGCATCAGATTGGTAATCATTTATAAAGACATTAGATATATTTTAATCCTGCTGAAAGCAAGTGTTGTAAAAACAAGATTGTCAGTTACTATGTGTTACAAATGTGTGATCCAAATGGAAAAAAAGGCTGGCGACGAGGATTTAGAGTTGTTATCACTTCAAAAAGGAATAAAAAACTACAATCCCTCTTATTTCTTTTTGATGCAGATTGAGGTTGGTTGGAAAGCCTTTTTTCTTCTTTTTTCAGCTGAAAAATGCAAATTTATGATTTGGAAGCTATCCCTTTTTCAATTATATATATGAACAAAGCTATAATTTCTATGGCCACAATAATCACAGAATGGGGCCTGTACGCTCACCTTCATAGGTTGAGTGAAACAAGAAAAAGAAATGTGCCCTGTATCCTCTCTCCTTTCTTCCATCTCCCCATGCCCCTTATTTTCTAAAAGTATCTGTTTGAGAGATAAATGACCACTCTGCTGCCGAGGATGACAGCCTACACAAAGATGATATTGAATTTATTTCAGAAATGTTGCAGAACTGACTGTTTGATGTATACTGCTAGACATGAATCATAAAAATTCTATTAGAAAACCCTTGAATGGCTGACACCAGAATATTATTTGTGATGATTAATTTGACTCAGTCATTACAATGGGAGTCAAGTTGGATAGTCTCAGACAAAATTGCTTTTCATTCCCCGTTGAATTTCCCTGCTATTTTTCTTTTCTTCTTGCTGTGTGCAGTACTCTGATCTGATAGGACTTACTGTGTTAGCGCGACAGCACACAAATGCAGAGGCTTTTTTTTTTTACTGATCGCTGAGTTTTTGTTAGAAAATGAGACGTTCAAAATATGAATCTAAATTACACCTCTTGCAACAAAAAATGACGGATCAGAATTCAAGCAGTTTACAAAGATACTTGTAAAAGCTGAATCCACAGGGGAACACAATGCACACGTATTAACGATTAGAGGTTATTTTACACAGAGGGGCTTTAATGAATCCCCTCTTATGCAGCAGTGGCTGTATTGACCCATATGGTGGGCAGTGGATCCAAGCATAAATACATTTTGCATTTATTTTGGATGAACCACTGACTCTCTCAGCAGTCAGTTCGAGGTAGTCTGCCAAATATGTTGTAGTTTAAGAGAAAGCTTCACAGCAAGGTGTTCAGATATACGGAGAAAATACATCTCGACGGAGAACATTTCCTTCCCTCGAACTATTTCATTTTTAAGTGAAATTTAGCAAGTATTCAACTGAAAATTCCCTTTTCTCTCTTAAATAATATCTTCCATGTTCCATAACCTCAAATGTTGTGTAGCCTAATAAATATGATAAGTTTGTCTAGATGTTAGTTTGAATGAATTCTACTTGTTTTTAATAACATAAGGTGAACAGAATAAGACGTGTTTTTGTGTGTGTATTTGTGTGTGTGTGGGGGGGGGGGGTGAAGGCCTCTAAACACTGTGATACCCATGAACCTCAACTGGCATTGCTGTGGAGAAGAAGCCAATTAGAGGCACAAAGTAGAGCTGTAGCAAGTTGCGAGTGCTTTGTTGTTGCATTTGGGAGCAAAACTCACGACAGTTGCCACATTTACCCACAAGTAAGCTGATTTAAACTGCTGAATACATATTCTTAAATGGATGTTACTTGGTAGTCGACTTCTGGCCCTCACATGAGCTTTTACTTTAGTTTTTTTTTCGTGTGTGCAGCATTTTGGAAAGCAATGTTCATCTTTTGTGTGACTGATGATTCAACTTGGAGAGTTGTATACACGTCCAAGTGCTCCGGTTACATAACATGGCCGATGCAGGAAATGAACAGGACTTTCGGAACTCCCTGCACCTGAAATAACTTCTCCTCTCTTTGACTCTAACGCTACACACTGAATTTCTACATCTGCAACCCATGTGGAATAGCGTCATGTGGATATAAGTTATGTCTTAGCTTTAAATCTTAGTTTTCTCACTTCTGTCTTTTCTCTCCCTCAGAGCTACACAGGTCAGAGCGGCGGCGGCGGAGGCTCCGGCAGTGGGAATGGAGCCGGGGACGAAGACTACGAGATCCCCCCCATCACTCCACCGAACCACCCCGAGCCTCCTCTCCTCCACCTGATGGAGCATGACTCTACAGGCTACCTCTGCCACTCGCTGCAACACAATGGGCTCATCAACCCGTATTCCTACCCAGAGCTCATGATGTCCAACATGCTGGCACAGGACGGCCACCTTGTCTCCAGCCAAATGCCCTCAGTGAGTAGCACTACACGGACTGAACCATTCCACGGGGGCCCCCGTAACGATAGAGCGCTGATGTTTATGGATTCAGAGAATATTTATAATAATGCTCACAGATTACCTATTTGTGAGTTCAACAGTGCTGGCTTTCACAACAACTGTAGGATTTTGAAGAACACACACACACACACACACATACAGACAAACACACACAATGAGGCAGATACAAAGTTGCAATTTAGGCAGGAGGGGAAGATGATGGAGCGCGGGGATGATTGGACAAATGTAACCTTTAAAATGATTTTCAAAGCATTTGGGATATTGCAGAAACATTGAAAACTCGCCATTTAAAAGCGTTCTCTAATGCGAAACAGATTACGAGTCCATAAGGTAAATGTAATTTTTAAGACATAAAAAAGGGGGCTAAGTGGGGGAACTGAATGATTGTTCAGTGGTTTCCATGTCAGCTCTGATGCATGGCGAAAAGGATTGTGGGTAAATCCATCAGCATCATATCTACCTCGACAGCATGCATCGGTCAATCTGTCAAGCCTTCAAACATGAATGCGCACTGATTACTCCCTCAGCTCCCCACAGAACTACTCCTCCACAAATTAGCATCTCCTAACCGTAATTGCATTCATAGAAACTGCAGGAAATAGAGCAGGTTTCTATCACAATAAATGATATTATGTAAAGCGTATGCATGAAACATAATGTATAGGCTGCAGTAAGTAAATGTCTCTCCTATAGTATACATACGGCTCCACGTGGCAAGAGATGAGCACATTAGTTCAAAGTAATGTCTTTTTTTTGGATCCTGCTATTCAGTGACTAAAACGTAAATATTGTATTAGAGATGCACTGAATAACATTGATGTTGTGGTTTGCGTCTTTCTTTGTTGTCATATTGATGTAGCATTGCTGATAATGCTAAATGAGGGATTTTAGTGTGGCTGTATGTGGTGAGTGGGAGTGGTAGAGGACTAAAAAGGCGGTGCTTTTTTTAAACCAAATGTCACAACGAAACGGGCAAAAACAACGAAAAGTTCAGGGTAAATTAGCAAATAAATTCCATGACCTAACAGCAGCCTCACAGCAAGCTGCTACTAATAAAGACTCTCCCACAGACGATGCCTATAAGTGGCTTTAAACACCCCTCCTGGCCCCACCCTAATTGGACCGAGCCGCTGCATGCGATTAGGTAAACCACGAGGGTAGTTCCCACTGGAAGCAAGACATTTGAATATTTAAAGCTGAACAACTGTTAATACACTCCCCCCTCACCCCCACCCCAAGGTGAAGTTCATGCTCCCCCCACCCTTAACTAGCCAACAATGTCTGGTCAAACAAAAGAGTAAAAGACTACTGGGTCCTTCCGTTCCTCTTCAGCCCAGATTGCCAGCGACCACAATAATCCCTGTAAGAAAAAGGGAAAATCACAATTGGAAAATATAACCATGGGTATATTTTATGGCATGTCGAGGTGATTAACTTTCGAAATAAATCAACTAATTGATTGCTCCACCAGGTGCCTAACGAGACACAGCTGACCTGACGACAGTGATTACTGTTGGCCCTAAATCTGGCCATTGTGAAAAGGTACTGAGGGAACCTTCTCGCAATGGACAGATGTGAATGCTTTTGTTATTGATTGATTAAGAACATTTCCTGGAAAGGAAAGAGCACATATGGTCAACGATACTAACATATTAAAAGTGTTAAGTGCTTGAAGACCAGAATATAATACTTGCATAGCCTCCTCGATATTGACTGAGATATAAAAAGAATCGACGTCCGTACCTTTCTTTATTATAATAGATTATATGTGGTTCTTTTGTCCTCAGAAAGGAGATGAAATGAGTTTGTGTTAATGAAAGGAAAATAAATTTTTATTAACAGTAAGAAAATAAATAATGCATCAGCATGATTTATTCTAATGTTCACCATAAACAGAAGAGATACTATTAAACAGGAGTCAGCATACAGACAAAATATGGTTTGGTTTTGCTCTATAATATAAACATACTATGTATTATATATAATGTTTCAATATCTCCCCTAGCTATTGGATTTACGTGTCATTTATCTTCATATTCATTTCACATTTTGGTCATGACCTTTACTGTGGAGACAGTGGTTGATTGGCCTGTGTTTCGCTCAGCAGTCCGGATATTTGTTTCTGCTACAGAGGGCCACACTGTGGTTTTAATACATGGACTATTTCAGGTTGTGTGATAAAAAATGTAATTATAAATGTTTGAAATGGCACGCGATGAACATGTCACCAAAACACATACACTACTAACGCTGGTAAACATTGTATCCTCTGACATCCAGGCAGGTTGATTACGTTTTGATGAGTGAACACACAAAAATGAGTGTGACACATTTTTTTCAATGTGATATTTCGTCCAAATTAGATTTGCCTTCAGAGTAATTTAAAAGTCCATAGATCAAGAAAAAGCCAAAGAGGAATTTCAGCTTTTAACCAGATGATCAGTGATATTAAAACAGATGTTATAACCTCCCAAACCTTGATATTTCTAAGTGGCTCCGAGGGAGGTTCCTTGAACACATAGAAGACCTTTTCAGGGCTCTGCTTCAACTTCATTGCAAAAAGCAGCATATAAAGCAAACTCTGACATTTCTAAGTCAAATAGGCTGCCTGGAATCTACCCAACCGTAGCAGAGGTTCATTTGTGCTGAAAATGGAGTGTCTATTAAATCGGTGCCTCACCTTGACACAGTCTGTTGAGCAGAGTAATTAAGCAAACTCTGCAGTTCAAACATGAGATTCTATCATAATGAATATTTCACTTGACATAGATAGATAAATAACGAGGGTTAATTCCAATTTCAGACAGTTCCGTGTGCTAAAAAATACATGCACATGTCGATAGAAAGGGATTATTTATGCTGCTGTTGACACTGTTTTTCTTTCTTCCAAGTGGGTCTGTGTGTTTCTGTGTCCTCACTATAAACAATATCTCTGCTGTTGAAATGGATCCACTACATCTGGAGGTCAGGCCTTATATTCAATCTTGAGACACATTGAAAAAAAATAATCCATTAGGGTTCATCTTTCCTGCATCAGCCATTCTATTGTGGTGCTGCAGTGAGATCTGTTTTCATCAGGCAGATTCAATACGTGAGCTGGGCAATGAAAAGAGTGCAATAGAGTTGGATGAAGAGAGGCGGGGTGAGAATGGAGGGGGTGGGGGGGAGGGGGGAAGGTGGCATTGTGGGTAGGAAAGCAAGAAATTGCAAAGAGGAAAGAGGTAACTCTTATTCAAAATGAGCATATACCTCCAGTTTTCCGTCCCTCCTGGATTTCATTATTAGATATTTTAGAGATAATTCAGTTGAGTGAAATAAGGTTATTCTATCTCAACAAAAGGTTCACAGCTTCTGGTTTCTAAACACGTGCCTATGTGATTCAAGTTTAGAAGTACTCCATTGCAGGTGCAACATACGAACATAGAATAAATAGGGCGATTATATAACAAGTGGAGTAGAGCCGTATTACAGCAGTTGATCATGGTACGGGGGCTGTTGGCGAACTGTGAGACTTAACAGTGTTCAGATTTAGATCTCTCGGTGGATACAGCAGTGGATTGTGGGTGTGGATCCTCCAGACCAATGACCAGCATCAAGATTTTCACTCACATGCAAACTGAAATCGAGAGAATATTAAAAGACTTGCTGCATGGTCCGTTACCGGATTTCAAAAAGGGGCCTTTTGACATTTGAGGTGAGAAATAGGTCATGCGGTTGGTAAATCTATCTTCATTTTAGATTGAAAAGGTTAGTTTAAAGTTTGTTTGGGGAGTTTCCAGAGAATTTCCGCGATTGCTGCTCGCAGGGGTTTATTTGATGAGTTGTTCCTTCAGTCTTAAAATAATAGCGTACACAGCCGTGTACTCTTTTGCTCAGAATAAATTGTTTTATGGTCATTATTCATCTCATAATTGGCTGCTTGGTTCCATGCGTAAAACTCTTGATGAAGGATTTTATGAAACAAGTGGAGTGAATGAATGCAAACTTCATCTCAAAATGTTGAGGTTCATTTTTAGCTGCAGATTAATACACATTTGGTTAGTAAAAGAGTATTTACAGTAGCAGGATGGGGATTGTGGGCATGAGCCTACATGGGCACTGTAATGAAGGAACATATTTGCCAGTTTGTTTTTAATAGGAAAACAACAATGGAGATCTGAATCGAGCGATAGGCCAACATATTTATAAAACTTTTTTTTTTAAACAATTAAGTGATATCAACTTGGGTTTTTAGGAACTTGCTTTTGCCATTTTCCACTAATTTCTAACATTGTAAATAAACCCAACAATGAATCAACAAGATGTCAAAATATTTTGCAGATTTATCGACCCGCCTTTCAGCCGAAAACATTGTTGGGTTTGTTTTTTGCCAACATAATAAAACTGTAATATGTTGCCAATCTGATTGTTTAGCTCGATACAAAATTCGCAGCATATTTTCTGCTTCCACATGACTCATGTAACATGAAACAAGGCGACAGTTGAGTCTGCATCTCTAAGCTAACGCAGCTAACATCGCTAACAGTGCTGACAGAGCTAACAGTGTTTACCTGAGGGGGAACCGGGGGTGAGTGCTACGCTAACCCACTCGGGGTCAGGTTCGCGTTCTCTACTTTAACCATCATTTAATGCTCTGAATATCACATTATAGACAACATTGAAGTTTTAAGCAATAATATCAGGAGTTGAGAGAAGCTAACTGTCCCGTCCAAGCAGGTGGGGATTTTTGTTAGGTTTTTTTCTTTTTTTTCTTCTGCTGACTCTCCAAACCAGAAAGATATAATTAACTGTACGTAATTGTATAAAGAGGCCATTTTCAATTCATACTTTTTCTTTTTTTCTGGTGCTTATTGTGTCTGAAGCCCCTCCTGGCCAAACCTGATATCTTTCAGAGAGCTCTTTTCTCTGATGCTCTGATGCACTTGGCAGGGCCTCCCTCTCTGTTAATGCCCCCACTGTCATACCATCTACAAGTTCCAAAACACATTAGACATTTAATAGCCATGCTCAGGTTGCATTGATCTTATCAATACAGCCCAGAAAGATACACATCTCTGCTGCTGCTGCTGCTGCTGCTAGGGAATAATGTCTGGACTCACAAGTGAAGTACTCTTGTTGTTGTCTAATATTTCTTTATTTACACAAAAACTTGCCGAAAGCAAAACTATTTTATCATTGGCTTGATATGTTTGAGATTCACACCTGTGCTCTGACAACATCTGCAATCTATTTGAACAGAAAGGCTCCACATTCAATTATGGTCCATTTAAAATGCGCCCTTAAATTTGAATGACATGCATGCCAGCGACTGGAATATATTATCTTTGATTAAGGTTTTTTCATGTTCCTCAATGATGCATGCAATATTAGCCATCATCAAACTGGCTCGAGTGTGATGTTTTGAATATGTAACAGATGATGAATGCATAATCAGCCAGAGGATGTTGTGTTTAACTGCTATGTATTAGCAGAAAGAGCTATATGCAGCAGGAGCTATATCCATCAAAGTCCCAGGTATTATCTCATTTGTTATTTCCCAGAACGCAGGATGTGAATCCGCCTAAATGAGGGTCAGTTCATTTGAAATGAGGGTGGTCCGCCTGATGTATTCATAGTCAAATTCATATTCTTAATTTCTTTTGTTACCCACATCCAAATGTAAGAATGTCCTCCCATGCTCCTTATCGCCAGTTGTGAGGTTAATTATCAAGTGTAAATCCTACCCTGATTGTCATGTTAAGTTGGGTGGATGCCTGTGTTTTCTTTTCTTTCAATTCTTTTTTACTCGCGAGGCATTAAATGCTTCTGGCAGGTGCTCGCTCTCCAAGACTGCGTGAATGAAATATGAGCTGCAATGTCAACTGAACTTGTCACAGACAAGCTGGGATGAATTAATGATAAGAGAGCAGAGGTGTTTTTTAATGTGTTCTCTCTCTGATGGAAGGTCTCACCAAACGTATTATCGCATACTGTACACCTGCTGGTTTTTGTATAAACATGAAACAGGAAGAAAAAAAAAGTGGATTAGAGATGAGGTGATGCATTTATAGAGAAAATCTTGGTCTGCTAATTCAAAGTCTGGAAAAGAACGATTTGTCCGTCACCTTGACTTTACAGAACTACTGTAATTAAATGAGTTTAGACTTTTCCAATATGGACTTTAATGGAAAAGGTAAGACAACTTCCTGCTCTTTAAGGCTTTGCATTCTATACTTTTCATTCAGATGAAGAAAACCTCTTTCTCCTTTGAAAGACCTTCATTTTCAGTCATTTTTTAAAGGGATTAGAGCTTCTGCAGAAAATGATTGAACGTCTGCCGCTTTCCACCACAGTTCAACAAGCCCAGTGATGGACTGGGACTTGTATTAGTTATTCCAATGTTGATTCAGGCATAGATGATTTTAAATGATCATTGCCCTCTGCGGAACACAAATAGCACTGACGGCCTCTTGAAATCTGCCGCGGGGTAAAAAAGAAAGCTGTTCTTTAAACTGTTTCCCTCTTTTTCTTTCTCCACTTTTTTGTGATTATTTATTTTGAAATTGTCCCTTAGGCTAATGTTCCATTTGGCATTTCACACCTCCCTCTCCCATAAATGAACAATCACAGCCATAAATCACTGGACAAACAGAGACTTGTGCAAACCCTAAAAGGTTTAGAGATTTATGTAACACATTCATGTTTTCCACTTCCTCATTTTAGTACTCCACTGGTAAAGCCTAGCTAATAAAAGGTCCTATTAATATTTCCTGTTGCTTAGCAACGGCAGGCAGCAAGTAATAGCATTCTGTGGAAAAACAGATGACCGATAAGGAAAAATTCAATTCTTTTCTCATCTCCTGGGAGAAAGTGCCTTATTTTTCTGGCAATGTGATATGAAACTGTAGTTTTATATTAAGAAATATCTTTAAAGAAATATAGGTTATTTTCCAATTTCATCTTTTTGAGGCGGTTTTATTGCAACGGCAGCTCATCTATTTTCTCCAGGCTGATAAAGCCAATTAACCTATCGGATTAAGCTAATCACAGGATAAAGTGTGGACTTAATTTCTTTATTTGTAATCAGAAATTCTACAGGGATGGTGTTAAATAACACACAAAGCAAACTTTAAAAGGATCAGTATATGAGATTCATTATGTTGTACAATTTAACCGTATTTTGTACAAACACAGGCCAGTGCTATGCAAAATCCCTTTTATTAACACTGCCTATCAGCGTGATCTCAGGTAATGGATTAGGATCTCCATGGTGACAATTTTCAATTTAGATAATTCATCACATCGTATTTAAAAAACAACTGAGGAAAAGATGCGTTATCACACACATGTTGTTGCCGCCGTCCTCATCCATACTGTAGATGTGATCAACAGCGGCATTCAAGCAAAGAACAGGAGCTAAAGAAACAAAGGCAGGTTCAGCTGCAGGAGATAGCCGGTGTTATGAAGCTGATACATAGATAAGGGATTTCATATTACACTTAGCCACGGGCCCCTGCTGAGATTTATCATGCCATGAGATCGTGTCCATATTGCACTGTGGCCTATCTCAAGCATCCATCAGCTCATTCTGCTTTCACCACCAGGAATATTGTGCCGTGGCGGCGGCGGCGGAGAGCCGTCCCATGTCATCTCACTCAGGGACGTCTCCCCTGCTGTGCCACCAGCCACCAGTTCAGCACAACACTGCCACTCTGTCTGCTAATGTGCCCCAAGAGTGGCTCGAGCTGGGCTGATGACAACACTTTGTGTCTTCATGTAACGCATGAATGTGCTGCGTTACTGTCCTCCAGCGGAGAGGCGGCCGCTACGGGCACATTTAATGGGTAGCGTCCAGTCTCGATGGTGCGATGGAAGAAATGTTTCTAGAAATGATGAGATAAATGTCACGGTTTACGTTTGATATCGGAGTAGAAAGAAAAGCAGGGCAGAAGATCTCACTGAAGACACTAAATGAGTCAGATGAACATTGACAAGATCATGATACTAATACAAAAATCAGTTTTAAAATACAAAAAAATACAATAGCAATATTTTGTATCACTTGTTTTCACTAACGAAGTGGCTCAATTCTGTATTATTTCTATTTTCTGAGCTCTTTGGAGTAAAAACAACAACGTCCCCTCACCACAAGATGTAGTGATCCGTGTGGTCTTACAGTATGAAGTCCAACATTTAGATTGGGACATTTAATCTGATTGTTTATAGGGATTCTTTTTTTTTTGAGGGGAAAATATGTCAAAACAAAAGCAGTAAGCCTCATGCATAGACCGTACAGCAGTGAACATGTGTGATTACACGTACAGTGCCGAATAGCAATGAGTTCATTTGTTTTGGTAATCCGCTGCCTCGTCCAAAGCAGGAGAATACAGAGGAGAGAGCGTCTGTCAGAAATGTGTGAAACCTTCTCACAGAGAGATTTCACACATAGAAATCACCTCCCCGTGACCTGCGGCTTGCAGTACTGTACGCTCCCACTTTTCATGTGTGTGCTCTTTCTTGTTTTTGTATTCATTATTTCTGCATCTACATTCATGTTTTTGTTGTTGTGCGAGCACAGGCTGGCACACACACACACACCTACATTCAAACCTACACGCACGCACACACACACACACACACTCTTTGACTCGGCAGCCAGGAGTCTCATTAGTGGCAGCAGAGGAGCCGTGCCGTCTGCTGTCAAGAGTGTGTGTCCCTACCGCTCCTCACAACCGTCTCCTACATGTCATGTCAGGCAAGCCTCTGATTCTCTGACGCCGAGCTTTGTGAGGTGAGCTCGGAGACACGCCCGGGCTGAGAGGGGAGCGGGGCCGCGGGAGAAAGAGACAGTGAGAGAGAGAACAAGGTAGAGGGAGAGAGAATAAAGACTGAGGAACAAGTGAGAGAACTGGGGAGGGGGAGAGAAAATAAAAGCAAAGGAGGTTCTGACATTAGCGGTAATGAGGAACATGGAGGATGGCGCCGAGGGGGATATCCTGACATTACTATCTGCAAATCCACCACTGCCTTGTTGCTGCCACAGAGTCACTCTGAGAGGCGTTCAGGGTGGTGCAGTAGCTTTCAAACCAACAGTCAATCTCTTTGTGCAAACGCCTCCAGCAATACTTTTAGATTTAGTCATTAATAATAATGATATTAACAGCCACGAGCATTAAGTTATTTCCACTCATCGGGAAATAAAATACCAACACATGTTGTATGCAACGTTATAAAAGTTGACCTTTTTACCCTACTTCTGTTTTTATTTTTTTACTTGAGCTTTTTTGGCACAACTTTTAAAAAAGTAACTCTCGTATTTCATGACAATATCAAACGCGTTGGCGCAGACTCCGTTTGGCTTTCGTATATATTTAATCGCATTCCACTCCGACGCGCTCGCGTTTTTCTTTCTCTTTTCAAGTTTGTGTGTCGAAAACTCGTAATTATTTTCTTGCGCGGTTCGTTTGTGCCAGATGAATAACTTCATCACAGTTCAGAGGTGCAAGAGCAAGTTTTTCAAATTTTTCCTCCTGACTGGCGTGTAATTGGAAGGATTGAGAGTGACCTTATCGTGTCTTGTTTTGCCAACATGGAGCCACTGCCAAGCTGTTAAACAAAATGAGGTTTTAATAGCGTGCCGCTAAATGCAGTTGGCTGCTAATACACCTGGATCACAGCATCATATTACAGCTGACTGAAAGTCTCCTTCTCTTATTGAATCATACTTTACAAGTAGTCATTTAAAAAATACGTTCAATTAAGCTTCAACACATTCTTAAAACACTAGTGTTTCTTCATTTTAAACCTCCCGGCATCCGCAGCCCATCATCTCTCCTTACTTAGCGTCTGTCTGATGTCACGAGAAGGCAGAAGGAGCGTTTTTTTCTTTCTTTTCTGCCTTTGCTTTCAGACTTAAGTAGCGTATGATTCATAAATCCACTCTCTTATTAATTCTCCTCAGCTTGTGTAAATGACCCTCCTGGGTATATATAAGCTTGATAAACTGAAGACATGGATGAAGGGAGAGAGAAGAAGAGACAGAAAGAGAGCGAGGGAGGTGTGGAGGCTCGAAGGCTCTTTGAGGAACAGAGTTGTTAGTGCTTTGCCCTCGGGGTCAATGAGAAGTAGCTTTGAGGCCCGGGGTTGGCTCCCCACCTCAAGGCGTGTTTACCACCGTGTTGCGCGGCGGCTGTGCTTTTGAAGGATCAGTCTCGAACGCGCCTCTAATTAAAGCTGTCACGGCTGGGTGCCTGCAGGGATAATGTTCTATTATTATAGTCATTTGTTTCAATTAAACGCTGGGTGATTTTACAATAGCAGCCCGTGAACCTGTGTGAGTGAGCCATCACTCTCAACAAGATGGCTCCAGTCAAGCAGGCAGCGGGGAGAGGGACGTCTCGGGACTCTCGGGGAGCGTTGATCGCCGCGTATTCAAACGGGGACCGAGGCGGCCCGAGTGTGTGATTAAAGCAGACCGAGCAGGTGATGTCTCTTTTAACCCTTGTGTTGCCTTAGGGTCATTTTGACCCGAATCAATATTACACCCTCCCCCCGCCTTAGGATTAATTTGACCCCATTCAATGTTTAATGTCGGTGTTCTTTCGGTAGTCAACAAACAAACATAAAGTGCCTCACACTTAAACTTGGAAAACAATATTAATTCTAATAATTTTCTGGAGGTTTTAATTGCTGGCGTCAAATTGAACCCAAAGGGTAAAATATGTTAGTAAATATAAAGGTAACAGGAGGGTGAAACATTGAATCGGGTCAAAATGACCCAAAGGCGGGGGGAGGGTGTAATATTGATTTGGGTCAAAATGACCCTAAGGCAACACAAGGGTTAAAATCAAAATACAAACACATTTTAAATACGTTAAAAAAAAAGAAAGCTAAATCATGAGCAAACGTATTTCACCTTTCCTTTACATTTCAGAGTGAATAGACCCTGCACTTAATTAAAAACTGACACGCAGAAGATTCATTGACTCGTTTTTTTTTTTAGACGATGATAAAAAAAGTTAAAGCGCGACATTCATTGATTCTATCGCATCAAGAGACTGGTTTATTATGATGCTCGGGCATTAAAACCTCGCGTAGCAATCACCCTGCTAATTTAAATGACGAAACAGATGCCACTCTGGTATAATTATCATAAGGACGGAGCAAGGTTAGCTGCTTCAGTCTCCTCTTTCTCCTTGGAGCTGTATGAAGCTCTCCTCTCCCCTTTTCTCATCTCTGTGCCGGTGGTCAAATCCCCTTAGCTAAATCAAATGGTGCAGGCAATCGGAGCGGCCGTGAAACCATTTCAAAGGTAGGGTCAGCAGTAGCAGGAGAACAATGGCTTTGTGATATTCCATCTCGCACACAATGTGCTACACGTAATTGGAAAGCCTTTGTTATTTGACTCCCATTTGACTATGATGTACAAGATGTGAATACAAACACGACAGGCGTAGCCATGGCGGAGGAGCGCGCTCGCACCGAGTTTCCTGGCTTTACATCACAGTTTAGGTCTGCCTGGCTGCTCGGCACCAAAAAGCAATATTTAACTGTCCTCTTGCTAACTTTGGTGATGGATTTGAGTCCTAAAGTCGTGTTTTTCGTGTGTGTGTTTTTCCTCTGTTGTGTCTTTTGGCCTCTCTCTCTCTTCCAGCACATCATCTCCTCCCCCCCCCCCCCCCCCCCTTTTTCCTTCTCTCCACTTATGAGAGACTAAGATCTCCTGGGGCCGTACAACAACACAGCTAAATTGCTGGGGGTTAAGCACAGCTACAATACCCGAGAGAACTTAGAATCCAACTTTATAAGTGATCTAAATATAGATTAATATAGATTTAGGGCACTGCAGCGCTCACGTTGGCAGCTCCTGGTTCATAACTGTATCACAAAAATACAGCAGTTCAGAAAAAGCCTGAGCGACGATGAGCAGAGTATTCAAGGAGTTAGCTCCTTCATTATTGAATAAGTCTACTTGCTATCTTTCTCAAACTACAACCATCGATCACTCAAAAAACAACATTACATCATGACATAATTGTCACGCTTCGTCACACATCCAGGAAAGAAATTGGTATTATAGGATGTCCATGAGAAGGCTATATGTGTTAAATACTAAAAGCAGAGTGTGTAGTGACCATCCACATCCTGTTACTCACCGTGCACCCCCCCCCCTCCTTCCATTTGGATGATACCATTAGGAATTAGCATACAGTACCTATGGCAACCGGCAACCTTTGTCAGACTCTTTCATAATATTTGAACAGCCGTCTGCTGCTGGCTTTATTTAGCTCAGGCTTGATGGCGCTATGCGATAACTTCTTGCTCTTTCCGTCTCACACAGGTGAAAGCACCAACTAAAAACACCCAGAGACAATTTAAGAAAAGGTGACATGAGAGCATGTGAGCGCATTATCACAGCGGGAATGTTGTGAGTAATGAGGACTGGTCCTTTAGGTGTCAAGCTGCTTTTAGTAACTGTAAAAAGGTTGCATGCACGTTCATACTTAGAAGTGTCTCTGTGATTACATTGATGTGTCTTTGTTTTTTACAGTAGCCGTAGTCTCCGTTTCATTAGACTTTCCCTGATGTGCAATACTACATCTGTATCTGTGTTTTCTGGTGACTTGCTGCTCCATTAGTTCGGACAGAGCCCTCAGCTCTAATGGAAATTGAGTCAATGTTATGGCAGATGAAAGTGTGCTGGATTCAAAATAAAATCAAAAAAATACAGTGAATTATTCTTTTTTTTGTTGCTGAAAATGAATGTCATTTGACTCGCTTCTTCCACAAGAATAAGGTGAATTGGTATGTAACATCAAAAATACAGTAAAAAATACGGTGTCACAAATCAATCAGCTAAAATGGGAATTTTTAAATTTATTTCTGTACATCTGATCTTTCCTGTTTCTACTCTTACGAGGCTGACACCCACAATGCCACGGTGCCTTCCCCCGGTGAACCCTCTGCATGTCTCCTTCTTGTTTATATTAAACATGGTGTGGCTCAGATTAAAGGGTGACAATTTTGCCTGGAGGCTGTTGCTATGGAAATGTGTCTGCCATAGCTTTGATAGGCCATTCATGTTTGATTAATTGGTTTTTCAATGCTTCTTGGTTTGTGAGGACCCTTAAAGAGCAAGTCCATGGCAAATGGAAAATTAATGGATTTCTATTTCCTTCGCTTTCCCCTTTCTTCCTCTTTTCTCCCCCTGCCTGTCTCACTACTTATTTTTGCTGAAGCTGTTTCCTCATGTTTTAAGAAGTGTAGTGATGGTGTTGTGAATTATGATTGGAAGCTGGAGATTGCCATGGATGGGGGAGGTTATAGAGCTTGGTTATTTGAAATGCAAAAGGAATGTCTTTGTTCATGGCTGGCTTTTGTGTGCAGCTGCTGAGGCAAACACAGAATCTAATGTCGCGTGAATATTATGAGTTTTCAAAGCAGGCCAGAGCCTCGTACAACATTACTTTGTTGTGCATTTGTATTCTAGCAATCTACTGGGACCAATTATGATTAGAGAGCCGAGCCTTCATCTTTGAACCTCTACTCGTGTTTATCAGGACCTCATATGCTCGGGACTTTTCAATTTGATCTTTTTAGCACTTCGCTAATTTGTAATGTATTATTTAACTCGTAAATATTTCAAAGAGCTAACAAATGCTAGTTCATCACTTTCTGATCTGTAAATTGCCAAATATTCCCATTCATGCCTACATTAAAAGCCTCCTTTGGTGCGTGCTCATGTTCTGTCCTCGTGAATCTTGAAGAAAAGATTTGTATGTCGTTATTACAGAAGATCTTTTAAGATGGCTAAGAGCAGAACTTTGTGAGAGTCTGATTCTGTAATCACTCTGAAGGATGCTCTCCATGTGGGGGTCATTCTCCAGCGGCGAGCACCATTTATCTTTCAATTTTAGGGCCCCAAGTGTTGAAAAAGGTGTTGTTAAACATGGCAGGAAGTGATATTGTTCTCTTTCATAGCACACAGTGAGCATAATAAATCTGCAGGGAGTTGATACGGTTTTTATCAATGCCATTGTGCAATGATTGCGGAGCAAGGTAATTAGATTTCTGACTTCTTACTACTTCATTTTCAGAAGCAGGAGCTGAAGTCTTGCACCAAACACCAACCATGTGATTGTGTCTTAAGGACCCTGGTGGGCCTGCACTTATGGAACTTCCTATAGATTGCCGAAATGTAAATATAACTCGATAGAAATTAACTATTTTACCTTTGATTGTTATAGGGAGGTCTCTTGAGTTAAGTGCTACTGGACCTGTGAGTTACATGTCTGAGCGTTGAACATTTGGCTTGAGGTACCATTCCAACTTGTAGGTGTGGAAAACGTTGATTTGTATCGAATGGTGGAAAAAACGTCTTTATTAGATTGTTAGGTCGAGGTTTTCATTGAAAAACGTGCAATAACTGAGTGTTTTGGCTACTTCTACATCAGAACACAATACTAACATATTGTCATCTTAAATAATGAGCTTGTTCGCAAACAGTTGCTCATCTTCCACATCTTTCAACAATATTATCATTCATTTAGAGTCCTATCTCTGGAATTTAAATCTCATATTTACTCTCATTCTAACTTGTTTTTTGGTTTCCATCGACTCCTGATTAAAGTGTCTGGCTCTTTAGCTGATAAATGATTCATTATGTTCACCAGCTAGTCGCTAACTGGCAACGGTCTGGTGTTAGGCAGGTAGTGTGCAGTGAGCATCTTCTGTGGACTTCTTAGTAAGAAAGAAATTAAAGGAATTAAAACACTGTATAGCTGAGGGGTCTCTCTCTATGGCTTCAGCTCTACAAGCTATTATGTGATCTATGAAAGATAATAAAAAAATACCGCTTACAGTAGCTGCTCCCAATAGCTGTCCCTTCTTCGACAATGATTTTAAAATATGTTTTGCTTTAAAAAAACTCATCTTTAAAAAGGGTATATTTGGCTCACATTTGCTTGACGGAGAGCATTTGCTTGTCTCCATCCATCGAGCCCCACTGACTGCCGCTCTCAGCAGATTCCATTCACCTCCAGCTCACTGAAAATGTAGATTTTCTGGCTGTGACAGTGAACGAAAACAGCCTGAAAGATTTCATGTTATTCGTTTATTCGAGGGATATTTAGCTTATTAACCACCTTGCTCCCAATATTCAAATGTGATCGCAGGTATAAAGGTCAGTGGTACCAAAAAGCAAAAGATAAAATTGGCCACAAAACCTGCAAGTTGAAAAATAGTGGCTGTTCCTGTCTTAACTCTCCTGTCGCCTTAGGGTCATTTTGACCCGATTAAATATTTAACCCTCCTGTCGCCTTAGGGTCATTTTGACCCGATTCAATGTTTCACCCTCCTGTTACCTTTATATTTACTAACATATTTTACCCTTTGGGTTCAATTTGACGCCAGCAATTAAAACCTCCAGAAAATTATTAGAATTAATATTGTTTTCCAAGTTTAAGTGTGAGGCACTTTATGTTTGTTTGTTGACTACCGAAAGAACACCGACATTAAACATTGAATGGGGTCAAATTAATCCTAAGGCGACACGAGGGTGTAATATTGATTCGGGTCAAATTGACCCTAAGGCAACACAAGGATTAAGAAAAGACAGTTGCAATTGTCTTCTTTTATCCCAACAGACATGCCCTCATTACATAAAATCGTGTTCTTACTTTTGCTTTTGTCCAAATAATAAATTGTTTCTCAAATTTTAAAATGTAATTTCCACTCCTCCAAGTCTTTGCATATTGGGCTCATTGGCACACTTTTATTACTTTGAGTCGAGGAGAAGATGGTAAAGCTGGTGTTCTTCTCTCACCCCAGATGCAGGAGATGGCTTTGCACCACCACCAACAGCAACACCATCACCAGCACCCAGATGGCTCTCATTATGACCCCGCCCGTAACCACCCCCTGATAAACCGCTCACCTCCGATACTCCCCAACCCCATGAGCGCACTGACCCAGCTAAACCCTCAGGTCAGCAGGAGTGCACTGCCTCATGGTTCCCCTTCACCTCCCGGAAGTAAATCGGCCACACCCTCCCCCTCAAGCTCCAATCAGGAGGAGGAGACTGATCCTCATTCGAAGGTACTGATGTGGCAACGCTTGTCTGGCTTGTAGTAGTGGAGTAGGAGGCGAGGGCTTGGCAGCGCTCCTCGGAGACGGTTTGCATGCTCGTGTTGAGCCTAAATGGGAATTCAGGGGCGCTGAATGCTTTTTTATTGGGCTGGGTGGAAAACTGGCATGGTTGCAACATTTTAACTGAAGGAGAACTGAAGCCATGTTTTTCTTTCTTTCTGTATTTAATGGTGTGGTGGAGTGTGGTGTCACATTTGAAAAGAAAATTGACTTGAAATATGTACTTCACGATTGAGTTTTGGCAATCAAATCTTATTTGGTTATTGGAGTTACATAGAATCTGGTTTGAAAACTACTTAAATCACTCATCCGTTTAAATGAGAAGAGAGGGACACTTGTTTAGATTCGTTTGATTTATGTAAATCTGCTTTCATAAATTGCTCACCAACCAATGTCTCTGTGGAATTGCTTCGTTTCCATCAGGGGAATGTGAATGTCTGTATAATTGAATCGGCCACATTCAGATTCTTGGGTGGATTTAAATGCTAGCTTGCAGTGATGCAGTGTAACAAGAAGAGGATCCTTTAGTTAAAGAAAAAAAATATATGCCTGCATATACATCTCTGCTGTGCTTCTCACTGTGTGTGTGTGAATACAAATGATTACCATCACTCCTATCAAGTAAGTAATTCCATTCGCTCTCTCCAGTTCAGTCTGAGACCACATCAAAGCCAGCGCAGATACAGCAGGCGATTTAAAATTCCTTTCACCCCCATGGCATGAAAAGTCTGAATTTATGACTCGCTCAACAACTGAAAAATAAAGATTTCAAAAGGTTTGATAAATTGAACGAACAGATGTTATTTTTGACGAAGTAAGGCAGAAGAAAACCTGTCAACCATTGTCGGTGTGAAAATGTTATTGCCAGTGAAGCATGGAGGCAATATTCAAACGCTGATTAACCGTCTAACAGAGAGCTTGAGTTGTGTATTTAACAAGGTCTCCATGCTTTACCTGGAAGCATTCATCATAGATGCAAGTATTCACTTGGCAGCCCTTGTTTCTGCAGTGTCAATAAGTCGTTTTGTTTTTTGTGTGCTTCTGATGGTCTTCCAGATCACGGGCGAGAAGCGGCCGTCTTCAGAGATGATGAAGCCCAAACCCAAACCCCCAAAAAAGAAGAAGAAGAAGGATCCCAATGAGCCGACAAAGCCCGTGTCCGCCTACGCCTTGTTCTTCAGAGACACCCAGGCCGCCATTAAAGGACAGAATCCCAACGCCACCTTCGGAGACGTCTCCAAGATAGTGGCCTCCATGTGGGACGGATTGGGAGAGGAGCAGAAACAGGTAGATTATTATTCTCAGATTACGGAGAATTGACTGTTAATCGATCCTCGAGCTTCAAGCGTGTATGACGTATGAAAGAAGGGTTTGGCAATGTGTGCTCATCTTTAAAAAACACTCAGAATACAACACTGACATTACATTTTATTACTTTATTATCATATTTAAAGTTGAATTTGGGAATTTGGGAGAAAATATGTCCATCGAATTATTGAGCAACCTCAACATTAGTTTGGAGTTGGGTGTCTGGCGAATTCTTTTCTCCCTGATTTTAGTTTCTACCAACTCCTGAGGGAAATATCTGTCTCTTTAGCCGCTCCACTGTTCACCAGCGAGTTGCTAACTTTATCTGAACATAGAGAACTTTGGGTTTTGAGAACAACATCCTGCTGCAGCCGAAAACCACTCTGTATTCGAACTTCATTTTGGGGCTGATTCACACCAACGGAGGAAATAACTCTGGATTCGGATAATAGTGCTTTTTAAAACTTCTAGATTTAAATGAGTGCTTCAATTGTTGATCCGGGGAAGTTGATTCACTTTTAAAAAAAATCTCTGCTGATTTACAGACGTTTTTTCCAAGTCTATGAGAAAAAAAGGCCTTTTTTGGCCCCATGGCTTCACGTGACGGACCCGGAAGTTGTAATTCAACCGCTTGACCACTAGGTCAAATGTGCTTCAATGCATGACACTCTTTCAGGGAGTTTGCTATAAGCAGAACCAGAACAGGAAAACCACAACGTCAAGCTCACTCTGTGGCTGCATCGCTAAGACGAACACATTTTACATATCATGTGATCCATTGTTAATGACACTTTTTGACAGTCAGATGTAAGTTACTCGCATAAATTTAGTGTAAACCCGATGCACCAGCCCAGTTAAATATTTTTGATTTTGGTATGCAAATTCACAGTCTCTCTCTGTGGAGCATCCAGTTTGGTGAGTCTCTCTGTTGTAACACTGGAAGGCAAACTGATCTATGTATCTGTCATGCAGCTACAAAGATGTAACAATATGGCTTGCAGCTCTGGTATTGCTTGTCACAATATTATGTCCTTCTGACTAGTTAATATGGCTGCTTGGCAGGTAGCCAGTTAGAAAGTTTTAAGAGAAAGTGCAGTCATGGTAAATTGTTTATACAATAGGAGCATCCTTCATATACAGTGACATGATACATCAGAGCCAGAAAACATGGTTATGATCAAGCTAACAATGCCAAAAGTGTATTATCAACTATATTTGTTCTTGTACGCTAGAAAATGCATAATAATATTTATTTAAGAAAAGAAACGATGATGCAGCACCAGAAAATTAAGATTTCCCTTTAAAATCTGATAGTCCTTTATATATAGTGAAGCATAAACGATATTTCCCTCCACACAGAATTAGCGGTTAATATGCAGTGATAACCTTCTATTGTAAGAAGTGTGTTGCCATCAGCAGTGTGGACATATTTCCCCGAACATTTTCAGGAGTCAATTATATTTTATGACCTGGCCTGTGCATACGGAACTGTATTAACATTTACTGCAGTTTAGAGCATTTCCATCCGGAACATTTTCTATTTCATTTTAGCTTTCTAAACCAACAGTCAAGTCAAAGAAAGAGAAAACCGGTGTCTCTGTGGTTTTGGTAACAAATGGTGGCGTGAAATGAATAGAAAACGAGACAGTCTGATGACCATGCGCAGGCTCATATTTTGTAGAATATCCAGTCAGGGTGCAGCGTATTGGGTGTCAAATAAAAGCACCTGTCTCCATGACAAAGTGCAGCCCATTCTCCTCAGCCCCAGCCACCGGCGACGAGACCCCATCTCGCATGTGTGTGTTTTTCTCCCACCAAACCTACTTTATACGCTAGACTTTGGAGGCCGTCTGTCCCTTTTATTTGCAGTTAATTTTTGCCGCCTTCACCGGGGCTCTTCACCATGAATCTTCATTTCGCCGCTGACACCCTTGAATGTGAATTCCTCATTTCCTGTCCTTTTATTTATATCTGTTGCCTGGTGATTTGATCATGCTGGGAATACAAGATTAGCAATTGCCTTGTCCTTGGTTTTGCCTCAAGGACATCTGCTCCCGAAATGTTATTGTTTGTGCTTCTTAACCCTTTGTGTCCTGGATTCTTTTTCACCCGAGATGTTGCACTGTAGATGCATCTCTCTCTCTCTTTCTCTCTCTTTCTTTTCTCTCTCTCCCCCCCCCCCCCCCCCATAAATGCATTTGTCCTTCACAGTATTACCTGGGAACAGAGACGAAACCATACAAATAAAAAAAAGATCCATTTATTGTGCCATTCCACCACTAATTCTTTTATTTGTTTGTGCATTCATGGGATGAATCAAACGTGGCACCTCGAAAAAGACACATAATTAACGTTAGGTAATGATGTCATTATGGAATGAAATGTAGGACCCTGTCTGGGCCATAACACTGTGATTGCTCTAATTATTCTCCGTGACTAACACCGTCACTTATTCCCGAACAACCAACGCATGAACTTGATAACCGTGTATTTACAGAGTTTAACCAATTCGGCATGTTAATAGTCATTAGGAGATGTACAAATGTGTGCTTTCTGTTTGAACAACATGTTAAAGCACGCAGGATCAGAAAACTGCTGACCAGTCATGTTTGGGTGAAATACAGTTAGGATAAAAACCTCTTCACGCCAGGATCTCATGTCGATGTTCACTCTCTGGTCCTTTTCTTTTCATTCTCTTTCCAACGTGGGCCGTCACGTCTCCTATAGGGCCGGTGAGGTGTGTTCTATAACGTCAGTCTGACCCTGTGGAGCCATGTAGGAGCAGCAGGATGTAAACAGCCCTTCCCCTACACACAGCTTTGTTTTAACTACAACGTGGCCGCTGTTTCCAATTACCTATAGTACTTCTCAGACGCATCATGCAGCAGAATTCACATAAATGGAGTGAAGGCGGCATGTTTTATTGCGGTATTTTATTGAAGAAACGATCAGAAGTGTCATTGTTGTGATTTGTGTTCCTTCTGCAATTCTTGGTTGTTTTCTTTTGCTTCCGAGTGTATTCCTCACACACACACTTTGATAGCATTCTTGTGTATTCTCCAGTGTCGCCCTTGAGTTTGGGTGAACAAAGTCTTTTTATTTTTTTATTCATGTTTCGTTTCCTTATTATTAATATATTTTCAGACGCCTTTACAGCGTTTTTTTTTTCATTCCCGGAGGTCTTTGTTTTATAGTGCGAGATCAATGCGTTATTTGGGCTGCGTTATTCCTCAAGGTGACGACATGTTAAAGCTGCCCCAGAAACACAAAAGAATGTGTTTCTTGTTTTTGTTATGTAGGATTAAGATACATTTTCCTTTTTTTCTTTTTTACAATGATAATGAAGTTGAGTAGAAGGAGATGCCTTAGTTCTATTTAATTGAGTCTGCTGTGTTGGAGTCCAGAAATAAAAGGAAAAGTCCACTGTCACTTTATTTAAACTGCATACTTTACTCCCAAACTCCTTCTGGAGGCTGAGTTTTAGCATCTAACGATGATTTTTATCTATTTTCTATTATTTATTCTGCCTCTTTGTCTTGCTTTGACATACACTTAAATGTGTTCTCTTTCTTTAAAAAAAAAAATCCTCTCCCCTCCACTTCCTCTCTTCCTCCTCTCACCGGTCGCTCTTCTTTTCGGTCGTCGGGGTAATCACTCCCTTCAGTGTCAGCAGGGTGCGGAGTTATTGTCTTCTGTAATTAACTGGTTATCAAACAAGAACATTTCATTAAGGTACAATTAGGGGCTAATTCAGGCGGGACACCTCTGTGTCAGGATTACGATGGAGGCATATGCTCTCCCCTTGCAGCTTTGTTATTTTTAATTCATACTGACCTGCAGCCTCTGACGGCTTCAATTGCTAATGAATCCACTCACTTTGGAATAATTAGACATCCTTAGGCATGGTAATTTATTTAAAAGAATCCGTCGTTGCGCGAATCATTAGCTGTGTTAAATTGATTTGAAATTAAAGCTGCTGGGAGAAGTTTGGGGTTCATTAAAGAGGCAGCCACGGCTCTATCAATATTTAAAGGGTTGAGGGCTAGGTTGTCACTTTTTAAAAACATTTTTTACACTTTCATTTATTCCTTGATGGAGATTATCTGTTTGTATTATAAAAAGTCTGCGTTGTATTCTTGTATTCTCGGACTTCCTAATAATGCAATCTTGTTCCAAAATAGCTGAATGAATATCACGGAGGGGAAATAATAATGTTGTAAATCGGGATGAGTGAGAGGATGAACATCGTGCGTTTGAGCAAGAGCTTGTGTCCGTCTTCATCCCAGTTTGTTGTTCTGTGTGTGTATATCTGTTTGTTTATCGACTGGTTGTGTTAGCAGCTGCCAGCCTTTGTGCATTTGGCAACCCATGAATGCTTAATGGTTATTCTACCCCACCTCTTTGAATGAAATGACCCCATCCATGGAGCCACAGACTGCCTCACACTGAGGATCAGTAATCACCCGCTGCATTCAAACACACGTTCTCCTTCATATTAAAATGCTCCAGAGAGGAGCTGAGATCTGAGAGTCTTCCTCATCGATTTAAAGGGTGGACTTTTTTTGCGACTTGTTTTCCCCGCATCCAAAAAAAAGGCGGCGGCGGCGCCGGCTATAAAGAGCCCGTGAGTGACATGCGATGACATTAACTTGAATTCCCTGTCTTAACGCATCATTTGAGGTTCATTCAGAAGGCTTGAGATTGCCTCTTTACGAATGATGTTTTGAATTCTTTTATTTCTTCCCCCCCTTCTCGTCTGAATGATTTGCTGGGACATCAGCTCTGATTAGGAGATGAGCTACAGCCTTAATAGAGGAAGAGGCTGGAAAGCGACACACAAAATGACAAACAGCTTCTCGTCGGTCCTTTAGTGTCATAAAACTCATTTTGTCTCAGTGTCATTTTCACGTCATCGCACTTTCTCTGCATTTCACTCTGAACGTTTTGAAGGAATAAATGATTCAAATGCAGATGGACAAATCTCCTTCCTTTTTTTTTAGAGTTGTTGTTTTTCTTGTCACAGTGCTTCACTGCCTGTTCACACAATCACACCGTGACTCCCAAAATCTCATCCACATCAGTCGGTCTGGACCACTGGTTCATTTCAGCCTTTGGCGTCACCTTGTAATCAATCGTTGTTGTTGTTGTTGTGTTTGTTCCTGCAGAACTACAAGAGGAAAACAGAGGCTGCGAAGAAGGAGTACCTGAAAGCCCTGGCCGCCTACAGAGCGAGTCTGGTTTCCAAGGTAACCGCGGGGGTCACATCTTTGATATACATGGGTCAGCGGCGATATAAAGGGGAATAAATTAGACAAGAGTATTCCTCTCACTCTTATTCCAAGGAAAGGGTCCACTTGGTGTTTGTGTGTGTGTGTGTGTGTGTGTGTGCTCAGAGGAGAACAGTCAAAATTAGGTTTCAAACACACCCAATTCGCAACCTGTGGAGAAATGAAATAAGTAACAGTACACGTCTGTGCGCACGCGCTCGTTATTGTGCACATGTAAGAGCAGAAGTGAGCATTACCCACCATTTGCTGTCCTCCTGGTGTGTCTGTCTTCCCTGATGGGCCACTAATGTGCTCGCTGAGGTTTGCGCACACCTACTGTTCTCTCCCCGCTGCAGTTTACTCCGGTCTGATCCCAGAG